>NC_132790.1:62197500-62498500 GCF_048418805.1 Vulpes vulpes | reverse complement strand
ATTGAGTTCCGCATCAGGCTCCTCACAGGGAGCCTGCTACTCCCTCTGCGTATGTCTCTGCCTCTCTCTGTGTGTCTCTCATGAATAAATAAATAAAATCTTTAAAAAATAAAAAATAAATTAAAAATAAAAATGTGAAAAAAAACTATAAAAGTCTTAGAGAAAAAAACAACAACAGGAGAGTAGCTTGGCATTTGGCTAGGGAAAGAGTTCTTTAGACCCAACACCAAAAGCATGATCTATAAAAGGAGAATTTGATAAATTAGATCTCATCAAAATACATAACTTATGATCTTCAAAAGCCCATGTGAAGAGGATGGAAGGACACATTGCAGACTGAGAGAAAATATTTGCAATATCTAGACACACAAGGAAATCTCAACGCTCAACAGTAAAAAAAAAAAAAAAAAAAAAAAAAAAAACCAGAAAAACAGCAATCCAACGGGAAAACAGGTAAAAGACTTGAACTGATATTTCATCAAAGATGATGTACAGATGGCAAATCAACTCCTGAAAAGATGTCTGATATCATTACTCATCAGGGAAATCCAAATTAAAACCACAATATCACCGCACATCTGTCAGAGCAGCTAAAATAAAAAATCGTGACAACACCCAAATGCTGGTAAAGAAGAGAAACCATATCCCTCATACATGGCCAGTGGGGCTGAAAAGTGGTACAGCCTCATAGAAAACACTTTGGCAGTCTCTTATAAAACTAAACATGCCACTATTTACATAACCCAGCAATTGTCCTCTTGGGCATTTATCCCCGAGAAAGTAAAACTTAGGTTTATCCAAAATCTATACGGGAATATTCATAGCAACCATATTAGTAATGGCAGAAAAATGAGAAACAGCCCTGTTCTCCTTCACTGGATAAATGTAGTACGCACGAACTATGGAATAGTACTCAGCAACACTTTTGGGTCAGTTGCGTCAGTCTCCAGGCAATTAGGCTGAATGAAAAAAAGTCAGTCCCAAAAGATTGCATACCATATACATTAATATAACATTTTGAAATGACAAAAATTTTCAAATGGAGAACAGATCATTGGTTGCCAGTGCTGAGGGACAGAGTAGGCAGTCACAGGAGGGGGTTGTGTATAGTGATGGAATGTTCTGTCTCCTTTGTTGTGGTAGATATGTGAACGTACACATGTGATAAAATTCTATAGAAGTAAATACACACACAAGTGAGGACAAGTAAAACTGGGGAAATCTGGATAAGATCAGTGGAGTGTCAATGTCCTGGTTGTGGTATTGTACTAGTTTTGCAAAATGTTATCACTGGGGGAAACTAGGTACAATGTACAGGAGGTTTTCTGTCTTCTTTTTTTAAAAAAGATTTTATTTATTTATTCATGAGAGACACAGAGAGAAAGGCAGAGACAGAAGCAGATTCCCCATGGGGAGCCTGATGTGGACTTGATCCCAGGACCTTGGGATCACGCCCTGAGCTAAAGGCAGACGCTCAACCAGCTGCATATGAATCTGTAATTATCGCAATAAAAACTCCAATGAAGAAAATGATCAAAGATCACCCAACATTTAAGGAAAATCTCATTTAAAAAAAAGTCTCAGGCAGCCCAGGTGGTTCAGCGGTTTAGCACCGCCTTCAGCCCAGGGCGTGATCCTGGAGATCCGGGATCGAGTACCGCATCAGGCTCCCTGCATGGAGCCTGCTTCTCCCTCTGCCTGTGTCTCTGCCTCGCTCTCTCTGTGTGTCTCTCATGAGTAAATAAATAAAATCTTTAAAGAAAAAAAGTCTCATAAGAAACAAACGAAAGGAAAGGAAATTAGAAGCAACAAAGATAAAAATTAGTTGGAAGCAGAAAAAAAAATCAAACATTGCTAGTAATGGTATCAGAAAGACGCTTACATAATATAATATAGGGTAAGTGCTATTTAAAAAGGAACTTCCAAAAAAAATAAATAAAATAAAATAAAATAAAAAGGAACTTCCAGAGAAACATAGTAGAACTTTTGGAAATTGAAAAGTATAATGACAGAAATGTAATACTCAATAGAAAGGTTAGAAAATAAATTTGAGGAAACCACCCAGAAAGTAGAACAAAAAAGGCGAAGACCAGGAGACTGGGTAAGAGAATGAGAGAAGCCGCCCAGAGGAGCTGAAGAACAGAGAAAAACTTGGAGAAGAAATGGTTGAAAGCCATAAATCAGGAAAATTTCCCAAACTGACAGGGATCACCGAGTACCCCTCTCAACAGATGAGACAAAACCCACACCAAGCACATCGCTGTGAAGGCTCATGAGGCTGGAGGCAAAGCAAAGGCCCTGAAAGCTTTAGAGAGCAGGAAGCAGGCCACACACAGCTTCAGGAGTCAAGACGGGATGGGGCTTCTCAGCAGAAACACTGGCATCTAAAATCCTGAGGTGGGGATCCCCGAGTCGCTCAGTGTTTAGCTCCTGCCTTCGGCCCAGGGCATGATCCTGGGGACCTGAGACCGAGTCCCACATCGGGCTCCCTGCATGGAGCCTGCTTTTCCCTCTGCCTGTGTCTCTGCCTCTCTCTCTCTCTCTCTCTCTCTCTCTCTCATTCTCTCTCTGTGCGTTTGTGTCTCATGAATGACTGAATAAAATCTTAATAAATAAATAAATAAATAAATAAATAAATAAATAAAATCCTGAGGGAAAATGATTTCCAACTTAGAGTTCTGAACCCAGGCAAACTCATCCCATGTGAGGGTAGAATAAAAATAGTCAAGATCTTCAGGATTTCGTGCCCTGAAGTGGTCCCAAAGAGAAGCTACATTGTAGGGTTAGGGAAAAAAGTAGCTCACTAAGACATGAATCTTCTAGTTAGTTTTCTGCAGTAAACTATAAGGGACACAGTCTCAGCAGAGTGTGTGATAGGGAACGTAGGTCTGGGGATGCTGTTAAGCGGTAAGTGTCCTTACGGGAGATGGCGTCACTTTTGGGCACACCAGGGCCATCCTGCTGCACTGCTCCCGAGCTAGGGTGACAATGAAGCCAGGTTCTGATGTCTCTAGCTCTGCTGCCTCCTGCATTACTAGGGGGGGACCGATCACATCGGGTCTGGCCATGGCTTCCCATGTGCCCATAAGCCCCACCTCAGGAAGCCCCTGGAGGATGGGCTTCACCAAGTTGCAGGAGCTTACCCAGATAGAAGAAGAGAGAGGATTGGGGGAAATGGGAGATCCGCCTAGGAATTGGCAACGGGGATCCTCAGAAGAATGGGTGATCCCATCAAGGCTGTGGGGGGAAACCAACCAGTCCAGAGCTGAGTGAGGGCTCTGGAGGGACACTGCCAAGAGGGAGCTGATAGGACACCTGCTGTGTGCACACATACAAGAAGGAGAGTTACAGTTATGGCAGAGTTAAGGGACACAGAAGTGATAAATACCCAGACGCCGATGTAACCACATTTTAAAAAGAGACAAAAGTAAGACATTGTACAGGAAAGGAAATGGAATCATATTCTATGACATGGCTTCGTTGAGATCAGTGTTTACATAGTCATAATAATATATACACTGAATGTTAATCTAACCCCAAGTAATAACATAACTATCCTTGAAGAAAGGGGAAGAGAAGCTGTGTGTGTGTGTGTGTGTGTGTGTGTGTGTGTGTGGAGTGTTGAAGAAAGAAACCAATGAATGATACCTAACACTGAATCAATCAGGAAGTAGGAGTGGAGGTGTGATTTCATAGGCATGAAAGTAAACCACCAAAAATACCAATCAAATTGGAACTGGTTGCCTATTGGGAGTGGGGAAAAGAAGAAGTACAGGCAACTGCAACTTTTGTTTTGTTTTGTTTTGTTTAAAAAAAAAAAAAAAAAGGGCTTCCCAGAAATATCTGGCTCTTTCAACTATGTCTAAGAAAAAATTTAATTGTAAAAAATAGATATTTCCCCAGGGATTCCACACAAAACAGTGCTGTGTGGCACCAGGCTGTACTCACAGCATGCACTGGTCTTACCCAGCGCCCAGGAGCAGCTGATGTTATGGAGGGTGGCGTTGTCCAGGGAAGGATCCGTTAGGGAACAAGCCCCCAGACTTCACCTTGCCAGGCCGGGAGCTTCCTAGGGGATGCAGTACAAACTCCAGAGGAATGCATGTGCCACAGTCTCTCTCAGGATGTTTGGGTCCCAGAACCAGGACTCGGGATGGGAGAGGGACCTTTTGTGGCCACCCAGGGCCTCTGGACAGCCTTTTCCCATTGGTGAGTGCTACCTGCCTGAAGTAGAAGACATGCTTGCCTTCCCAGCCTCTGTTACAACTGGGGTATAAATATAGGGCCCACCCTCCAGGACATGGGTTGTTAATGAGCTGTTTGGTCCCAAAGAGCAAAACCAAGGGAGAATTAAGTGCTGCAGAGATGCCGCCAGCACCCATTGGTCTCCTCCTCCCAGCTCAGCGTGACTCGTGCCTAAGCAGCACTGGAGTATGAAGTTGGGAATGTTATTAGAATGGGGGGTTGGGGACTGAAGGGAGAGGCTGCGCAGAGAGGCATTATGCAAACAGATGGGTAGCAGGACGGCTGGAGAGCAGAAACGCAGAGCAGAACACCAAGAGTCTAGGGGAGCAGCCCAGTCCTTGGGCTCATCAGCAAGCCTCGTTTTCGGGGTGATCTGGGTGAGCCTGTTCCTTTCCATCCAAGAAGGTGGGCTGTGTGGGAAGGTGCAGGCTCCCAAATTCTGGGACCTGCTGTTTGGACCCCTGCCCTCAGAGGGCGTGCGTGCAAGAAGAGGAAGCCCTAGTCCTGGGACAGGACCAGCTCCCCCACTCCCATCTCCAGCCTCCACTTGTCAGCGTGGCCTCACAGAGCGCAGCACCTGCACCTCCTCTCTGGCTCATGAAGCCACCCTGCCCTCCTGCTCAGACCCCTCCTCACGTACCTTGGGCCAAAGTGCCAAAAACAAAGGGGCTTCGTTCACCATGTGGCCCGGAGCCGTGGCTCCGTATATTACCTGTGCAATGAATTAATTCATCGGAGGTCCCCATGGAAAGCCGTCTGCTGCCTCCTTGGAGGGCACTAGCTGCCTTCCATGGGAGCTTTTGTCTTCCTGGCGCCCACGTCAGCATCTCTGATGGCTGCTGGCTCCTTCAAACCGCCCTTTGCCTGCCAAGCGCTGAGCACACGAGTGGGAGTGGCCCCTGCTGCCCTGGGGCTCTCGTGGCTGCACGCCCGGTGCTCGTGGAAAACCATCCTGTGGGGGCCCTGGCCTCCTGTGGGTGCTGCCTCTGGGGATCTCAGCATCAGCACCCCAGGACCTCTCCTCTTTCAATTCCCTTCTGCATCCAGCTCAGGACCAAACATCTCTGCTCCTGCCTCAGTTCCTGCCTCCGCGTGTTCCTCAAGCCCAGCCCGCCCTAAGGGGGAGACGGGGTCTGGAGCGGCTCCGGGGCACAGGGACCCATGCAGCCTGCCGCTGAGCTGCTCGGCTTCCTTGCTCTGGTCCAGGTCTTTCCAGCCAGCAGGCGGGGCAGGCAACATGTAAAGAAGAGGCTGGGCCAAGGGACAGTTGTACGGATTTTATTCCCCTTCACTCGTGTCCTCACCCTCCTGCTATCGTCCCCCCCTCATGCACTTGGGGCCCAGACATCAAAGGTCCACACGTCTGGCACAGCCATTCCGCCACCGCTGAGCCCCCAGGGAGGGGAGCTGTGGCAGCACACGCCAAGGTCAGAGGCCAAGGCTCTGGCCCGGCCCGTGGCCCCACCTCATCTCTCTGCTCATCCCCAGCTGGCCCAGGATCAGGGCGCCCGGGGGAGCTGATGAGGGGGCAGCCCCAGGTTTCAGACCCGAGTTCTGGCCAAATGGGCTGAGAAGTTCATCTGGACTGAACCCTGGCCCCCCAGCCCCTCTGCAGTGGGAGGTGATGATCCTGACCCCAGTTCCCTGCCACCAGCCCTGGGAAGTGGGTGACAGACACCCCAGTCCCCTTCATCCAATATCTAGGTGCTTGTTCATTTGTTTTAGAAACAAAAGGAAATGTAAAAGCTGGTAAAACAAGAACCCCGACCCATACTGGCACTGCTGAGGTTCCATTATTGCTTCAGACCCTTGTGATCTGGCTGGAAAGGAGCTCCTGCCCACACTGGCCCAAGGGGAAGAGAGCATTTAGCACCAGGGACCAGGGCTCCTGCCTCCCAGGGACAGGTAGGGGACAGGTGGGACAGGTGCCTCCCAGGAGAGGGTTTGACTGTGCCCACCCACAGCTACAATGACCCTTTTGACCAGAGGCCAGCCCACCGTCCGGACCCGTGTGCTCAGAGGAGAGGTGTATTAGAACAGGGAACCCAAGTCCTGGGACAGAGTTTTGATACCCCGCCCCAATACTCATCTCCAGCCTCTGCTTATTAAAGTGTGGCCTCACAGGCACCTGGCCTGGCCAGGGCCGCCCAGGCTCACTCAGTAAGGCTGCAATGGGGCTAGCTGGTGACAAGGCCACTGGTCCCTATGGGAGACCCTGGTGTCAGTGACAGGGGTTGGGGAACCCATGGGGGTCCCGACCTACAGCACACTGGGGGAGATCAACTTTTAGTGGGGCAAATGTGAGCCAGCTCTGAAGAGCTGCCAGGCACTGGGACCAGAGGCTAGAAGTAGCAAGGAAGAGGAGGAAAGAGAGTGGGGGGGACCCTGAGGACGTCATGGAAGCCCAGAGATCAAAGGGCGAGGGGGAGAGGGAGCTACGGTAAAGCAGGAGCCTGGAAGCCTCAGCATTGGGGTCGGGGAGCTGCAGAACTGCGGCCAGGCCAGACAGGGAGCCTTCCACTCTGAGTGAAGGGCCCACCTTCTCTCTCCAGAGGGACGGCAGGACCGTTCTGAGAGTACGTCTGTAGGCTTTGGCTCACTGCCCTAGCCCTATGATGCTGTAGCCCCAAACACAACTAGGCCAGGGCACCGCCCCCTCTGTGCCCAGAGAACAGTCAGAGCTGTGTAGCTTGGATTATAAATCCTCAAATCACTTGGGCTTCTCGGACCTGCCCACATCTGTACAGAATAAAGTGCTTCGTTTATTGATGATTAAAATGTCCCCAGCCCCCAGCCAGCGCCACGGGCCTCACAAGGAGGTCAGAGGGGTTCCAACCCCCTCAGCCCTTGAGCTGAGGGGGCCCAGTCCCCCACCGTCCCCCCCTGCCCCCTGCTGCTGTCCCCTCCCTTGGGCTTAGGCCTCTTCCCACTCCAGCCATGCTTGGGAAGGTGGTGGTGTGGGGGTAGTCATGGGGGTTTAAGGTGCAGAGTATAACAAACAAAACTGTATAAACACAAAAGGAAAGAGCTTAACTAGGAAACACGTAGCTTATGGAACCTTCCTCCCCTTTTTAAAGGCAGGAAATAAAGACGTTAAATGACAACAAAAAAGGGGTGTCCTATTAGTGCCAGCCTCATGGGGGCAAGCGTGGGGCACAAGCTGGGGCTCCCCCAGAATCCCCACCCCCCCACCCTGGGGGCCTGAATGTGTGGGCTTCTCACCGACAGTGCTACAGGTACCCAGCCACAGTGCAGAGGCCCAGGAAGGACAGGGGTGCTGGACACCAGCCTGGAGTGGGTTGTGGCCAGGCCTAGGAAGAGGAGGAGGCCTCTGCCTTCTGAGCAGGGATGGGTACAGACACACACACATCTCCTCTGGTGCGGAGAGACGACCAGGGCGGCTGGTGAGGACCCGGGGGCTCTGTGAACAGCAGCCCCGCCCCCTGCCCCACTGATAGCACCTTGAAACCTTCAAACAGTGCCTCCTTCTCAGGACCTGCCCTTGGGGTTCTCCCATTTGCAGGGACTCTTGGACTGCAGCCCTTGGGATCTGGTGCTGCGGGAGCCAGCCCGTCTGCCCACCCAGGGCCTAGCTCCCAGCCCCCTGAGGCCCAGTGGCTTCTGGGGATGTCCTCTCCTGGACTTGGCGACCTTGGTGCAGCCTGGTATGGCTCAGGGATCCCTGCGCTTGCTGGCAGGGTGGTGGGTGGGTGAGCAAATGCCTGGGGTCCAGCCCCTGTCTCCCCCACCGCACACGGTGCAAAGCTGGGTCTGCAGCCTTCACACTTCACCCTACTCCCTCCACCACATGCTCATGGGAGTCCACACTCAAGCCCCCGCTCCGGTGTCCACAGCCCTCAGATCCACGGCTTCTTCCTCTTCCCGGGAGGCTGGCACCCCAACTTTCCCCCAAGCCCTCCAGGATGAGGGGGCAAGTTGGGGGGCACGGGGGAGGCAGAGATGAGCCACTGAAACTGACCGAAGCCTGCCTGGCCAACCCCCTAGGGCTCAGGCCTCAGCAGAGTGACCGGTCACACCTGCTCCCCAGCCCCTGGCTTCCTGCTGTACCTGCTGCCTCCAGTACCCGCCTCACCTGGAGGGGGTGCTGCAAATAGTTTCCTCTCTTTGCTTTTTCCTTCCACTTCCAAAAAAATAAAAATAAAATAAAATAAAATAAAGGCTTCAAGGAGTCACTGCAAAGGGGGGCACTTGGGAGTGAGGTGTCCTCCACCCGCACTGGGCCACCGGCCCGCACACCCACACCCACACGGCCGGGGGCCTCAGGCGGCAGGCGTCCAGCCCGTCCAGGTGGCGGCCGCAGCCCGGCGTCCTCCCGCAGGAAGGAGGGGAGGGCAGGAGGGGGCCCCGAGGCGGCCCTGGGCCCCGGGCCACCCCCCCCACCGGCACGTGCAGGGGGGCAGTCAGTTGTTGGCGCTCATCCTGCCGCCCGAAGTGGCAGTGGTGGAGAAGAGGGGCGGGGGCGGCGGCAGGTGGGGCGGGGGCGGCAGGGTCTGGGGCAGCCCCGGGAGCAGGGGCAGCGCGTGCGCTGCGGCGGGCGGGGCGGGGGGCAGGCCTGGGCCCGAGGAAGGGGGCCCGTCGGCGGCCAGCGGGTGACTGACGCGGAAGCACTTCTCCTTGTGCGCCTTGAGCATGTTGGAGAAGCGGAAGCGCTGGCCGCACACGTCGCAGGGGTAGGGCTTCTCGCCGGTGTGCGTGCGCCGGTGCCGCTTCATGTTGGGGCGGCTGGTGAAGCTCTTGCCGCAGATCTCGCAGATGTACGGCTTCTCCCCTAGGCGCCGGCAAAGCGGGTCACTGGGGGGCGGCGCCAGCGGTGCAGGCACCGACCTCCCGGCCGCGTCCAGAAGGCAGCGGGGGCAGGGCCGCGGGGCCGGGCGTACCTGTGTGCGTCTTCATGTGCTCGTCGAAGTACTGCTTCATGTTGAAGTCCTTGCCGCACCACTGGCACATGAACTGCTTGTGGCCAATGTGGATGCTCATGTGCGACCGCAGCTGGTACTTGTACTGGAAGCGCTCGTTGCAGTTCTGGGGGTGGGGTGGAGGTGAGGCCCAGGGCGGGGGAGGGGGGGGTGCGGGGAGGACACCCCGGGGCACGGGCCTGGGGCGCCGCTGGCAGGCGGGGCCCAGGAGAGGGTGAAGTCCGGGAGTGGGAAAAAGCCACGGAATGGAGTCCTCAGGCTTAGCGCCGAGGGCCCCCCCAGATCCTTCCTCCTTGTCGGAAGGCCCTCCTCATCCCCGCCCGCAGCCGTCTCTGCTCTGCCCGGGAGGCTCCTCTGTCCACCTCCCCAGAAGGCCCGTCCCAGGCGTGGTTTCGGCCCAAGGAGACCGCTCACCCTGAATGTGCCCGGCGGGTGGGGCGGTGGGCAGACTCCACTGTCCCCAGCTCCCTGGCTTTTAGGCAGCTCCTGCAACTGATCCCTGCCCATCCAGGGTGGCCCCTGGGGCAGGGGCAGAAAGGGACTCACCTCGCATCTGAAGGGTTTCTCCCCAGAGTGCTGCAGCGAGTGCACTTTGAGAGACATGCTTCGTTTGAAGGACTTCCCACAGGTCTCACAGGTGAAGGGCATGTCCTTGGTGTGGGCTGCAGGGCAGGCCGTTATGTCTCAGGGTAACCCCCATGGCTCCTCTCGGGGGTTCCTGCCTGGCTGCCTCCCATATGGGGCCTCCTGGGATGCCCCCCTATTCCAGGGTCTGCCTCAGAGCCTCAGGCTGGGACCTGGGGCTGACTTGCAGGCCAAGCCCCTTCTCTCTGGGCTAGGTCTGTCCATCTGCTCTCAAGTCTGGTCAGACTAGCATGGAGGCCCTCGTGTTCTTCAGCCTCTGGCAAAGGCTGCCTCACTCCCAAAGCTTCAGGGAGAGAGCAAAGGACCTCAAACAGGACTGACTTCAGCTCAAACCCTGGCCCCACCGCTGACTCCCTGCACAGCCTCTGCATGCCCCAGTGCACCCTTCTACAGAGAGGCTAGGAGTAGTCTTAGGCCTCAAAGGTGGGCTTTTCACAGGATGACACTGAACAGTCCAGAGGGAGTTAACTGTGCTCCCCTCAAAACCACAGACAGGTGAGGACTAACAAACTCTTCAAGGAAGATCTGGGAGGAAGCAACTGGAGTCAGAGAGGTCATCCCCTTACAGCTCGGAGCTGGGGAACCCAAGCCCAGGAAGACTAGTCCTGGGCTACTCAATATGCTCCCAGCTGGGACCTCCATCCAGGGGTCCCTGCTCCCAGGTGGCTGCAGAAAGGGGGTTAGGCCTGGCCAGGAGCCACTCCTCCCTTTCTTTGCCTCCCTTGGGGCCCTTGAGCCCCAAGCAGGCAAAGAAAGGAGGGCCACCTGAACCCCAGACTCCCTGTCAGGCCCTCCTAGAGGGGAGGGACAGCCATGCCCAAGGCAGAGGAGTAGCCCAGCATACATTTGCGGGGCCTTCCTCATTACCGTGTTTGATTCAGAGAAGCCTGAAGCCCTGTAAAGGCTGGAAGGTGAGGGCAGCCCCGGTGGCGCAGCGGTTTAGTGCCGCCTGCTGCCCAGGGCGTGATCCTGGAGACCCTGGATCCAGTCCCACATCAGGCTCTCTGGATGGAGCCTGCTTCTCCCTCTGCCTGTGTCTCTGCCTCTCATTCTCTCTCTGTGTCTCTATGAATAAATAAATAAAATCTTTAAAAAAAAAAAAAAGGCTGGAAGGTGAGAAAAATTTAGATGCACAGCTGTCCTTAAACTGAGACAGGGCCTGTGTCAGCCCATATGGCACTTTGTGTAATGGAGGAAAAGGTACACCTTTCCCTGGTGGCCACAACCCCATACTGAGATGCACAGTCTGGTTAGCAGTGTGCCAGCTGGATTCTGGTCCCCATCTGCCATCTTGTCCAGGAGCCCTTGTGCAATGTGCAACTTGTCCAACTGTACACAGTAGCCCCGACCTCTGAGTCTATCCAGGTCACACCTGCCACTACAACCAGCCTCCCCAGGCTTCCCAATTGAGAGGGGCCTTCTCACACCTTCCCAATACCCTGGGATGGAAGTCCTTCCCAGCACAAGCAACAGCTGGCCCAGCTCTGACCTCAGGCCCCATCCTCTCCCGGCCCAGACTCACCAACCATGTGCTTGCGCACATGGGCCATGGTGTAGAACTTCTTCTCACAGATCTCACATGAGAACTTCTTCTCAGCATAGCCATGCACGATCTTGTTGTGCTCATGGAGGGACCAGAGCTTCTTAAAAGCTTTGCCGCATGTCACACACTGCAGGGTGAGAGGATGACAGGTCCCGGGTCCTGAGTCCGGACCGTGACCTGGAACAATCTGCCCCCTCTCTGGACCTCAGTTTCTCCACCTGAATTGTGCTGGAGGAAGAGCCTTCAATGTCCAGTGACCTGCCAAATCTGACGTTCTGGGAGTTGGGAAACGTTCTGGGTAACTCCCTAGAAACATGCCCACCTACTCAGGGCTGCAGCCTGGGCCCCCCCCCCCATCCTTGACCTTAGCTTGGGTCAGGGGCCACCTATACCAGGAAGCCCCTACTACTCTGTGCTCATCTCAACAAGGTACCTGTCTATAGAGGGGAGACACATAACTGGCTGAAGGGCCATGACATGTGAGGAGGCCACACACGCTGTGCGTGGAGAAGCCCTCCTAAGATAGCAGGCCCACCAGGGTGGAGCACCATCTCTGCTGCCTCCCCCCTA
This sequence comes from Vulpes vulpes, assembly GCF_048418805.1. Taxonomy (NCBI): domain Eukaryota; kingdom Metazoa; phylum Chordata; class Mammalia; order Carnivora; family Canidae; genus Vulpes; species Vulpes vulpes. Next base: position 62,486,560 of record NC_132790.1, on the reverse strand, counting down.
CTGGGACCCAAGGAGAGAGGTGCCAAAGGGCCAGCTTTGGGCATGGCGGGAACTGCAGGAGGTCTCGTGTCCCATGAGGAAATGGAAGGTGGTGGGAACCCTGGGGGCTGTGCTCCCCTCCTGCCCTTGTCCTACTGATTCCTGAAGGACACACTTCTAGAGGGCTGGAGTAGGTCAGGGCATGAGCAGAAATGGGTCAGGGTGTCCAGGTCAGAAGAAGCACATGCATCTTTCTCCCTCAGGAGGAAGATTCAGGTGTGTGCAGGTGGAGAGGCAAAGGGCAACCCAGCGGGCAGGCAAGTGGGAACAGGTGCAGGAGGGTGGGGCAGGAGACCAGGTAACCCCCAGGTAACACTTTCTCCACAGAGCACAGGAATTAGCAATTAGCTCAGGCAATTAGTACCTGCCTACCTGCTGCCCCTACAACTTCCTCCCGGCCAGAAGAGATAAAAAACAGCCTGGCGGGCCCTGTGCTACCCAAACCCTGAGAGGCCAGGCTGGCACACACTCCGGCTGACCCAAGGCCTGGCACGCAGCCCAGCTCCCCTGCTTGGCCTCGGCAGCCCCTGCTCTTCCCAAATTTCTCATCCAATCCCTCTTCCCAAGCTCAGGCCAGCTGGCATCTCCAAAGAGCTGACAGCAGGGGCTTCCTCCTGCCAGGCCACCCCTTGCTCTATCCAGACTTTGTAGCAAAGTGGAAATGGCGCCCCCTCTGGGCAAACCCTACCTTACCTCATCTGTACTTTTGTGCAGTGCACGATCTGTGAAACTACATGGTGGCCCCGCTGGCTTTCAGCAGTTCTAGGATTTCCTAAAAACACGGGCTCCCCCCTCCTCAGAACTGGCTACCCACCAGCCACCAGTACACAGACAACTCCCTCTTCTCATCCTCTCCTTGGCCCCTCTGGCCAAGGATACTGTTTGTTCCTGTCCGATCTGTATGTGTCTCCATGTACCAAAGCCGAGGTCTACCTGCCTCCTGCAGGAAGCCCTCCCTGACTTATCCCCTGGGCTCTCACTACCCTGGGCCCGGGTTGGCCCCAAGGGCCCAGGTAAGCCTGGCCTCCCTAGCCTGTGTGAGTGATGCAGGCAGCAAGACACTGGGTGCGTGGCCTGGGTGGCCATCCCACGGACCTTCCGCCTACCGCAAGGAGCCCCCGAGGCCCACCCACCTGGATGTTGCGCTCGCAGTCTGTCTGCCGGTGCAGCAGCAGCTCGCTCTCCAGCAGGAAGCGCTTGCCGCACTGGTCACAGATCTGCATGCGGCTGTGGGTCACGTTCATGTGCTTCTCCAGGTACCAGCGGTTGTTGAAGACACGAGGGCACTTCTGGCACGGGTGGTGCTGCTTCTCTTCCAGCTTCACCTTGGCCCCCAGCCCGTCAGCGGCCTGTGGCCCCGCGCGGGCTGCTGCAGAGGCTCCTCCCGGAGCCGGCTTGGGCCTCTTCCCGCCCCGAGGCCTGGCCTCCTCGGGCTCAGGGGGGCCTCGGCGTCTGGCGTTCTCTCGAGACCGCGTGGCCATACGACTGTGGGCAGGGGGCTCTGCCCTGCCGCCCCGCCGCCCCGCCGGCCCCTGCCTGCTCGCTGCCTCCCCCTCCTCGTCCTCATCCTCCTCCTCCGAGCTCTCTTGATCCTGCTCACTGTGCCCTTCCTCTTCCTCCTCCTCTTCCTCCTGCTCGCTGTGTGCTTCCTCCTCCTCGTCTTCCTCCTCTCCCTGACTGCCACCCTCCTCTTCCTCTTCCTCCTCCTCCTCCTCCCCTCCACTGCCACCACCCTCCTCCTCCTCCTCGTCCTCCTCTTCCTCCTCGTCCTCCTCTTCTTCCTCCTCCTCGTCCTCCGAGTGTCTCTGCAGCCCGTCTTCCCGGCCCAGCACCATGGTGGCCGGGCCCGTGGTGGTGCCCGGCTTCCCCTCGGGCCCCGTGGACACGTGCAGAGTCTGGTTGTTGAGGTTCACCTCCACGATGATCTGGGACTGCTCCCGGTGGCTGTAGGTACCAGTGCCCCCTAGCTCCTCCTCCAGCCCCTCCCCACCCTCCAGCTTGCACAGGCTGCCCGCCGGCCCGCCGGCCTCCTCCACGCCGCCCTCCTTCTCCTCCTTGAAGAAGGGCTGAGCCGGCCCGATGGCAGCAGGCACTGTGCCACCCGCGGTCCCTGCCCCGTCCTCGACACGCACAGAGTAGGGGTCAGGGCCTTCCCGGGCATAGATCTTAGGCAGGCCTGGGGCGTCCGCCTCCTGCTTGATGTCGCAGTAGTAGGGTGGTGCGGCCGGGGTGCAGCCGGTGGCCGGCTGGGCCAGGGCCACAGCGCTGGGGCCCGGGGGGCCTAGGGAGCGGGCGTCCAGCAGCTCCTGGCAGGACGCGGCGATGTCAGCCATCTGCAGCAGCGAGGCGGCACTGAGCACCTCGTGGACGTTGGCCGCGTTGACCAGCAGCTTGGACGTGTAGATGAAGTTGAGGATCTGCTGCAGGCCGCCGGGTGCCAGCGCCTCCAGGGACAGCTCCACGCGCTGCAGCTGCTTGTTCTGGGTGAAGAGCGAGTGGAAGAACTGGCTGTAGGCGGCCAGCACGCCCTTGTGTGCAGGGAAGACGCTGCGCTGGGGCACCAGCACCAGGTCCACGTCGCAGAGGTCAGGCTGGAAGAGGCGCTGCTCATTCAGGCGGCCCATCAAGCAGGCGAAGTGCAGCGCCACGTCCTCCACCAGCGAGAACTCGGCCGCCGGTGAGTCTGTCGTCTTCTCAACCAGCAACTGCGGGGCAGAGGGCACAGGTCAGGTCAAGGCCAGTGACCTGGGCAGCCCCCACCCTCCGGGAGGCAGCCTGCCCATCACTCCTGGCTCCACGTTCTATATAGGAGCCGAAGCTCCGGCAAGGACGCAGGGGAACCAGGACTCCAGCCCGAGCCAGCCGCCCCTTAGAGCTCAGACTCCAATCGCGACCGTCGGCTCCTGGGTGAGTGGCTAACCTTCCTGGGCCTGCAGCTCTTCCCCGTGAAACAGGAGGTCATCCTGCGCAAGGAAGGGGAAGAAAGGAAAGAGGAAGGAACAGGGACTAGGGTCACCAACATCCAGGAGTGCCTGGGACCTACGGGTTTCCTGGGATGTGGGGCTTTCTGTGCTAAAACCAGGGCCAATCCAGGCAAACTGGGGCGAGGTGGTCGGTCCCCCCAGACCCGAGCATTCCTTCAGCACGTCCTATGCTCCACGGGTTCTCTGCCTCATACTCACTTGCACATACAAATGAAGCCACCCTGCCCAACCTCAGGTCCCTCAAGCATGAAAGGCTCACCAGCTTACTGCTTGGCCTCTGGCTGCTACTGCACCCCTAGGGGTAGTACCTAGGAAACCCCTCACCTCACCAGCAGTAGGGGCCTCAAGGCCTGGGCCCAAGGCTTTGCAGGGGTAGAAATTCTTGTGAAGAAATCTAGGCCCAGGCCTTGGTCCCAACTGCCCTGCTGGAGGAGGCTGATGGGATCTAGCCTGCCCCTTCTTACTGGGCCAGGCTGCTGCTCACGGCCTCAGGCCTGGCTGCCGGCAATTCCCCCTCATACAGGGGTTCTGTGGAGGTAGAAGGACAGAGCTGAGTTTCCCATCTACCATGCTTAGAGACGGGAGGCCCCGAAAGCCTGCCCTAGACCCTCTTCTCTCAAAGGCCCTCAGACCCCAGGACAGGTATGGTCCAGGCCCACAGGCTCTGAGATGGCCCCATCTTGGAAGCCACGCTACCTGGGGCCTTTGGAGCCTCAGAGAGGCCCTCAAGGTCTGGTGGGTCAGATTATCAGGCCCTTGAGCCATATCCAGAACCCGTGATTTGTCGAGAAATAGAGCTGGCTTAATCATGCCTGGCTTCTCCATAGCAGCTTTCCCAAAAGGTAGACCCCACAGGGGGGCAGGCTGCCCACTGCCCTGCCTGGGCCACAGGTGTTCACTTAATATCTACCGACCACCTGCCCGCCTGGACCAATCCCACAGGTCCCAGCCTCTGGCCATCCTCAGGCCCTGTCTAGCTGGGTCAGAGCCTCCTATATTTGAGAGGTACCTTGCCCCACTGCCAAAATGCCATCAGCTCTCTCCCCCAAGCACCTCCCTGCAAGCCATGGGATGAAACCCCAGTCCCTTCCATCCATAGCCAACCCAACTGTCCGTGCTAGTCCTTCCATTGGTGGGGGAGCAGTGGGTGGGCACAGACTGGGCTGGGGGGTGTTATCTATGTTCACCTTCTCAGTTGCCTCAAGGAGAATCGGCCCTGGGCCTCTGAATGAACCTGGAGGAGCCACAGGGGCAACCTGTTTTCGGATCAGCCCTGCCCCGCACCCCCACCCCTGCGTACTACCCACCCTATGCTCTCTCAGCTCACAGTCTGGCCAGCCTCCTGACCATGGACACCATCTTCCTTGAGTTCTCCCACACTGCCTTCCCCGCAGCCAAGAAGCCACCCATCTTCCCCTCTGTCTCAGGGCTGCTGGCCTGTCCAGGCCTGGCCAATCTAACAAGGATATGGTGCCAAGTCCCTCCCATCTCCCTCCTCTGACTCATTCTGATTCATCTTCTGGGACCAAACTCTATTGCCCAGATGGGGAAACCGAGGCTCAGAATGGGTTCTGTGAGCAGAAGCAGAGCCCCTGGCCTTCCAGCTCTGCTAAGGCCACCCTTTCCCTGCTGGACTGGACTAGACACCATGCCATAGGGATGGATTTCTTGGCTTTCAGTTACTTAAAAAGCAGGAAGAGGCATCTGGGGAACCTCTGACTCAGGGGACCGGCTGGGCTCCCCGGGACCCCACCGCTACCTCAAGCAACCTGCAACCTATTCCCCTGAGCTACTGCCACCTGCGGGTCAGGGAGGGCTCAGGATGCAACTTAGGTTGTGACAGGCAGGGCCTCTAAGGGCCACTGGGGGGCCAGACAGTGGCAGAAATGGCTTTAGATAAGGGCTTCTTAAAGCCAAGCCCGTTGAGGGGAGCTCATCCTGGGTCCCAGAGCCCCAGTACCCTCCAGTGCCTACCTGGCTTTGGAAAGAAAGGGGAGTGCCTGACCTTCCTGTGTGCAGATCTGGTCCCTCTGGCCTCAGCAGGGAAGGAGGGATAGGGGTTAGCCTGGAAGATACTGGTGCCCCCAAAGATTCCATTCCCAGGGCAGTAAGCCCCAAGCCAGCACCACCCTTCCCCCTGGAGGGGCCTCAGACTCTCAGACTCTCAGGCACCCTGGCGGGACTTCCTTGACAGGGCACAGCCGTGTGACTGTGACTCGGGCGCTGCCAGAGTCCATACTCCAGCGGGGCTCAGCCACCCCCTCCCCCTACCTGGCACCTCCCATGCAAAACCCACCAGCTGCGCCTGCCTCCCTGCCCAGCCAGATGTGCCAGGTCCTGGAAGTGCACATATCCCGCCCTATGGGCCGGGCCAGCTGCAGCCACACACCCCACCCTCAAGTCCAAGCCAGGTCAGCCTAAGATGCACCATCAGGCCAGTGGTCAGGCACCCTGTTGCCGGGAGCCTCAAGCCCTCAAACTGTACCTGCCAGAGACACTGCAGGGTGGGGCTTGGGGGAGTGGGAGGTCAGGTGCCAGGGACACCTGCTGAGATTGCTCACCAGGGCCAGAGCCTTCTGCATCCCAGGGGCACCCTGTCTCAGTGCCACGAAGCCACGGGCTCCCTAGACTGCCAGACACCTCCCTGGAGGCCCTGGGCTGAAACCTGGGCACGATCTGCACCACCCCCCAAACACCCACGCTAATCCTCACTGCCGGGCAGCCGGGGGTGGGGCCCACCGGAGCAAGGGGGAGCAAGGGGGCACAGGTCATGACTTCCAGGCTCCTCCTCTTGGAGAGGGGGTGTCTGTGCCAGCCTCTTCTGCTCATGGCCCCATTCCTTTCCCAGGACACAGGCCCAGAGAGGGCAGAGGACTGGCCCAAGGTCACACAGTAGTTTGGACCGGAGCTGCGGACGTCCCGCCCCAACACACCCCGCTTGGCCCCGTCGCCCCAAATCCCCAGGCAGGGCGGCTCCGGCGCCCACGTGGCCCAAGGCCCAGGCGGGAACCCGACCTCCCCCCTCCCCCCCATCACCCAGTCCGAGGGCGGCGCCGTCCCAGGCTCGGGGAGGCGCCCCCCTCCGCGGGTGCCTAGCAAGACTCCAGCCTCTCGCGCCCGGCCCCCACCCCAGGAATTTAACCCCCTCCCCGCCGAGGGCCGCGCCACAGCGCCGCGTTCCCGGCCGCGGGGACCCGCGAGAAGGGGCCGGGGAGACCCCGCGAGGGAGGAGATGCCTCCAGCTCCTCCGCCCCGAGCCGGCGGGCCTCGCGCTCGGAGGGCACAGCGGGCAGGTGGGCGGATAAGCGGCGGGACAGGCAGGGCCTTGCGTACCATGGTGCCGTGGCGCTGGGGGCTCACAGGGCCCCGCGGGATCGCGCTGCCCCCGGCGGCCGGGCCGGGGCCGCTCCATGAAGCGCCGCGCTGGGGGCCGCCCCCGCGCAGGGCCCCGCGACCATGGCCCCCGGGGGCGCGGCCGGGCGGGCGGAGGCGCAGGGCCGCGGCGAGTCCAGCCGCCGAGCAGCTGCGGCCCCAGAGCCTCGGGCGCGGCGGGCGGGGGGCGCGGGGCGCCGATTGGAGCCCGCGCGTCAGCTGGGGCCGCCGTCTGGACGCTTAAAGGGCCAGGCCGCCCTGCGCGCCGGCGGGGGGCGCGGACACGCGTGGTGCGCGCGGCCCCTGCGCAGCCTGCTCCGCCGCGGGCCGCGGGGGCCCCCGGCCGAGCCCCCCTGCTCCCATCCCAGCGGGTGGGCCCCGGCCCCACAGCCCTGCGCGGAGCCCCCGCGTGCGGGGAAGTCCGTCCCGGAGTCTAATCTCGGTGCCTTCCAGCTGCGCCACCGAGGCGGGGGCGGAGTAGGAGGCGGCCCCGAGGTCGGGAAGCTGGGCGCGCCCACTCCCCCACTGGCTGCGGAAGGGCTTCCACCTGCTGCCCTGAGCGGGCCCACGCCGAGACGAACCCTCGTACCCCAGCCTCGCTCACCGCCCCCCACCCTCTGGCCCGGGCTGCTCTGACCTGAGGGTGAGTCTGGGACCTCGGGCTGGCGCCCCCTCCCCGCCCCGCCCCGCCCCGCCCCAAGCCAGGACAGCCCAGGGCTCCTTGTGCCGGGGGACCCATCCCTACCTGGTGGCCTCCTCCGGCCGCCCACGCCCACGCCCACGCCCACACGGGGCAGGAGATGCGGGACCGGACCACAGCCGCAGTGACCAGGCCTTCACGGTGGCCGGCCCAGGACCCTGGCAGGGAATAGGCAAGATGAAAGGAGGGGGGGCCAGAGGCCCAGGCCCCGCTGTGCCCCTGAGCCGTGTGACCTGACCACTGCTGAGTAGCCTCCCCGCTCAGACTCTGCTGGGGAGATGCAGCCAGGCCTGCGGAATGCTGCTCTGGCATGGACACCAGTGGGGGCAGGGGGCTCGCTGTGCTGGCAGGAGGCTGCAAAGGAACGCTGCCAGGCTGAGCAGGCAGGCAGCAGGGTGGGGACCACGGGGCGCTGGCCTGGCAGGGCCCAGGTGGGGGCTGGACCACTGTGGAGAGGGGGCCTCTGTGGGCCTCTCGTGGGGCCCATGCCATCATTCAGATGCCCTTCTGGGCCCCCACCCCACCCCAGGCTGGCTGCTGCCCCACTTTTGGTCACTCTGATAGGGCCCTTATCTTGGCAGCACCCGTGGCCCTCCACACACACGTGCCCTGTGCTTACACAGCAGCCCCTGCCCAGCTGGCGCAGTAGCCCCGGGGTATGCAATCTTCCTCATGAGTGGGCAGGGACTCTGCAGCCTGCTCAGAGTGACTTGGTTCTGGGCATCAGGGGGAGGAAATGGAGCAGAGGTGAAGATCCCAGGCAGGCAGCACCATAAAATCTGATGGACTGTCCTGTAAGATGGCAAGGGCCTCCTGAGCCAGAGGCCAGGGAGAAGACATCTCAGGGGCAAAGATGGGGGTGACCAGAAGAGTGCCAAGGGGAAGGGGAGGGATACACATAGCTAGATGGTGTGTGGGGTAGATAGATAGACCCTGGTAGATAAAGGCACGGGAGGAGAGGTGGGGGCACAGCCGGGGACGTGCCCCCGGAGGTGGCTGCTGCAGACATCCTACACTTCTGTGGCCCTGGTAAGTGCGCAGACAGCTGGTTCAGCTCCCAGAGGCCTCAGGCTGGGGCCAGGCCAGAGTGGCCAGCATGCCTGACCAGCTGGTCACCTCAGGGCTGCTTTCTGCCCCTTCCTCCCTTCCAGCCCACTTCATCGGACCCAGGGGGTCCTGGCACTGACCTGGGAAGTGGCAAGGGAAGGATCGTTGGATGAGGACAGTGAGGCCCAGAGCAGGACAAATCATGCAGCCAGGCACCAGTGTCAGGAGCTGGGGAAAGGGGAAGTTGGGAGACAGTGGCCTTCCCGGCGGGCTAGGAGGAGCCTGGCAGAGAGGACTGCACGGGACACTCCTGGGCCCGCTTCCAGCTAAGGCTTGGCGAGGGGGTGTGGCCAGCGTTAAGTAACCAAGGTAGGGCTGCTGGCCTTCTCGGGATTGGCCGTGGCTGCTGCAGTCAAACCAAGGAGGGGCTGCGGTTAGATGGGAAGAGACGGAATACTGGGGTCTATAGTCCATCTACTAGGGGAGCCCCAGGGCAGAGCCAGCTCTGGGAGAGGCCACTGGCACTTGGGTACATGAGCCCAGTATGGTGGGCTCAGATGGGGCCGCCCAGAGCTGAAGCCTGGAAGTGAACATTAACTAGAGCAGAGGGAGAGCAGAGGGGTATGCCCCGCGGAGAGAACGGCCCCTGCAAAGGCCAGGAGAGGAGACAGGGCAGCATCTGCAGGGAACTAGAGGCGGTTTGATGCGGTAAAGCCCAGGTTCTTGTCGGGCGGGAATGGCCTGACAGGGATGGCAAAATGGCTCTTGCCTTTGGAGAGGGCCCTGCCCTGGGAGCTTCACTTCAGGCTCGGTCAAGGCAGGCTTTCTGGAGGGGTGGGGTAGGACTGGGTTATCAGGGAGGAGAATCCCAGGCCCCAGGAGTAATAATCCAGGAGTTTATGGAGATAGGTGCAGAGCTGGGTGATCCTTGGGACAGTTGGGGCTGGGTGCTGGCAAGGTCAGCAAAGCCATGCTCCCGCCTTGAGAGGCCAGTTCCAGGGTGTTCTCGCTTCCTTAAGCATCTAGCCCCATTTCTCTCCCATGGCAAGGAGGAGAAAGAGACCCAAACTGTGCTAGGGCAGTTCCCAGGCTTGCTTGGGGACTCCGGACTACACAACTCCCCCCCCCTCCCCCCCCCGCCGCCCCACTGAACCTGGGAAGAACAAACAGCCCAGCGGTGGACAGGGGGCATGGGGGTGGGGGTGCCTGCATGTGCAGGGCTCGGCCTCCCTAGGGGGGCAGAGGCCATGTAGCTGCTGCAGCTGAGACAGGACAGCAGTGGGCTGTGCCAGAGAACAGAGGGACAACACGGCATCAAGCCCATGGGAGGACAGGGCAGCTCCAGCTGCCCACTAGGGGCTGACCAGGGCCCTGCAGGGTCACGAGCATAGAGCTCTGGGTGTGGAGCTGGGGGTGTTGCTCCTGTGTTCTGCCCCCACCGAGCACCACACTAATAGGCTGCAGCTGCTGGAGGGTGGGGCCTAATTCAAACCAGCAGGTTGCCCAGTTCCCTCCTGCTGTGTAAACCTCACAACCTTGGCATTCGATGCCTCACCAGCAGCTTCCAGAGTCCTCTCCCACCCTTTCGGTTCAAGGGACCCTGGGCTTCTCCACATGAAACCTATGGGCTCCTGCGCTCCTCCTGGAGGCAACCCCAGGGGCCGGCATCCCTGGACCTTGATGTATGCTCGGTTCTAAGTATTTAATTCTCACTGCTTTTAAGAGGCAGGCCTTGGTCTTCCAGATTTTCAGATGAGGAGCTGAATTACAAAGGTCAAGCAATTTATCTAGTTATCCAACTAGGAATTGGCAGAGTAGAACTTGAACCCAAGCAGTGTGGCTCTGGCTCAAATCCCTTGGGACTGCCATAGAATAATTGCTCACAGAGGTCCTTTGCTCAAAATAAAATCAAGTGAAGCCAGAGGCATTGAGGTTAGTGGGGGTCCTGCTCAGCCGTTCTCTGAGAATCTGGCCTGCTGGTAGAGATGTTGGTTGCAGGAGGACCTGAGTGACCTGAGGCTGGGAAGCGCCAGCCCGAGCCTCTATCCATCAGCCCTCTGGGAGGGCACCACCGATTTCCACAACTGCCAGTTGTGCACACCCTCTTTCAGGGCTCGTGAGCCAAGCAACAGGCAGTCCAAGTCCTCTTAGTACACGTGAGCAGTCAGAGGCTCGGGGTCACTCCTTTGTTACCGATTTCCTCGGCCCTCTAGCCTGGTCGAGGGGACCCAAACAGTCCTCAGGCTGGCTGTGGAGCTGCGAACAGAGGTCCCAGGGTCTTCAGGAGGCAGAAATATTTGGCCTCAAGCTTGACACAGCCCCTCTGGGGCCTCGTGATCCACAGGGAGGAGGAGAAAGGGGCAAGGGAGCACTGCCTCTACTCTCTAACCAAAACCTTTAAATGGACGGTTAAAGCCTCCTGCTTTGTCATGGTGGTGCGCTCCCCCTGTTCTTCCAGGGCCCCCCAACCTATTCGTGATCGGATTCGAGGCTGCTTACCACCCCTAGAGCACCCAAGGACTTCTTCCTGCCCAGCACGATTCCTCTCAGCTTGCTTCCCAGCTCATTCTATCCCAAGTTCCTCACGGGACTTCTAGAAACTGAGTCCAGGCTCTTTCAGCCTGAGGTGGGGCTTCTAGGCCTCACCTGGCCAACTAATTTGCATCACTAGCAGGGCAGGGATCACAGCTTCCTCTCCCTTCCCAACAGTGATGCCTAGCCAGTGTCCATGGTCACTTGCCCTTTACTTGATGCCCAGCTAATTCAGAACAGTCAAGACTGAAGCTCTCAATGCACTTCCCTCCAGTACTGCCCTGCTGATCTAAGTGATCACTATCAGTGAACAAAATGCCGGAACTCACTAAAAAGGAACCTCACTTGGGGATTTTCCTACAGCAAAAAAGACTGAAAATTTTCTTTAAATCTTACCTCATCCAGATTTGACTTTTGTCAGGGATTCTGACTTGAGGGTCCACTGTTAATTCTGAAAACTGAATCTCTGCAAGAGATTATGTTGTATTCACTAAAAAAATACAAATTCCTCTGAGTTCTGAGGAGAAAAAAGTTAATTGTACTTGCCCTGCAAATTCTCATGTGGACACTAAAAATATCATGTTTTCTCTAAGAGCGAGTGCTATGTGCCCGGCGAACCACTGTTAGGGAGGATGTGCGGAGGCTGTACGTGGTTTCACAGGTAAACGTGCTGTCCCTTGGCAGCAACTCCCAAATAAGATGGGACATATTCCTTCCTTAGCAAAGATGTCTGTATGCAAGTCACCTCAGGGGAATGACAACAACAAAGTCTGGAGGAAATCCGAAGTTTGCAGAGGAAGAAAGACCAAGCATCATCAATGCTTCTCTGGGTAGGTGAACATTTCCATCACGGCCTGAAGTTCTCTCCGGCTCCACCTCATGCCCCACCACTGATACTAAGGGACAAGATGAAAATGAGCTGCAGAGATGAAGTTTCTTTACTGGCTGGGTCAGCAGAGAGACTCAACACTTCAGAAAGATCTGAAGTCTGGATGAGTAAAGAAAGGAAACAGGCACAGCTTTAGACTAAGTATATATTTTAATTTCTATGAGGTCCCCCTTTCAAGTTTTAGGAACATTTAAATGAAGTGTATACAAATTAGACACTGCCAATATGTACAAAAGTATTTTCTACAGTTTTTGAACAATACCAGCTATATGTTTCATTTGCAGTAAACAAGACGTTACAAAAACAGTCCAATAATACATTTTCTATTAAGAAGCACAATACACAACATAATTAAATTTTATTAAAAAATAACTTAAAATACAGAACAATCCCCTCTAGGCAGAAAAGCTATTTCTGTAGTTCATTCAGTAAACACACAGTTGAATGCTGCGGCTGGAAATAATCAACTCTTCCAAGGGCCCACCTTTTGGGGATGAAACCCCACTGCAATGGGCAGTTAATGTCTGGGGTCCACAGGGTCCTAGAACAGCCCACGCCACCCCCCACCCATCCTAGGACCCTGCACCTATGCAGTCACTCCTGTGATTATGCTATGTTCTATGGCAGAGCTGACCTGAAAATAGGGAGACTTGATCAGCAGGCTTAATCTAATTATACAAACCTTGAAACAGTGGAGGAGGGCAGAGGGATGGAAGCATTAGATGGGCCACTGAGGGTTTGAAGACAGAGGGGAACACACAAGAGGGAAAGCAAGCAGCCTTCAGGAGCTGAGGGAGAAGCCTCTGGCTGAGTCAGGGAACTGAACGAACCTGGAAGCAGATTCTTCCCCAGAACCTCCATAGAGGAATGCTGCTCTGCTAACCCGGGATTTCAGCCTGGTGAGACCCTGAGCAGAGAGTCCAGCCACACTGTGCCAGACTCCCAAGCTACAGAACTGTGAGCTAAGAAATGGGTGTTGTTAAGCTGCTAAGTATGGGGTAATTTGTTACATAGCAATAGAAAATGAATACATTGTCCAAAGGTAACTTTTCCTAACCTAATTAGATTTGGCAGTTTCTGGTTTGGGTTCTGAATGCCTTTTTTTTTTCCCCACAGAGTATTACAGGCAACTTTTGAAAACCCTTCACATGAATAACACATTGTTCTGTATTCACTAGGAAGTACGTTTGTTTGACTTGGGTCTTGTTTTTCAATGTACTCTCGTCTATCAATCTGGCAAACAGCTGACAATTTAACCCTGTTTATGAACTTTTTATGGGTGATGATTTTATTAATATATCCATGGTCACCGCTTCACCCCTCAAGGGTTGTCAGATCCCTCCAACTGAGGGCTCTTTCCCACTTCCCAAGTACCCCAAGCAAGGCCTGGGTAGAATGGTGCAAAGTTCCATATCAAACATCCAATATGAATTTCTTCTGCATAACTGGCTTATAAACTGGCACTAAGGTGATTAAGTACACTTGGGGGAAAAACTCAAAGATTTAAAAAAAAAAAAAATCACACCAGTTTCTACAGGTCAAATCATTTTTGGAGGAACCACCCAAAACCAAACATGTATAATTTGTGCAGTACTGTATGGCGCTCCCTTCCCCTGTCATCCTGTACTCACTCCGTCACGCAAGGGTTCACTGAGTCAGAGTGGGTCACAGAAGAAAGAGGAGAAACATGCTGGTGCTTAGAACAGTTTAACTGCTATTGTGGTAGATCTCTCTTACTTGAAAGACTCAAAGGCCCTCCAAAATGTCTCCAGGATGGTGGCAGTGAGGTTTTTGGTAGTACTTTGAAGTCAACTCTTCAACCCGCTCTCCTAGAGGCACACATGCCAGTTATGTGCAGCAGCCCTGAGGGGCCACACAACTCCCTGTGCCAATCCTGCCTGCTCCAGGGGGTCCCAGGCCACACCTGAACTTGAGAAAGCTCTCCAATTCTGAAAGTGAATATAGTTCAGAAGGAACCATGCCTGGTGCCAGCGAATTAAAAAAAATAAAACTAAAAAATCATTTCTCTCTCCTATGAGATTCTAATGTAAAGTATACTTAAAGAGGTACCAAAAGGTACCGAGCACCAAAACATGAACTGGAATAGAATTGTTTTTTATAATCTAAACTTCTGATAGTATTTATTAAAAAGCACATAAAACATTAGGGCCTTAGAGACAGTGCAGGTATTATAGTTAAGGCTGATTTACTCTTCTTAACCTCACCAGCCAGCCTGGAGTAAGACAGATGGGGGGCTGTATGATGACCACTTTCCTGATCCTCTGGGTTAAGCAAGAAGGAATGAATGAATGAAGAACTCCAGAGCCACTGCCTTATCCTCCTGGCTTCCATTAGTATCAATTCTGGGTGGTTTGTTTTAAGAGCACAAATGTATAAGACGGTGTAACTGGTCTATAAATATTTGGCCACCTTTAACAGTTCTTCACAGTTCTGTGCTTGGCAGCAGATATGCTAAAACCTGAAAAACGGGCAAAAATAATCTGTATTCTAAGGAATACATGAGATGGAAAGAGACAACCTAAAGTAATATTGCAAATTATACTTAAATTTCATGATTTCTTGATTCAAGAAAATGAAATTCATTTCCATAGTTGGCTACTGTAAAATGTGGCATAAAAATATTTTTGGGAGACATATCTGTATTTTAAATTCTGTGCACATGTAAGTGAACAATAACAAGAAATGTCTATTTTTCAAACTTATCTCTAATATTGAAATAGAACAACAGACTGCCATTAAGTTTCTTAAACTTTTAAGTTACCAGATATTTACAAATAATATATAATTTGTATCAAAAAAGGGGACATTTTCAACTATATGTGCTACTTTCACTGGGGCTCCGGTGATGAGAGTAACTTCGGTCACTTTCACTGTCGGAGCCATAAGATCTACAACTCCTGTAACAAAAGAAATATACAGACACCTTTTAACTTCAACCCTTTGAATTCTTCTTAAAGCTTCTTTTTTGATATGAGTGGCTTGAAAGCAATACTGATGTGCATTGCACAGTGGGTAGATGAGTAGGGTCCTGACTGTGGCAACAGTGTAGACTTTTCAAAGATGTTTTAAATGACAGATGGTAGTAATATCAAGGTTAAGATAAAGAAACATCGCATCTTGGGAAATTACTTGAAATCCACTCATGCAAATGAGCAGAGTAATTTTCCATGTTACCCAAAATGAACATCAATATTTAATTAGACTGAAGAAGGAATATAAAAAAAGGCACATAACGAGTTTCCTTAAAAACATAGAAATCAAAATGGGGACCCCACGAGGGGTGAAGGTGGGGCAGGTATGGATAGGACCACTGGGACAGTGCATCAAGAGGACCTGGCAATGGTCACCATCAGTTATTCTGAAAAGTATTCAGGGAGCCACTTTGCTAGATCCTAGGGACAGACACAGTGGACAAAGTCACCTCCCACACCAGTGTGCACAGCACACCCTGTGGTCATCTAAAGGAGGGAGACTCACCTGGATCGCCTGTTATAACTTCTGCCTCGGTGGTAACTGTCACTCCTCTGGCTCCTACTTCGACTCCGACTCCTGCTATAGTAGCTATCGTAAGTGTAGGACCTGCTTTAACAGCAACAACACAATGTTCAATTTTCCCATTCAAATATTCACATGCTTCCACTTCTGTTTATGATCTGATCAGTGTTCTCTGAGAACATGGGCATTATTACATGACAGTGTGAGGGACACATTTGCACAGCAAGTACTGGAAACATTTAACAAGTGACCCAGGGAGACTTACCATGTTAAACAGAAAAATGTTAATTTATTTTCTGCATTGAAAAATGTTACAAAGTTAACACTGACTTAGTCTGACTGAATCTGGTGGATCTTTTTAGGCAATTATATTCAATAAATACCTGCCATCAGGTATCAATTTTCACTTTTGACACTACAGAGTACAATGAGCCAACAGATAAAAGCTGGTCAAAAAAAAAACCTCATGCAGATAGGATATGATTTTATGAGAGACAAATACATGTGTTTAAATTTTTCAATAGAATATAACACTTTCTGAAAGGGAATGAAGGGTTTATAAAACAAGGCCTTTCAAATCTTCCCTCACAGGTGGCTCCCCATCCCTGTTCATACCTGGACCGACTGTGGGGATCATACGAGCTGCTCCTGGATCTGCTCCTGCTGGATGTCCTAATATGAATCACATGAGGGACTATCATCTTGTAGGTCAGGATAGGCCATATCAAAAATCTAGACATTTCTTTACCATCAAGGAAAAAACACCATGAAATCCAGTAGCTGTATCTACTTCATTTATCAAAAGAACACTGGATTTTTTAAAAAAGCATGTTGGATTTCATTAGAAAGATTACCTGAGAGGCGAAAGAGGGTTTGATGAAGCTGGGAGAACATGGGTCCCACATGCTCCACCCTGTGGCCTCTTATTAACAAATCAATCCTCTTATCCCAGTCCTAAACCCAAGCCAAGAGGTGACTGCAGATGTGAACTGAGGTCAAAGAAGATATACTGCAGGGAGGGGGAGATGGTGGGCAGAGCCTTTTTTTTTTTTTTTAAGATTTTTTATTTATTTATTCATGAGAGACAGAGAGAGAGGCAGAGACACAGGCAGAGAGAGAAGCAGGCTGCGTGCAGGAAGCCCGATGTGGGACTCGATCCCGGGACTCCAGGATCACGCCCTAGGCCGAAGGTAGGACTAAACTGCTAAGCCACCCGGGGATCTTTAAGAGGACCTGGCAGGGCAGGCAGGGCCTCTTAAAGATTTCTACTGCTTCTTTCCTCACTCTGAGAAAATCACATCCTGAGAAAAGCCAGTGAGAATCTGACAGTTCCTAGAAAGAAACAACTAGACAAGACAATAGGCCTGTCTGGTATTCAGTGATGGTAGGATTCTTTTCATCGGCTCCCACCACTCTGCCTGTGCAGCCCTTGAAAAGCAGACAAAATAAATAAATAAAATAAAAAATAAAAATAAATAAAAAAAAGAAAAGCAGACAGGATGCAGACCACATGGTAGGGTCGGTTCCCCACACTCACCTATGACTTTTGTAACTGCGGTAGGAACTGCTCCGGCTTCTTGTGCGGCCTCTGCTGTACCATCCTCTGCTCCGACTTCTAGAATAGCTTCTTGATCTACAATGAAGAATGAAAAAATATATTAACTCACCATGCTGTTCAAACAATTACTAGTAGGATAGGAAGGGGGAGAATACAACCAAAGGAAAGGCCATTCACAAACTCTTCATACTAGGTTTGACAATGACAGCTTATGAGGGTTTAAACGGAATGGAATGGAATGTGGGCAGCCCAGGTGGCTCAGTAGTTTAGCGCCGCCTTCAGCCCAGGACGTGATCCTGGAGACCCGGGATCAAGTCCCACATCGGGCTCCCTGCGTGGGGAGCTTCTCCCTCTACCTTGTGTCTCTGCCTCTCTCTGTGTCTCTCATGAATAAGTAAAATCTTTAAAAAAATAAACAAACTGAATGGAATGCAATAAAACAGAAAAGGCTGGTAAAGGTATGTTCACTGGAGCTTTATCTGGAAGACCAGAAGAAGAAACAATCTCCATTAATGACAGAATTGGGGTGGCCCACAAATATACAGTAAAATATTCTCAAGTAGGAAAATGAATGAAGTACATCAACACAGACATCGCCTGGACATAATGCTGAGTGAAAAATGCAGAGGTAGAACACGAATGTAGGTATGTACGTAAGTACGTAGGTATATATCTGTAAAGATTTTGTTTGAAGACATGCAAAAACATTGTATACAGATAGAAATATCTGTGCCAAATCTAAAGAACAACAACAAAACTACAACAAAAGTTTAGAATAATGTTTAATTCTAAGAGAGAAGAAAGTAGGGCGGCACTGGGTAGGGATATATCAGGTATGTCAAAGCTCTATTTTTTAAAAACTAGATGACATAATGTGAAATATTATTTATACCTAATCATTTAAAAAATCTACTTAGTATTTAATAAAACAAGGAACTTAAGTAGTGCAATTCCACCCCTTGGCATTCCCTCGGCTCCCCACTCTTCTTCAACCTTCTACCTGTTATGACAGAACAAGACCCCTGTGTCTAGGCTACTTATGTAACATCTTCATAGGTTTTATTTTATTCACTACATTGTACTCATGTTTTAGAAGACATGCTCTGCTTCTAGTTTATCTACAAGAGAAAGAATATGTTATGTTCTAATAAGACTCTAGTCGTTTACTCAACAAATAATTACAGAGCAGATTCTGTGAGGTAACTGAAAGATAAGTAGGAAATGGTCCCAGACTTGAGTTCAGTCTAGTAGCAGAGTCACAGCCAGGTGAGTAACCAAAAGAGGGAGTAAAGGTTAACTGTCTAGTCTACTACCCATCAGCTGCATAACTTAAAGCAAATTCCTTAGGCTTTCTAACCCTGTCTTTATTTATAAAATGAAATGAGACCCACCCCAAAGGCAGCGGCAGGAAGCTAAATAAGGGTGGCCAGCATCACCAACAGCACAGAACTGTCAGAGCACGAATGGCAGGCAGACGTTAAGCAGACAGGAATAGCTCAATAGCTGCCTGCATCTAGGAACATGAACCTAGAAAGAAAAGGCCAGGATTCAGCAGCTCTTTGGGCCTGCTGGGAGTCAGGGCAAGAGGAGGAAGAAGGGCCCACAACACAGGCATTGAATGGTCTGAGAGGGTCGAGGAGAGCTAGCAGCAGGTTCCAGAAAGATGGAAAGGATGGCAAACATGCCCTGGCACTCATTCGAAGTACCTGAAAATAGCCCTTTTAGGAAGAAGCGGGGGAGGGAAGCACAGAAGACAGACTGCAAGCAACTAAAGAGTAAATGGGAGACAGCTGTTACAGATGGCAAGCGTTGGTTCCTATTTTTAAAGAAATTCCGGTGAGAAAGGGAAGACAAATAGCTAGAAAGGGGGGAGAAAAAGCCCAAAGATTCTTACTATATTTTAGGGTCAAGTGACGAAAAACAAGTACACATTCGAGATATGAGCAATTAAGTAAGAGATAGTGAGGTAAACCATGAAATATTTACAAGGAAAAGAAAAAAGGAATACAAATTACTTACTAGCTTCATATCATCATCCTAATTTCTTTAGTTTGTAAAAATTCTCATTCTCTGCACTGTCCAGCCTATGCTGATGACAAAAGTTAGACGCAGCTTGAACCAAAATAAATAAATCTAAAGACGATCATTTTTACCACAGCCTCCCTGCTAACCCTCAAAATAAAGATCAACTAGATGCAGGTGTTAGGCAAGTAACTTTGCCTCTCACCTCCCACTAGTGTAAAATGGAGGGTTGGATTAGTGATCTTTAAATCCTACATAATTCTGTAAATTCAGGATTCCCTTCGAAGGCATCATTGAGAGGCGGGAGAGCAGAGTCACACCGACAAGGAGAGAAACTTGCCACCTATCATGGCAACTCCTTTCTGTTACCAGAGAGCTTTAAGTGACAAATAATAGTTTTTGACACTGAACCCAAATTTCTTCACCTAAAATCCCCACTTCCTATGTCCTCAAACTGGCTCTCTTAGCCACAGAGCACAAGACTACCCCCTTACTCCCTTCCAGATTTTTGGAAAGAGTGATCTTGTCCCTAATTTTAATGTTCTTCCAAGTTAAACGGTAATAAACGCTCCTTGGGGGAGAAAAAAGAGAACACATTGCTCACCGGTAAGATGATGTAGAGCTTCGTGATCGACTTCTTGAGTGACTGTAGGAGACAGACCTTGTTCTGTGTCTTGATTTGGTTTCAGATTTACTTCGAGATCTGCTTGGACTCCTGGACTGGCTATCCCCATCCCGACTAGGTGTCTGCTCATCACTTGAACTCTCCTGATTCCTTGGCCTCCGGTTTAAGCGTGCTGTCTTTCTTACTTCATCAAAGAGAGACCCAGGCCGAACTTTATTTTTGCTTTTAATTTCTATCCTCAGGCCTTGTGGCTTCATGTCAGGTGCAGTAGTCAATGCCTTTACCTCCACAGTGCTGGATGTGGAAGCAGTTGGTGGCGCCAGGTTCCCCACACCCTGCAGGGGCTTCCATTTGTTATCCATGAGACTGATCTGGCTCTTCTCTGCCACCTCTCTCTTCACAGTGCTTTCTATAGTGCTGGCCAAGCTAGCAGGGCTGCTGTCCTGTTTCCCCACATCCCCCATTGCTTGACTTTCGGACATACTGCTCTCCTGTTTTGACTCCTCTGTCTCAGGATGCTCTGTGTGCATATCCTGTTTTAGAACAATGTTTACGTCTGCAGTGGCAAGCCTTGAATTCCCTAGAGGGGATGCCTCCTTTGCTGGGGAACTCCTATCAGGAGTACAGATCTCCATGTTGTCATCTGTCTGCAGCACATCCTCCACTCCACTTGGGACACTTTCTGCAATAGGCTGAATGTTGGAGGGAGAAGCAGTGACATTCTCCTCAGTGATTAAGGCTGTGGGAGAAGCACTGAGTTTAGTATCCTCTTTAGCAGGCTGATCCATATCCGAAGAAGTCGTGACTGGATTGCATTTACCTGAAAAGTTGCCCTCTTCACAGGACTTCTCAGTGTGTGGAATATTTTCTTTCATGGTTTCACTATTTTCAGAAACTTGTTTTTTCTCTTTTGCCTCCTGAGTAACTTGTTTTTCACTAATCTCCTCCTCCTCCTCCTCACCAAATTCTAGTGGAGGCTGCCAGTGAAATGCCTGTTTTCGTTTTGGAGCCTTGTGCTTTTTGTCTTTTTTCCCTTTCAGTTTCTCCTTTGCTTTTTTGGTCTGCTCTCTTTTAAGAGTTTCCTTTGACCCATGTTTGCGCTTCCGTGCCTTTCTTCTAGTGTTTTCTGAATTGGAATAGGAACCCTCAGAATCAGAGGTCGAAGACTGCTGCTTACCTGATTTCCAAGCACCATTACCATCAGGCAGCGAAGCACTTGCTGAAGACTTTGTTGCAGGTTTGGCTTTGCTGTGAATTTCACCAAACTCTGACTCAGAATCTGATGTAGCCTCACCTTCCTCCTTATCAGAAGATGGCCGGGAAATATTTTTACTGTTTTTTGTTATATCTCGTTCAGAATTTGACCCAGAGTCCCACTTACTCCCAGCATAATTTTTTCTTTTGGGCTTACTGCCATTTCTAAGGTGATCAGAAAGATTCTCTCTCAAGACTCTTTTCTTAGAACGAGGGCATTCCTGTTCAGGCTTAGATTTCTCTTCATCTCTGTTCTTCTCTTGCTTATTGTTCATTTCCATTTGGACTTGCTTCTCTTTTTCCTGGGCTGACTGTGTAACCTGAACACTTGACTGGTCACTGTCTGAAGAATAATCTAAAGATGACCTGCTTTCACTATACTTTCTCTGACTTGAAGACTTGTCTCTGTTTTTCACATATTTATGGTGAAGTCTCTTTTCAGAGCTGCCGCTGTGCTTCTTACTTGAAGTGTTATTTTTTTTCCCGTTGGATCTAAATTTTCTCTTGGCTTGTCTTCCATCATCACTGCTAACAGAAGAGTATGACGAGGATCTACTACACTGTGAACGATCACTGTATTTATTTCGTGAATGAGATCTAGAGGAGGCAGACCTAGATCTTGAATGTGAACTAGCAAGACTTCGTGACCTTGTGTATGATCTGGAATAAGATCTACTCCTAGAAGATCTGCTCCTTGACCTTGGTGAACTTTCCGAACTTCTATCACTATACTTTGAATAAGCACTCCGATCACTTTCTGAATTTTTTTCTCTCTTATGGTAGGATGATGAACTTCCAGTCTCTTTAATATTTGCTAAACTGTAAGTGCTTTGGAGGGGCAGCAAATGGGTTGTTTTAGCTTTCATTTCCTGAATTCGCTCGTAAGAGGGCTTCCAGGGCTTCTGTCCAGGCTTCCACCTTGAAGGAGGGGGACTGTCACTCAATGGTATTACAGGAATATTTTCTGCCACCACTGGTTGTACTACGACGTTTTCATTTTGTGGTGCTGTTGCTCTTAAGGGTTCTGTTTTAACTGCTTTACTTTCACTTAACTGAGAGGTTGTTCTTCTTGGTGATTTTGATGTTGTCCTTTGGTGCCCTGACTTGGAAGTAGATCTGGACTTTGATCTACTTCGAGAATGTGATGAGGATTTTGAGGGAGTCCTTGATCTTGAGCTTCCTCTAGAATAAGACTGCGAGTGAGATTTAGATCTGTAGGAGTCTCTGCTGGAATGGGTTGAAGAGCTCTGGTCATCCTTATCAGATTTAGACCAGTCCCTCTTTGAGGAGCGATGAGATGATAACGAGGAAGAACGAGATCTCCTTTCTCTGTCACAAGAGGATTTCATTCGTCGGGTGGAGGATTTTGAGGATTCTATGTCTGATGGTACAATAATCCTTCTCTTCTTAGTCTGCTTGTGTCTTCTGCAATGTTTCTGCTTTTTAGTTTTCTTTTTATGTTTAACTTTTTTCTCTTTCCTGCGTTTTTTATGGTGACCATCAGAGTGCCTTGCTGTACTAAGGTCTGAATAATATCCATTATAAGACCACGACCTGGATCTCTGGGACAAACTTCTCTCATCCCATCGGCTTGAACAGGGATCACTTAATCTATGGAAAAGGATATAAGATGCATGGTTATTTACAAGCATGTTTCTATGCTTTAGATTGAAAAACACATTTGTTGTCAATACAGATGAATTGACAAAAGCCTAAAGAGCAAATTACTGACTCCATCAACACCTGAAGTACATATTGGAAGGATAAACCAAAGGGTATGGATAGGCCTCCTCTTGACCTATAATTTCAGAGAAATGCTGAAACTGCTGACAACTACTAGCAGATTCACTTATAAAAGGATATATTTTTTTTAACTAAGCAAAAAGATTTCAAATTTCACAGAAAAACAGTTCTGGAAGCCAAACCAAACCAATTAATCACAAGAGCACTAGTGACAGAGCTCCTTGGCTAGGTAGGATCTGTTCATGACCCTCTGCTTCCGGGAACAATTTTTGAGGGAGAGTCAAATCAAGTTCCCAAACAATTCTGTTGATTTCCTGCAGATACAGGACAGCTGCCTGACCTTTAAAAAAGAAGCCTCTTAAGAAGCTAACATGGCTGTTATTTTATTTCAGCTTCACAGTAATCAAGATTTTCTCTTGAGGTTTAATTACTTACTACAGAAACTGAGGAAAAAGCACATGAAAATAGATGCAGACTTGGTAATGGGTAGTGTCAGGGCTCAACATTAAGAGTTCTCTGTATCACTGTGTCTAAATCACTCTCACACAACAGATGCATTATCTTTTCTTCCCTCTTCCAACTTCTAACCATTCTACTGGACACCCACAGAAGAGAAGAGACTACTACCATGAACAATTATAGAGGATCCCACTGGTGTATTTTTCACTAGCTATTCTGGAGCCAGCCCCATTTCAACAATGGCTATTGTTGGAATAATATTTTGAGGGTAAGAGATGGTACACTTCTGAAGAACCAACAGTCCTCGGGGTCAGAAGCTAATGCACATGCTAGGTACAGATTTTCCTACCTACTAATTCATTCATCAATGACTAAGAGACCTGGCTAGAAGAGGATCTGCTATATGATTTTTAAGTCCTGATTATTTCTAAAATTGAACAAGGGTACCTCTGATTTAGTAGTTTTACAGCTTTGGGAGGGAAAACAGAATTTTGATTTATTTTCTATTTTTATTTTTAAAAGATTTTATTTATTCATGAGAACACAAAGAGAGAAAGAGGCAGAGAGAGAAGCAGACTCCATGCAGGGAGCCTGATGTGGGACTCGATCCTGGGACTCCAGGATCACGCCCTGGGCCAAAGGCAGGCAATCAACTGCTGAACCACCCAGGCGTCCCCAGAATTTTGATTTAAAAGCATCTTGAAGCCAATCAGCCCTCCTACTTAATAGCTCTCTTTCTGCCAAGTATTCTCAAATGTATTCTTTGGTCATGGTCTAACTTTAATGTTAAGTCTTTCATGAAAAGTCCAGAAGTAAGTCTCTAGCCTCTTAACACTTAAAATATAGTAGTAACAGGACTGTGCTCATACTCAAAGCTCTTACTTATCTCCTTTACTCCATTTTTCTCCACTAGGTGGTCTGTATGCTCTTAATCTTTGCATTTCCTCTTTCCAGTGAGGAGGAGTTTCACTGCTATCATCATCATCTGATTCAGAACATGATCTTGATCTTGGAGGTGTGTGATAGCGCTTCAAAAACAAAGATAGGAATAACTGTTTCGATAATACCTCTCAGTTACAATCTGCTATAGGACAGAGTTAGGTATAAGACCCAATCTCAGATGCCATTCAAAAGAAATAATGATTAAAGTACAAAAGATGATATGAAGTTATGCCAAACATAAAAGAGACTAAAAGAAATGGGATTTTTTGCTTTAAGTCCTAATGGTTGCATTCATTAGCTTAGATTATTCAACATACTAAGATTTCTCAACATACTCACTGTTTCACATATCATTTCATATTTAAAATACAGCAAATAAATTTTGCTCTACTAGCAATATACCTACGGAGAATAAAACTAACTCCTTGAACAGATCTTGGATTTTACCTAAAATTAAAGCTAGGATTTTGCCTATACTACCTTAGATACGTAATTTGAAAAAAAGAAGTCTTATTAACACACATACAATTGTGCCCCTTCCTTTAATCTTCCGTCCAGATTTTGATACAGAAGGTTTCTGATCACTTACAATGGGTGTAACATCAGGAATCTTCCTGGAAAAGAAGATTGAAAATTAAAAATAAGCAAATGCTCAGCAGTTTTCTCAATATTTAAACGCAGGAAAAAAAATTTAAATGCAGAATTTATACTCCTATTAAAAAAATCATTTTATTTAGATCCAACACTTTTGTAGAATAAGGCACTCCATATAATCTGATTTTCTAGGCAAACTTTTTATTTTTTTTTTATTTTTTATTTTTTTTATTTTTATTAAAATTTTTTTTTTTGTTATTATTTATTTATGATAGTCATACAGAGAGAGAGAGAGGCAGAGACATAGGCAGAGGGAGAAGCAGGCTCCATGCACCGGGAGCCTGACGCGGGACTCGATCCCAGGTCTCCAGGATCGCGCCCTGGGCCAAAGGCAGGCGCCAAACCGCTGCGCCACCCAGGGATCCCTCTAGGCAAACTTTTTAAATGTCAAACCTTTAAAAAAAAAAAAGTAACCCAAAAATGGGTAGTGATACTATGTATCTTCTTAAGCACAGAACTACTTTTAAACAAAATCCCTTTTTACATGTCTCTTGTCAAAATAGTGATGTTCTAAGGGAATCCTGAGATATTTGACTCTGATGCTCCAATTGTGTTTTTAAAACCATATTTTATTCTATATTTTTAATAAATCTTTTGTCTTCCCCCCACTCTACAAGCTGCCCCTCTGTCAATGCTCTGAATCTGCAGCCTTGTGGTAATTCTAAGAGTATAGTTTTTGTGGCAACTATTGTCCTCCATGCATGAGAAATCTTCATACCTCAAGTTTTTTGTTATTAACATAATGGCTAGCTTTTATTGAGTACTTACTATGTGTCAGACATTATGTTAAGCATTTTTAACATAATTGAGTAAAATGTATATAATGTAAAACTGGCCTTTTTAGCCATTATTTTTAAGATTTTATTTATTTATTCATGAGAGACACACAGAGAAGCAGAGACATAGGCAGAGGGAGAAGCAGGCTCCATGTAGGGAGCCCAATGCGGTACTCGATCCCGGATCCCAGGATCATCAGACCCTGAGCCAAAGGTACAGATGCTCAACCCCTGAGCCACCCAGGCATCCATCCCATTTTAGCCATTTTTAAGTGTAAAGTTCAGTGTATTACTTATATTCACGCTGTACAACCATCACTACTACTATCTTTCCAAAACTTTTTCATTACCCCAAACCCAAACTCTACCCATTAAGGACTATGTCCCCACCCACCCCCAACCCCATGAGCTCTCTCAGCCTCTAGTAATCTCTAATTCATGGCCAAGGAACATTCCATTGTATGTACACATCACATTGTGTATCCAACCAACTTGGGATCTGTCTTTTCCTTTTCACTATTGTTGAGTATACTGCAATGAGCACTGGCATACAAGTATCTGTTTGATTTTTTTTTTTAAGATTTTATTTATTCATTCATAAGAGACACACAGAGAGAGGCAGAGACATAGGCAGAGACATAGGCAGAGGGAGAAGCAGGCTCCATGTAGGGAGCCCAATGCAGGACTCAATCCCAGATCCCGGGATCAAGACCTGAGCCAAAGGCAGATGCTCAACCACTGAGCCACCTAGGCGTCTCTCCGTTTGATTTTCTATTTTCAATTCTTTTGGATATATACCTACCTATGGAACTGCTCAGTTACATGGTAAATCTATGTTTAACTTTTTGAGGAACCACCAGACCATTTTCTACAATGTCTGAATCATTTTAGACTACTGCCACCAATGTATAAGGATTCCAATTTCTCCATATCCTTGATGACACTAGTTTTCTTGGTTATTGTTTTAAATTATAGCCATCTTGGCAGGTGAGTATTATCTCACTGTGGGTGTGGTTTGTATTTCTCTAATGACTAATGCTGATGTTAAGCATCCTTTCATGTGCTAACTGGCCATCTATATGAAACAACTATTGAAGGGCTGTGCCTATTTTTAAATTGAGTTGTCTTTTTGTTATAGTTGTCCATACTTCTGGTGCCAATTGTAAGAATTCACTGCCAAACTCAAGGACTTAAAAATTTACGCCTATATTTTCTAAGAGTTTTACAGTTTTAGTTCTTATGTTTAGGGTCATGGACCCATTTTAGTTTTTGTATATGATGTGAGGTAGGGGTCTAGCGTTACTCTGTTACAGGTGGAAATCCAGTTATTCCAGCACCATTTATTGAAGAGACAGACTCCTTTCTCCACTGAGTGGACTCTGCATCCTTTTCTAAAATCACCTGGCTATCCATACTGGTACAGGTTTATTCCTGGACTCTCAATTTTATCCCATCGGTCTATGTATCTATCTTTATGCCAGTACCACACTATTTTGATGACTGCTGCTTTAAGTTTTGAAAACATGAAATACAAATGCTCCAACTTTGTCCTTTTCAAGACGGTCTTAGCTATTTGAGGCCCCCCTGGATTCCATTTGATTTGATACTGACTTTTCCACTTCTGCAAAAAGGCTGTTGAAACTTGGTAGAGATTGCATTGAATCCAAAGCTTGCTTTGGAGAGTACTGATATCTTAACAATTTTAAGTCTTCCAATCCATGAACATGCAACATCTTTCCATTAATTTACATCTAATATTTTGTAATTTTCATTGTACAAACCTTTCACCTCTTTATTCCTAAGTATTTCATTCTTTTAGATGTTGTTTTAAATAGAATTGCTTTCTTAATTCCCGTTTCATATTGTACATTGCTGGTTAACAAGCACTTTATAAAGGCATTAGCTCACTGAATTCTCATAACACTATGAGGTAGGTACTATTAGCATCTTCATTTTAAAGATAGAGAATTTTAAGGAGGCTACAAATCTTGCACAAAGTCAGAAAGAAATGCAACTTGACTCTTAAAGCCAATGCATAGGATTTTCTAAGGCTCTAGGAAGCAGGCTCCAGATAAACATACTAATGTTACTATAAGAGTCTTAACTACAAAGTATACATATAGTTTTTTCAGTCATTTCATGACATTACTCAGAAACTGATATTCTTTTTTTTTTTTTTTTCAGAAACTGATATTCTTAAAAGCCTGCAAATTATCCTAACGTGCAGCTAAGGTTGAGAACAAATAAACTAGAGCCAAATGTGGAACCCAAATTCTGCTAAGCAAATTACAAGGGATATGAGCTTAACTGCTGGTATATCAGTAAGGTGGCTGACAGCCCCTGCTTCTTATCCTCGCATATACTGATTTCTTTTATTTATTTATTTATTTGTTTATTTATTTATTTATTTATTTATTCATTCATTCATTCATTCATTCATTCATTCATTCATAAGAGACACACATGGAGAGAGAGAGGCAGAGACATCGGCAGAGGGAGAAGCAGGCTCCTCACAGGGAGCCTGATGTGGAACTTGATCCCAGATCCGGGATCATGTCTTTAGCCGAAGGCGACAGACGCTCAACCAGAGCCACCCAGGTGTCCTGCATATACTGATTTCTTGAAGGACACTTCATTATAGCTCCCAAACAACTGATGAAAATCTCAAAGATCCTAATAAAATAAAATAATTGTGCTATCTTTGCATGAAACTACCAGCCAATTATGATTTAAAATAATTCTGCATAAAATAACTTCCAAAGATGTTATGTGACCAAACAAAATCATCAGCACTTTTCAATCACAAATGCAATTACTCCTTTAGCAATACCAGATAACAAAGGTCAACAAAGTTTTTATGAAAAGAATCTGAGAGTAAGTATTTTAGGATTGGTAGGCCAAGAAGAAAATTAAGGTTATTATTTAGGTACTTAGATAAGAAGAAAGAAAATAAATTTTCACTAATGTTTTATCAATGAAATATGAAATATTATAAGAGTATTATTTCTTTGTAATAAAGATCTACTAACAAGAGGAACGGGGTTCTTTTTTTGGGGGGGCTGAATAACATTTCACTTAATTAGGGTTCATAGTGTTGTCTATCAAAATAGATAATGCTGTTCATCTGGTAACGCTGACCTGTAATGAGACTGTACATATTTTATCTTTAAAAATATTTTTTCATACATAGGGGTTGTGTGTCTAGTACCTGAAATAGCAGAGAGCTGTAATAGCATCACTGTGATGCATAGCGCACCAAGTAATAGTGTAAAGCAACAGAGCACCACATACAAACTCTGCTACAACTACTCAAGTCTGCTGTTGTAGCACAGAAACAGCCTTATAGTGAACAAATGTATGTGGCTGTGTTCCACTAAAACTTACTTCATGCACACTGAAAACTGAGTTTCATATAATTATCACGTCACAAACTACTACTCTCCTTTTTTTCTACAAACATTTAATCATGTTTTACCTCACAGGCTGTACAAAAATAGGCAATAGGCCAAATGTGACCCATGGACAACACCTGCCATGACAGAGAAACTGCCCTTTCAAGTTTCCTACATGCTGAAAGCCAAATAGATTTGATCAGTGAACTTGGTGTCTTGTATTTTAAGAAAGAAGGATCCCACTAAAATTTATTAACAAGCCCGAATTTTTAAAAATGAAAACATCAGCATGTTAATAAGCTTTTAATTCAAAGATACATCCCATTTTCTAACAGCTGTTTGAGATGAGACAATACTAGGCTTTAAAAATGTTTAATCAATTACATGATAACCTTATGTAGATACCTGTCTGTAAACAGGGACATGTGCATAACTTCTCAGCATTCAACAGAACTTTTCATAGCGAATTTACCAATGATACGCCACATTATGGTATTTTTGTTCAAACATTTAACAATTCTAAACTTGAAGTAACACACAAAATATATTACATACTACTTTTTGAGACTAAATCTAAAGCTACACATCTTTCCCAATGCAGAGACGTTATCACCCAGCAAAGCAAGTGAGCAAGTCACATATTTATGATACTAAATCATATCCCTAATCACCATGCAATTAATTTTATACTATTCAAATTGGAACATGTCTTATCATTCAATTGGCTCCAAACAGTTCAAAAGACCCTCTGCTCTGACAAACCAAATCTCATCTCCAATGAAAGAGAAAGAAAAAATGAGTAATGCAATCTTTCCAGAGCTCCATGAAGAACCTCTCCCTTGGCCAACTTGTCCAACCCCCTTTTACCAACTAGTAGAATGTGAATTCTTAAAAAAAAAAAAAAAAAAAAAAGAATGTGAATTCTTGAAAGATAGGGTACACGTCATTCCATTAACCTGGCATCTCCCACAGTATAGTTCAAAGTGCTTTGACTAAGGGTCATGCTCAATAAATGTGTGGAACTGCAATGAGCTGATGGAATTATCATTCACAGAAATGAAAAAGAAGAGATTAATCACCATACTTACGGTTCAGGCTCCACCGTGACAAGAGGCATATCTCTTCTCAGTAAAAATCGGTTCTCAGGAACTGGAGGAATCTCCTCTGGACGGACTACAGGCTTTTCCCTTTTAGCATTTGAATCAACTGACCTTTTTTCATTGGTATCACTCCTCTCAGAGTGACTGAGAACAAAGCATGTCACCAATTAAAATGTGCAATGTTTGCATTTCATGATCATATTAACAATAAATAACTAATAATAGCAATAAAATAGATTTGTTAACTTACAAATCTCACTCAAATGGTTTGTACAATTTTCACAAAGAGAACATATAAAGCATGAACACTTACTAAATGCCACAGTACTAAAGTTCTAGTATGAAAATTGTCAAATGATCCCAACTTTTTTAAGTTCCAAGGATTTTTTTCACCTGCAAATATATAATCTTTGATACGTCTGTGCTACTCCTAGAGCAGTCAGATTTCAGATTAAAGTCCAAAAAACGCTATCGTTTTTCAACAACAGGTAATAAAGCTAAGTTTACACAATTTGCACATACTTTCCCCATCAGGGTGTGTGTGTTTTTTAGATTCCCCTGGCATTTCACACTTACCCTTTTGGGCTCGTTATATGTTTATTCCTTGGCTCCTCTGAACTGCTTGCTTCCTTTCGTCTCTTTTTAGAATGTTTAACTTTTGGCCTCCTCTTATGTTTCCTTCTTCTGCTTCTCTCATGTTCAATTTCACTTTCTGAAGAAGATTCTGAAGAGGAAGAGGAATTGGAAGAGGATTCCGAGTCTTCTGAATGAGTTGGTTTCTTCCTTTTCTTCTCAAAAACTTTAAAGAAATATTAAGAATATGAGTACTGGATTTCAGTACCTTCCAGAATAGAAAATGTGACTACCTAGGTATCATAAAACATACTTTATAAACAGAAAACTAAAGACAAAATTTAAATAAACTTTTTTACATGTTAATAATACCATTTGCTGGTGTGATTCTAATGCAACAAAGCCCTTGCCCTCCATGAGGCCTATATTCTAGCTGGGTCAGATAAGAAAATAAGTAACTGCAAAATACGGCAAACAGTAAGTGCTAGGATAGAAACATACACACACACACACACACACAAATGGGGGGTAAAGGGAATAGGGAGAGTTGGGGTAATTTAAAATTACTTTCAGAGACCTGATGGAAGTGAGGTAAGGCGTCATGCAGATATCTGGATAGAGAATGTTGCAGACAGAGGGGACAGCTAGTACAAAGGTCCCTGTGTGCCTGGTGTGTCTGAGTAAAGGTCAACATAGCTGAGATGGTGATGAATAAGGAGGAAGAGATACACAGAGAGCAGAGTGCCTTAGAAACCAAGTAGACTTTAGCTTTGGCTGACTGAGAAGGGAGCCCTTGCAGAAGATCACTCTGGTTGTTATTAAGGACAGACTACAGAGGATCAAGAGTATAAGCAAGGAGACCAGAATTTACCAGCAGTAAATTCCTGCTGCTGAGAAAAGATTATAAAGAAGGACAGAGGTAGGGATCTCTGGGTGGCGCATTGGTTTGGCGCCTGCCTTTGGCCCAGGGTGCAATCCTGGAGACCCGGGATCGAATCCCACGTCGGGCTCCCGGTGCATGGAGCCTGCTTCTCCCTCTGCCTATGTCTCTGCCTCTCTCTCTCTCTCTGTGTGTGACTATAATAAATAAATAAAAATTAAAAAAAAAAAAAAAGAAGAAGAAGAAGGACAGAAGTAAACGGAACAGTTATGAGGCTACTGCAATCATTCAGGTAAGAGACAGCAGTGGTCTGGACAAGGCTAATAGCAGGGGGAAGTAAAAAGAAGGAAGATTTGATAAGATTTGTGGATGGCCTGGATAGAAGGTGTGATACAGAGGCATCAGGGCTATTGCTATACTACTTGTATGGTTTCTCTCACTACTAAAATCCAGAAGGTATCTTTAAGTTATAGTCTTCAACATGTTTTACTTGTATCCAAGCTCCGACCACTCTACAAAAACTCTTACCATCTTTTGTTGATTTTGTGGCAAGCACCCCACAATCAATAACTCGCACATCTGCATAAGGTCTACTTGCAGCATCTGTTTTCAGATTTTCAATCTGTTCGATTACTTCAAAACCAGAAATAACTAATCCAAAGACGACATGCACCCTGTCACAATACAAATTCAAGAAATAATTGGTTTGATGACAATTAAACCATAAGTAGTAATCATGACAACTGTTATAAATGACATGTCTATAGACCTCAATATAAAAAAAGCAAAGTGTTTGATGAATGAAGCAACTAGAAGAAAATTAGAATTTTTGAAATCTGCTTCATAAAAGGAAAAAAACACACAATTACTCAACTGGGCCTTAGTTTTCTGCCTAAAACAGTATTTCTTAACTATTTTATGGTAGAGTCTGAGAACAGTCCGATTGCACTTGATACTCAGAAACTGTTGTTACAGGGTCACTCAAGACAGCATGACTGAGAGGTCTATCCATGGGCCCAGATAAAGACCCCATTCAGTGACATGACAGCTGGGAGGTCTCAAAACTAACTAACCTGTGATCCTTAAGGAGGGGCTTGGCTGTGAGAGATTAACCCAGAATCAAGAGTACCCCCTTGAGGTTCACTCACAATCCAACCTGTATTGGACTGGCCACCCAACAACTCCCCAAGGTAATAAAATGTCACTCTTACCCATCCAGGTGTGGAGCAGGTTTTGTGGTACTGTGTAATAAACATCAACACAAAGATGGCAAAAACCAGGTGTTCAGGTGAACACAGCAGAAGGGTTTAAAGCACAGCATGTAGAGAACAAAGAGGTAAAGATAAAAAGATAGGGGAAAAGTTAAATGTGGCATATATCTAAATTTAAGAACTTTACAAACAGCAATAGTAGACACTTCACTGGTTAAAAAAGATTCTCAAGATTATAACAAATCATAAAATTGTATCTATTTCTCCAATATGAAGTCTACCCTTATACATATGTATGAAACAGCTTTGAAATATATGAAATACACATTAAAATTAAAGTTACTCTTGAATCCAAAACAATAACAAAAGCAAAAACAAACTCAAAATTTATCAAGATAAAGAGAATAAAAAGCACTATCATCTGTCCTAAGGAAAGGAAAGTGTGATCAACACTTGGCCCCCACGCTTGAATGAATTCTTCTATTTGTTATTTCTCATATTGCATCAATCTGCATCTTATAGGTGGGCAGATGGAGATAGGACTCAGGAGTCCTGTTTTCAGAACTTCCTGCCTCTCTCACCTAAGATGAAGCTCTGCCACTCACAGCAACTCTGAAAATGCAATAGGGAGCAAACCTTTCCTTTATCAATACTTCTGACAGTAAGTAAGTAATGATGGATAACATTATAGACACTTTAAATTTCTATGGCCCAGAAAATACCCAACCTGCTTCTTCTACAGTCGTCACAAACGCAGATAGTCACTCTTGGGAAGCCTATGGGGTACATCTGGTTAAGAGATTTTTAACCCAGCTGTTATTTCCCATAGCATTTTCACAAATCTTCATACTATGTGATTTGCAGTGAAAAAATTCAAAAGCAGGTAACTAGACTCAGAAGTATATACTGCAAATATTTTAGTTTATAGGAATGAGAAATAGAAGATTTTGAGAAGGACACTGGATATCAGGCCATGTAAAGCAGTCAATTGTACTAGAAGCTTCCCATATCAATTTTTATATTCATTTTAAGGCAATTCTAAGACATGTAAGTCAACCAAACACAATTTTCACCTTGACAACGTTAAAAATCATTATTCTACAAGGAATGGTGGCATTTATACTTACATTAAGAATATTCAGTTCTGTAAAAGTACTACAGAATTTGAAAAATTGTCAATTTAAGAAGTTCCAGAATTTTAAAAGCAATCTTGAGTTTTAAAACCAAAGTCTCAAATTCCCGTTAGAAGACCGAAGAAGTCAAAACTCAAGCTATTAATAATAGTAAATTAAAAAAAAAAAAAAGAAAGAAAGAAAGAAAAAGAAGAAAATCTAGCAAGCAGGTGAGGAACTAATGTTTAAATAATTAAACCAGCATCCAGAAACTACTTTGGATAAGAACTTTTGAAGATGGAAATGTGCTTCCCATATAAGTAAAACTTTACCAAAGCACGCTTATGATAGGAAGAAATTAGTACATATGCTAGACAGTGATTCCACTGCATGAAAGATGTAAGAGGTAAAATCTGTAAAGGTAAAAATGTTCTACAACTTTAAGGGATCAATTTCAAATATGTAGCAGTGAAAACAAGGAGTGATTTATTGATTAGGTATATTCCTTGATCTTTTCTCTCACAACTCTCAGATCTTTTGGGGAAAAGCCTACAGATTTTTCTAAAACACAGAGAACCCAATTCAATTTGCCACACTGGCTAATAGGAGTCCTGTAAAAACCACCTTACAGCAAACCTTTGGAACAAATGGTGAGATGAAAACACTCTAGCTAACTACAGTGAGGTAGCAATAAACTATTTGAGACTCAATTTGAGGATGGAATTGCTACCCTATGACAGATTCCAATTTTGTTTTAAATTCAAATGAAAACTGAAGACAAAAAAACTTGGTCCTTGACTGCAATCGTGAAGAAAATGAAGACAAGAACATTATTTCAGGAACAAACTTCAGCTGGCCTGCTATGCCTAAACTGGTGTGAATAATTAAGCCCATCACTTGCATCCGCAATTCAGGATGCAGAAATACAAATTTATACTTAAATTGCATTAGACTACATATTAATACTGAAAGTATCTTAACAAAGAAGCCCCTTGGGGTTCTCAGCCTACATTCCAGGAGTAGAAATAACAGTGTAAAGCAGGCATACTGGCACTAGGCTAACACCAGACATGGATAAACAGAGGACACTGCCAAATGGGCAGGGAGAAATTATATACTCGGTCCAAGCTATTCAATCCTACTCAACCGGACAAAGAGATCTCATCCCACCAGCTCTTAATTGTACTAATCTTTCAAAACTATACAGTTGTTAAAGACCCATGCAGTTGATGATATATGTTCAATAAATTCAGACCTGAAGGCCAGAGACTATCATAAATATGTAAGTTTACACATGCTCATGAAAACATACCTAAAGGAGAAAGAACCACAAAGAACACTTATAATTATAAAAGCTTTCAATACTTTCACATTTCCATTTTTTTCCTGTCACTTAGACACTAATTTTCCAGTTTTCTCCACCTCTTGAACATACCCATTATCAAAGAAGCTTTTGGCCTTATATAGAAATTAACAGTTCTGTACTGAAATGAAATCTAAACCATTATATACAATACACCCTCTTCCCCACCCTCCCCCAGAAGAGGTGTGGAAATGTGGTGGAAACAAGCCACTGAAATTAAAATATACTTCCCAGGATTAACCACGAACAATAAAACACACTTGTTTTACATGTATTGCTGCCATAAATCAAGCAGAAAGTTTTTCTTAAAATGGTTCAATGCACATAACAATAGGATTAAAGAGATAAAGGCAAAGAAAGAAAAAGAGAGCCTTAGAGTAATGAGACATTACCTTTGGAGCGCACGGTGTAACACTCTTTCTGTAAATTTTACACAAAAATGGCAAGAAATAAATTGTAATACACTTTTAAGACAAGACTGAATCTATGTTTTAATATCAATATAACTTTGAAATTAAATATTTGCAAGTTTTATGCAAAGCAAGAAAGCTTTTTTAAAATGGAGGGCTCTAAATTTTCTTTCACATAGGATATGCATGTAGAGATGAACTATGTCTAAGAAAAACACTGTGCTGAAAGTGGGCATCTGCTCAGAGCCTTAATATTTTAACACTAGAGTGTGAGTAACCAAACATTATATTTCACTTTGCAAATCCTACAAACTAGCTAAGTCAACCAACATCTTTCTCAAAAAGAGAATAATGTATCCTGAGTACATAAATGAATATAAAAAATCTGAATGCCTAGGAGCAGTTACTACCAGTAGAAAGCAAAAATTTCAATGAAAAGAATTAAGAGAATTCAAAACAAAATTTCAGGAAACTTTTCTTCTTTTAGTAATTCACTTAAAATAGTTAAAAAATCTTTCATATTTCTACATTAGAAATCTTTTTTCAGCACACACAACAGACCACTATCAAGAATAAATGAGTAGAGTTTGGACTATAGTTTCTGTTCACTGCCTTAACAACCTCTGAGTTGTTAAAGTCTTCCAAAATAATAGTAAAACAAAAAAGCAGCTTAACAAGGATTTTAAGGATCTTCTCAAAGGATAAGAAGGCAAGAGAGATGAAAGTATAAAAGTACGCTATCAAATTTTGGCTGTGATACTTGTTTTTCCTAATTTTCCCCATTGTACAAAAAAGTTTTTTCAAAAAATACAGTCTAACCAACTTTTTAAACTTTAAACACATCTATTATACTCAGACCAAAATCCCTATTATATATTATATTATATATATTTTGTATACATACAAAATTGTTTTAAAAAGTTTTGGACATATTAAATCTTGACATATTTAAAAACAAGCTTTAATTCCTTATAAAGGCACTGCTACGGAATTACTGTCAAAAAGAACATGTTTCAAATAATGTGTTTTCAATGAATGTTGTAAAAAAAAAAAGTGATTCTAGGTGTACAGTAGTATGAACTTATAAAGATAACCTATTTGTATAAACTAGCCTTGAACAGCAAGCAATTTTTTTCTTTCAACTCCTGAAACTACCACACCATCATGGAAGAGGCACCAAATTATACAGAGTAACACAGCTTGTGTAAGGGCCATGGAAACTAACCAAGCCATGTTACAGAGCTCTCCTGTGTTCCAAAAATAACCAAATAGAGAGCTTTAAAAAATTCAGCACTAATGTTAACATAATACACATCAAACACTACTAGATACATAATTCCTTCCAGGTTGTTAATACATAGGTCACATAAACACTAAGTAAGACTGGATGTTACAGAGGACACTTGATATTCAGAACCTGGTTTATAGTTAAGTTTCATCAACATTTTTCGCTGATTTGAAAAATCTTGCAATTTACACATAAAGATACTACCCCCAAAAAAGAAAGAAAAACTAGGAATTTTCCAGGTTATGAACACTTACTAGCATTTCTTTTCATACAGACTCATGAATATGTGGAGAGAAAAAGAATTTCTGCCCAAATTTACTTTTGCTACCCCAAATCCTAACCTAGCTCTATAAATCCCTTAACACCAAACCACTGTTCAACTCCCCTTGCTCTGCTCTGAAACAATCAGCACTTCTCTCCCACTCAGGTGAGCAGCCATTTGCAAGTCTGGTTAGAACATATCGGAACATCTATTTTAGTCCCATAGGTCTATTTATACCTGATAACACTTTTGTTTAAAATTTGGACTTTTCCACATTATCTTGTCTTCTTAAATTTTTTAATTATGACCACTGATGGTGGCCAACGACAGAGACTGTTCCCCAAAGCTCTGCAGGTCTTTCTATTTCATGGTTGTACAGAAGGTCGCACAGACTAAGGGAAGGGAGACAAGTGTAATCACCATGCCAATGTTTCTATGTCCAGCTGACAAAGACTGCTGCCTAATTTAGGCAAATGAGCCTGAAGCTTCTTTGTTGTATCTTTCAGACTGATGGAAATTAGGCAGTTACAACTATTTTCTTTTAGACAAGAAGATGTTTGTACACAAATCATTCCACATATCCAGAAACTTAGGATCAACCTACAAAACACTTTCTTCCTTTTATGTCCACGTTTTCATGCTAAAATGTTTATCTTTGAGAATGGGGTAGATACTTCACAAGTTGAAAAGGAAAGACAAAACTAACTCAAGATAATCAGCCAATAAAGCAAGAACCAAGGTCTCCTGATAGCTAGAATAGTGGCTCTAAAATAACCCAGGAGCATAGTTATTTAATACAAAGCTATAAACCACCTAATTAATCTTTTTAATGACTACTTCATGCAATACCTTTTTTATCTTTTTGATGAATGCACAAAAAAACAATGAAAATTAGAGCAGAATTAAGACTATTACTAACAGCCAAAGGAAAAGAAAAATGTTTCCCTGTCTTTTTACCTTAGCATTACTTCTGCAAGGAAAAGGCTGGACTAGATGATCTTGAAATCCTTTTCCACTAAGACTTTATAATTCTATAGCTTTTATTATGGTTTCTTCCTAGTCCTAGTGTTTGGCTTCAACAAATAAATAATAAAAAGAACAAAATGACTAAATACTGAGTTAACCTAGTTACTCCTTCGGTTCCAGGTCTTTGAATTCCTTCAAAAATACCTTAACATGAACCATTATTTCCTCAGTGATTCATGGGGACAGTACCATCTATCACTTCTTCCATGTTTTTTGAGCAGTACTATTTCAGAAGAATCAGTTTTCTTCTATTTAGGTAGGACCCCCAAACCAAAATCATTATGACTAATACAGTAGTAGATATAAGCAGTTACTGCAAAAATCACAAATAGCTTTATAGAAGAAAATCTGATTATCATATACATAATTTTTCCAAAGAAAGCAATATACGCATAATTATGTTTAATAGAAATGATGTATGCCTTATGAAGGGGAGGTTTTAAATGTGTCAGTAATGAAGACAATAGTTACTGCACAAAGCACAAGAATCTTTGAGAAATATTTTGCAAATACACTAATAACACCAAATTCACTCCTTAGGAATTACAAAGTAGTAGATTTAGAATATAAACTACAAACACAATTTTGCAAGGAAGTATTACAAGTCCTTATTAAGCCTATAAAACTGGAACTATAAAGGCAGTTCTTGGCACACTACCCTTTCCTGTTTGGAATGCAGAAGAGCTGTTTGAGGTGCTCAAGGAAGAGCTGTGGTGAGAGGGAAAAAGCACTGCAGCCACCCTCGGGAAGCCAACAGATGGCTCTGCCACCACCAACTCTTGCGGCCCCGGCTTTTAGAGTGTTTATCTGTGATCATAGATACAACCTGAAGATAGTACATTTTACTTCTTCACTACTTCCAACTCCAAAAGGATGTGGGCTTGCAAGACAGAGATTTTCAAAGACTTTTCTTTTTATGGGCCATCATCTCCATTTTCCCTTTCTATAAAAGCAAGGAAGTGTTTTGTTTAGAAAGGTGGATTTTAAGTTTTATTTCGTAGGGAACTGGTACTTTCA
This sequence comes from Vulpes vulpes, assembly GCF_048418805.1. Classification (NCBI taxonomy): domain Eukaryota; kingdom Metazoa; phylum Chordata; class Mammalia; order Carnivora; family Canidae; genus Vulpes; species Vulpes vulpes. The sequence continues at coordinate 62,447,814 of NC_132790.1, read as the reverse complement.
GCCAGCATAAAAAAGCACATGCCACAAAAATTTCTTAAAAAAATAATAATAATGATTTTTTTTATGTACAAAAAACACTAAATTACTTCCAAGATTGCTTTTAACTGCAAACTCATTTCCAGAAGTAAATTTCAAACTAAAAGTAGAACATTTTCTCTCAAGTTCACAGTGATTTTAGTGCCATCTACAGTTAATTATAAAAAGAAGCTTAAAAATTTTAATCTGAATTCACAGTGTTAAAATTTTCATTCGGCATTCCTTGTCAAAAATAACAGTGCAATATAAAATTAACTATGTAGAAACAGCAATGGCCTTAATTTTGTTTGCTACTAAGCATTCCTACAAAAGACAATCAAGTACTAAATAATACAGAAACAAAATTTTTTGAAGGGAGAACCTCATATACTAGATATTAATGTATGTACCTGCACCAGTTTTTACTTGTAACATTTAATTAAACAAGCTAATTGGTATGTAACAATGGGAAGAAGTGGCTGCTGCCTGATAAATTTTAATGTACTAATATAAAAAAGGAAATCTAAAAGAAACTTTAGAGCCCTCAGATAGTAGCTTCTTGACCAATGAATTTCATTAGTTTATATGTTCACAGTTCAGATAAGCTTAAAAATGGAAATGGGAAACCTCTATCAAAGAGTATATAATTTTATATTAAATTACTATAAAAGATGTTTTTCAAAATATTTCCCACTAATTTTTTTGGCCCTTAAGAAGGTAAAGGAAAGAAAAATACTCTAGTAGAGAAGTATTAATAACCACTGCTCTATGGGATCAAAATATGATCGAGGAACAAATGTTTTCGGTCTTCCTTTATTTCTGCACAGCTCCAAGCACTGTCATCTTCCATCAGCTTTCCATTTTTAGGACATTCTTAGGAACAGAATGCCCCTTATCTGAACTTTATAAGATCATGTTGGAAATCTATTCTGCAGACAAATTTAAATTGTGAGATTTACTTTACATGAATAATTTACTCCTTTAAAGACAGGGAAGCGCCATTCATACTTGTCCATTCAGAAAGATGACAAAAATTTTTTCTGGCAAACTATGAGTAAAATATTTCTCCAACATATACAGCACATCTATAGAGATTTACCTCCAATCAAAAGGATTAAACTTCATGCTAGCCAATTATATTTACTATTTTATATCCTGGGATTATAATAAAAATAGGTTTTAGAGTTGCTTTAGATAAGAATGTAACTAAAAGTATGCCAAAAGTCTTTCAGATGAGAAATAAGGTTGTGGTTGTGCATGTACATACATGAAAAGGTGTTTGGTTTTTGTTTTGTTTAAAAAAAAAAAAAAATAGCAAATTTAGCATTCTGAAGCTTCCTGAGTACTAATCTCATAAATTTTGGTGGAAATGACAGCAATATTGGGTTAATTCAGTTATGCATAGAAGTCTCAAAGATTAAGGTTTTTTTACAATGCTGATGCAACAGCAATATCACTCATCTCTGTACAGTATCAGAAAATAATGCTATCTCTCTCAAATAAGATAAGAGCAACAGTAAGAGAAAAAGCAACCAAACAATGGTTTCTCCAGGCCAAGGGCACATCCAGTCCTAGTCCATTTTTAAATGCTGATCAAAAGTTTATGTTCCAATCTAGTTTTGGTAAACTGAGCCCCAAAATTTTAAGTCAAAGCCAAATTCTTTTTCTAAGATGACAACATATTTTTAAAATAATGTACATCTTCAAGTTACATCTTTTAAGTACCATCTTCAAATAGAAGATACATGCTGAATGCTGAGGCAGTTGTTAGAGCTTACCAAGTTTCTGTAACGTTAGAGATTAATAACAAAATCCAATTTGACAGTATTCTCGCATTTAAACTTGGTTTAACTATACCATCTTTCTCATGAACAGCGCTTCTCTGTTTAAGAAAAGCTCATCTCTGAATTATGCCTACTCACATGAAAAACTGGGAACCATTGGTATGTTTCCCTCGATTTGCCATTGACAAAAGGAACGCTCTGTCATGTTTGAGAATAAAGTTTTCATCTGTTTGAAGAAAACACAAATTCGTCAGTCTCCAATTATAAGCCACTTTTAAAGTGTAATGTCACAGTAATAAATAGAAAGTAAAGGATGAAATTCCTCTTCTGGTCAGTACAGATACTTGTCTGAATATTTAGAAAAAAAAAAATTTTAACTAATCAAGTAACAAAAGCGTAAAAAGATCAAAAATACTACTTAAAGCCTTGAGGAAAGAACATGTATTTAATGCTTTATACAAACAGCCTTAGAACAGTCACTTTTAGTAGTAACATACTTTGGCTAAATGATATGTAAACTATAAACTTTCAGGGAAAACCAGTAAAAAAATCTTTAAAAATCTCTACAGTAAAGTTCATTTCCTTCAACTCTCCAATTATCCTGCTTAACGTACTATAAATGGAAGAAGTTTAATAATCTTCTCTGCTTAATTTCTATATGATAAACTTATTATTTAATTGTATTGAAGCTAGACTATGAGAGCAAAACACAAAAAGTTACATAAATTAAGTTGTAAGGATGTACCTAAATTAAATCAAGTATATAGACTCGTAATGAATAGGATCAAAAATTATCTAATGAAGAAAGTCCTATAAAAACAAAAACATAAAGGGCAAAATAGAATTCTAAGATACACAAGTATCTGCCACAGTGAACCACATTAAAGTGGCCTACATTAGTTTCAAATTGCTACAAGCTGATAGAACCAGCTAATGAATTGCTTCATACTGGTTCAAAGGAAAAACTGTTATAAAGATCACTCAGAGATGATTTTAATTCCAGCAGAAATACCTTCAAAACTAATTTAAATTTCCTTATAACATTCATACAAACAATCTTTCTTTAGAACAAACAGAAACATAGAAAACTTTAAAAAATGATTACCTTGGGAACAGGCTTCTGAAAAAGAGTAGTAATCCATTTTCCCCCAAAAGAAATATAAAAGACTATTATAACACTGAAGCTATCATGGCATTAAAATCTAGTAAGATTGGATCCCATTAAAATCTCTGCAACTGACTTTTCTAAGGCTTTTTGGGGCAAGTGCAATAGTTAGACTTATGCAAATACTACTACTGTTGGAATAAAACACAATCATATAGTTCTAGTATATAAAAGAAAACATACAAACCTTTGAGAAAGTAGGAAATACCAACTTTTATTCAAAGCAATTGCTTGGTTTAGGGGGAAAAAAACACAACTAGATTTTTTTCCCTGATGTAGAACTAATAACCCATTGGGAAAAGAAAAAAGATACAGATGCATGTATGAAATAATATACAGAATTTTCCAAGTCTTCAAGCAATTATGAGAAATCCAGCCACAACCTAACCCAGGCTGTCCATAAATTTATTAGGAAGGGTGCAAGGGAACAGAATTGGAGTTTGTGTTACTGAGCTTCGTTCTCTTACCTTTTCATTTTGCAAAAGACCACATTCTCTATAAACAAAAGAATATGTTGACAGTTTTAGGCAGGAAGATAGGAGTTTTCATGTATATAGTTGCCTAACCTCCATGCTGAAAGTCATGTTTAACCATAAAGTTAGCCTTAATTAATCTTGTCAATTAAGTTACATATTATAATATAATTTATCCCCAAGTTCATGCAAATAAAGTATTTTCATGCAGCATTAGTTTCATGCAAAAAGTGAACTATAAGTAAACCTCTCCTCATTAAAAGTACATGATCAAATTTGCTTTAATATCAGAACTGAAACAAAAGACCATAAAATATTAAGCCTTACCTTTAAAATATCCACCATAAATTGATTCTCCGCCTTTTCCATTACCTGCAAATAATGAGCTACATTAATTATGATGAAAATTAAAAATATATTAATACTTATTATAATTTTTTATGCTTTCAATTTGCTAAAGAAGCTAACACCTTGTATTGCAATAATAAAAATTCTACAAATGCTCAATAACTTTACCTTGAAAATAGAAGTTCAAAAAAAGTCCAATCCTATTATAATATATACTACTAAGAATTATCTCTATAACACATTGATTTCAAAAAGTAATCACACTAACAAAATTCAGGAAGAATAAAAATAATCCAAAAGTACCTGGCATTCATTTTAAGAGAACTGACCAAGTATTTCTAATATTATTAAAAGTACATAAAAACAAAACAACAAAAGGTCCAAAAATCAAAGTAAAATGGCTTAGTATTTTGCTTTTCACACATTCTTTCACAACATTCATTCATCCAACATCTATCCATTGACCACTTAATATTTATACAATATGTGACACAATATTCATAATTAATAGAATGATATACTTAAGAAACTGATTGATGGAGTTACTCAAAGCATAACTTTTAGCTCTACCTTCGCTGAAGTCCCCACCCTGAATCATAAAGTTTTTAACCACACGATGGAATGTAGAACCTTTGTAACATAACTTCTTTCCAGTTGTTTTCCCAAGGCCTTTCTCTCCTGGAAAAAAAAAAAAAGAAAGAAAGAAATGAAATTTAGCTACAAATATCTTTCTGTGGAAAAAAGCATCCAATTAGTCCTTCGTGAAATCCCTGTTTTCTAGCACTGTACAAGATACAAAACATAGGGCAACGAGGTAACATACACAGAAACTAAAAAACATATCAAGCAACATATAAATGTTAAATTGTGTGGCACAGACTCTATCATGCCACAGGAGAAAAAAGGACCAGAAATGGTTATCACTCCGGTAAAAGAGGGCAATCAAGGAGTTGGTGGTGCAAAGATCATATATGTATGTAAGTGAATCAAAGCATGGATTTAAAAAAAGCTTGTTATTTTGAAATAACATCACAGATGTTCTTCCTATTTTTTTCTACTTTTAAAAAATACAAATCCCATTACAGATAACAAAGAACAACTGCATCATATTTTACCTATCTTCTAATCCTAAATTTCTTGTGAATCTAGAAAACTAAATTTGTTCAAAACACTGAAATTTAGAATTTATGAACTACAATGTTTAGAGATGACTTTATTACACACAGTAGTACTTTCTTATTTACTTTTGAGACCATTTCTTTTGTTCTCCCTATCCTTTTAAGAAATGCTTCCCTGATTTCCTATCAATGAAAATAGTATTTTTTCACAGGCTAAACTCATTTTCCAGTCAATCACTTTTTACTGAATATTTTCAGTAGAAAATATAGAATATTCAGAAATATTCAGAATATCAGAAATATTCAGTATTTAACTATTCTGTTAAGCAAGATAAAACCATAAGCCATAACTTCTCATTGGAAATAATTTAATAGTTCATTTACCTGAGCATAGGCAAAGGAAGTTTTTGCATGTTTTTGGACATATGTCTGAGAAGAGCTGAAACATAATGCGACCAACTGAAATAAAACACATTAGAAAAAAAAGGTAAGCAAGATGATTAAATATGCCACATTTTACATGGGAGAAATAAAATAAGTAGAATTAACAAATTGAAAGGTCCAATTTTGTAATTTATTTCAATTTTTCAAAAGACTTAACAGGAAAAAATTTAACTAATACCAACCGACAAGAATACCACTCTATTTGTCAGTGTTAGAATTCAGAGGCAGCCTAAGTGGTTTCAGCTCCAAAACTGTAGGACTTTAAGTGTCTTGTAAAGGGGCTTTGCATTATTATATCCCTTTTAGTACAGTCCCCTACCTGAATACTATTAATCTGCTTTAGAATGTTCTCAATAATAGTTGTCCAATCTATTATTAAGCCCCTCCAGTGATAAGAGCACATCAGACCATAAGACAGTCATTCTGGCCTGTACTATTAGAAGAAAGTCTGGTCTTCTATATCTAGCTTTCTGTTTTCTACCTCTATGCAAAAACTATTTAGAGCCAACCTCCTGAATTGTCACCTCCAACTAAAACACATTCTATTCCCTGAGAGAGCATAGAGAATAGGTAATGGTTCCTAAAAATGCCAAAACCACACAAAACAGACAAAAACATACAATACACAGAAGATGCTAAGGAGTAAGCCTACACATGTGATCGAACTACGCTACAAAAAAGTGCCTCACCAACTTTTTGGTCTCAAGACTCCTTCCAACTCTTAAAAATTATTGAGCTTTTACAATGTAGGTTAAATCTATTGCTATGTACTATGTTATAAATTAAAACTCAAAAAATTTTAAAAACACAAGAATATAAAAAGCACACATTCCAGAACTTTCAGAGTGGCAACATCATTACATATTGTGTAATCTCTGGAAAACTTGACTTGTGAATAGGAGCGCAACAAGCAAATTGTATTATCACAAAAGTAGTTTTGACTCTGCAGACCTCATGAAAGGCTCTCAATAAAGTAAAAAATAATATTTTGATTTACAATCACTTCCCTGAGTCCTCTTTCCCTTTATTCTACAGAATCTTTTCCATTATGGATGAACATTTTTATTTACTCAAAGGAACTTATAAATTAAAATTAACTGTGTACCAAATTTAAGTCACTTTCAGCACAGACACAAATTGACTTGACTTACTCTCTATTGCTAAGAATTGAATTTATTCTTGGTCATGTGAGTTAGTTCCTGAGTACAAAACAAAGCTACAAAGCTACTACTAACAGACATCCTTAAGGGATAAAAAGTAGAATAATGGTGTAAGACTCTCCTGGGTCAACATTGTCTATAGCTTCAATGGAGCCAAATTTTAAAGCAATTTCAAAATGTCTTAGCTGATCTTTTTATCTAAAGGAATGAAGAAAGATATGAAATTCAAATTTCAAAAATTTTATTTATTTTACTGGGTGGGGTACACACATGCGGGGGGGGGGGAGGGGGCGCAGGGTGCAACAGGAGAGGGAGTGAATCTCAAGCAGAGCGTAGAGCCCAGTGCAGGCAACCCATGAGATCATGACTTGAACTGAAATGAAGAGTCGGACATCCAACCGAAAGAGCAATCCAGGCACCCCAGGAAATGAGAATTTTAAAAAATGCATGTAAGATCAGTAATATAACCACTCTGTATTTATTTGGAAAAGTACTTTCATCAACCTTCCTAAGTCCCTGGGAAATGGCTGGCTAGGTCGGTGTCAAATTCAAAGTCATCTAATTTTGCAGACTAGAATATATTTAGATATTTAGGGCCCCTGTAAAATGGTTACTTTTCAGGATAAAAGATATAATCAAAACAATAGAATATTTAGCCTTTTTACGACCATAGTAACTTCAATATCAAGTTTCTTTTTTTTTTCCCCAAAACATTTAATGCCTCTAAAAGAAAGCCAGTAAAAGTTTCAAATGTTTATAGTTTCTTCTTTGTAGATGATTAGGAATTATGAACCTGCTTAGTGGTATAACACATGTGAAAACAGTTAAATGTGATTATATTTCCAGGTCTAATAATCAGAGAGGGATACTACACAACAATGATGTTTTTAAAAAAAACACTCACCTCCAGTATCTTATTCTCTAACTTGGTGAAGAAAAAAAAAAAAATCTATTGACTTCTCAATCCCATGGAGCAGGGTTTAGAACAGAGGTGTTGTGTGCTTTAGGGCATTATGTTGTTAAGAGTAAAGAAAAAAGCGGAAAACCAAATGTTTTGCCTTCAATACCTTGGTGCAAGGTTAAAAACACTGCCAAAAACAGAAAAATAACCTAAAAATCCATAGAAAGAACAGATGAACCGAATCGGGCTTGTAAGACATGAGAAAGGCTATGGACATTCAGATATTGGTTGAGACTGTCTTAATTTAAAATGCCAGCATATGTTCAATTTGAAGAGTCTAGAAACAAAAGGCAAAGCTAAAGTGTTCTATCAGAAAAAAGGAAAACACAAGAAGATGATTAGATGATTTCTACCTACAAAGAGGCATACTAGTATTAACTCCCTCCAAACTGAATAAAAAAAAAAGCTTAAACTGAACACTACAGAATACACACCAGCAAATATTAACTTGAACCAAGTCATTAGCAAGATAGGCAGGTTTTCAACAAATGTTTTTCAATTGAATTGCACTCTTATAGAAAACATACTTTTTTGAAAATCAAAATAGAAAATATTCTGATGTATACAGTCTTTAAAGAAAAATAAGTCAGTGTAGCTCAGTAGTTTGCTTATTTTCAAGTGAAAGTGGCATTAACTGTGATTATAAAACATACTGAAAAGAAAAATGTAAACTACAGCTACTTAAGGAAAAGACAGAATAAATGTGTTGAAGAGAAGATTCTCTGGCTCCCAAACTAATGAAAAAAAATGACCCCATTTCCCAATAGTAAAAATGCCTATGGTTTACTGTCTCCTGTAATAAGTTAACATGCTCTGCCAATGCCTCTTTGGAAACTGGTGCTGCTTTCGAATGAGTAAGATCTCAGGAACACTGTTAACACTACTTTACTTTAGTGGGATTTAGTAATCTTTATTAGTCATTATTGCCAATAATATTATCTTTTATATATACTACGATTTCCTCCAACGAACTACCACTATGCCAATAAATACACTGCCCTATAAATGTAAAACTAAAATCTGAAACTTTTGTGTAAGCATTTAGGGCAAAAAATATATGATTAAGAACAAAAATGATGAGCAGGAATGGCTTCTGACTTTAGTCCTAACATTCCAACATGCAGATCCTTAAAAATAGCCAAGACAGGAGAACAATACTGAGTTTACTCAGGTAATATCAACACATTTTTAAATACTGGCTACAGACAGTAAAAGCCAAGACCTACTTACATCATGTTGTAATCCTGATCTGGCCACTAGGTGGCAGGAATAAAATCAGCAAGTACTGAGAATCTGGATAAAATTGATCATCTTTATTATTATTTCTTGTTCTCAGAAACAGCTGCAGTGGAATTACAGGTACAGTAGTGGAAAAGGAGACATTTATCATGGACAAAAAAGATACAGTAGTTGAAAAAGTAAGCACTGGTTGAGACAAAAAATTTAGGAAATGGCATTCTACACAGGGTAAAGAACATCACATATACCATTACAAGTAAGGAATGAGGATAAGAACAAAGGTATGAACACATCATAGTCAGTAGGCAGAGAGCAAAATCTAAGAGAAAATTAAGGAATGGGTGCACCATTTCTACAAAATCAGGGCACTTGCCCATTTAACTGAGATCCTCCTCATGAGTCAGGTTGCGCAACTGTATGTAAGACTGCTTGTTTTGGGGAGCTGACAGCTTAGCTGGGAATGACAGATACAAATTCTTAACCAATGTGATGAGCCACCAGTGGTATGAACAAAACGCACTTATATCCATCCTAGGCCTAACTGATTGAGTGTGAGGGCAGAGGGATAGGGACCATGTCTGTTTTACTCACCACCTTATCCCCACTGACTTGTATCATGTCTGGTACAGAATACGTATGCAAATAAATACTCAGATAAAGACAAAGATTAACAAAATATAAATGAAGAAATACCTAGTTACACAGATATAAAGTATTCATTATATAACAGGAAAAGTATAACAAGTGGCATAACATCATGACATAGCTTAATAAGAGCTATTTTCAAAGGTATAAAGGAAAAGAATCCTTCTAGCATCCAAGCAATAAAATCATGTCACCTACAGGGAAAAAGAAATTAAGCAGATTTCTGACACTCTACATGAGAAACTGGAGACAGCAGCTATCTACCATCATAAAGGGACTAACATGCTGTGAACAAAGAATTCCATATATAGCAAAGGAAATGTAATAATCAGATTTTATCCCCAAAAATCTAGTTGAAATATAAGCCTGAGATATTACTCAAAGGACTAATGAGAAAAGGCTAGTAGGAAAAGAGTGGCATTGAGCATACTAAATCTATTACAACACAGAATTAAACCTAAATAACTATGGTAACCATGGTTACAAAATAAAAAATAAATGTTAACAGCTATTGAGAAATAGAGGATGTATTGGTAATTTTTAAAATTATTTTCAGGAACCTTCTAAAAATGTTCTTTTTCTTTTGAATGGCAATGTTTTCATGATTCAAAAATTCAACAGTGGAAAAAAGTAAATAAGTAGTCTTATTCCCACTTCTGTCAACAGGTAATCACTTTCATTAATTTCATATGTATGCTTCCAGTGTCTTTTCATACACACAGGCAAATATTTTTTAAAAAGCTTTATTCAGGGGATCCCTGGTGGCTCAGAGGTTTAGCGCCTGCCTTTGGCCCAGGGTGTGATCCTGGAGTCCCGGGATCGAGTCCCACATCGGGCTCCCTGCATGGAGCCTGCTTCTGCCTCTGCCTGTGTCTCTGCCTCTCTCTGTGTCTCTCTCATGAATAAATAAATAAAATCTTTAAAAAAAAAAAAAAAAAAAAGCTTTATTCATTCATTCATTCATGCATTCGAGACACACAGAGAGAGGCAGAGACACAGAGGGAGAAGCAGGCTCCTCCAGGGAGCCCGATGTGAGACTCAATCCCAGAACCCTGGGATCTTACCCTGAGCTGAAGGCAGGTGCTCAACCACTGAGGCACCCAGGCATCCCCAAACAGGCAAATGGTGACATAGTCTTATTTTTCTTGTTTAAAAAGGATAGCATAAGTTCGCTGAGAGTAGATCTTAAAAGTTGGGTTTTTTTTAAGATTTTATTTATTTATTTATTCATTAGAGACACAGAGAGACAGAGACACAGGCAGAGGGAGAAGCAGGCTCCCTGTGGGGAGCCTGATGTAGGACTTGATCCCAGGACCCCGGAATCACACCCTGAGCTAAAGGCAGACACCCAACCACTGAGCCACTCAGATGTCCCGATCTTAAAACTTATTACAAGGAAAAAAATTTAATTCAAGTTATCACAAGAAAAAAAATTTTAACTCTGTGTAGTGATGGATATTAACAAGACTTTGCAGTCATCACTTTGCAATATAAACACATATGCCAAATCATTATGCTGTATACCTGAAACTAGAAGGTGTTATACGTCAATTATATCTCAGTTTTTTTATTTTTTATTTTTTAAAGATTTTATTTATTCATTCATAAGAGACACACAGAGAGAGGCAGACATAGGCAGAGGGAGAAGCAGGCTTCTTGTAGGGAGCCTGATATGGGACTCAATCCCGGGATCATGACCTGATCCAAAGGCAGACGCTCAACTGCTGAGCCACCCAGGCGTCCCATATCTCAATTCTAAATAAGCAGTTCCTTGGTTAAAAAAAAAAAAAATAGGTAGCATGTTATGTACACTACTGTACTCTGCTTTATTCACTTAATGAATATATCACAGTAACATTAAAACCAACAAGAAGGGGTTGAGCTGGTTAGAAAAAGTCCGCTTCCTGGTATTTCATAGTGGGAGTCAACAGGTAGAGGAAATATAGTTTAGGAATACTTAAACATGTAATTCACCTGTAGAGCTAAAAACATATTATACATCTTTCAAACCACTGTAGTGGAGCAACCCATAATAAAAAGATATAAAACAAAGAAAAGCAAATAGCACGAAAATACAAATAACGGGCAGCCTGGGTGGCTCAGCAGTTTAGCGCTGCCTTCAACCCAGGGCCTGATCCTGGAGACCGGGATCGAATCCCACGTCGGGCTCCCTGCATGGAGCCTGCTTCTCCCTCTGCCTGTGTCTCTGCCTCTCTCTCTCTCTCTCTCAAATAAAAAAAAAAAAAAAAAAAGGAAATTAAAAAAAAAAAGATTTTATTTAGAGACACAGAGCAAAGGGAGAAGCAGGCTCCACGCAGGAGCCCGATCCGACGTAGGACTGGATCCCGAAATCCTCGATCACATCCTGAGCTGAAGGCAGATGCTTAACCACTGAGCCACCCAGGCGACCCTGAATAAAATCTTAAACAAAACAAAAAAACAACAAAACCCTATAGATAAATCTCAGTTTTTTAAAGACACATTAAATATTAGGAAATCTGGGGCACCTGGGTGGCTCAGTTGGCTAGCAACTGATCTCATGATTTCAGGGTCATGAGATCTAGCCCCTATTTGGCTCACTGGAGTCTGCTTCATATTATCTCTACCTCTCCCTCCTCCTCTGCCAGTTCCCCTGTAAGCACATACACACACATTCTAAAATAAATACATAAAATCTTTTAAAAATAAATATTAGGAAATCTGTTAATTTTTTGAAGTGAAGGAAGAACTCTTAGGAAAATCAAAAGACCACTTAATGAAGTTAATTAACATTCATCCCTTAACATAAACACAAAAATTCTCAGACATCCTTCAAATCAATAGCCAGCATTACGTTTAATGGTGGAACATTAGTACGGCACTAATGTCATTTAAAGGGACAAGTACAGTATATTCTGTATATACTTCTAAAGGACAAAGATATTCCCCCTACCTAATCCCAATACAATTACCACATCATGTTAATAGTGATTAACACCACAGTCTAATACATAGTCCATATTCAAATTTACCCAACTGGTTCCACAATGCCTTTATACCCTTTTCATTTTTTTAACATTTATTTGAGAGAGAGGAGGGGAAGAGAGTACACACGGTGGGAGGGGCAAAGGGGGAGAGAGAATCCCAAGCCAATTCCCTGAGCACGGAGCCTAACATGGGGCTTGATGTCCTGACCCTGACATCATGACCTGAGCTTAAACCAAGAGTCAGAGGCTGACTGACCTATACTTTTTCAAATCCTGGAATCTAACCACAGATTATGCACTGATTTGGTTGTTGTGCCTTGGTCTTTTTTTTTTTTTTTTAAGATTTTATTTATTTATTCATGAGAGACAGAGAGAGACAGACAGGCAGGCAGGCAGACACACAGGCAGAGGGAGAAGCAGGCTCCATACAAAGAGCCTGATGTGGGACTCGATCCCAGGACTCCAGGATCACGCCCTGGGCCGAAGGCAGGTGCTAAACCGCTGAGCCACCCAGGGATCCCCCTTGGTCTGTTTTAAGTATTAGCTAGATTCTCAGCTGTAAAAGTATTTCTCCTTACTTTTACATTAATAGAGGAATGATATTTTGATTTTTAAGTTCATACCATGTTCTACAAAAACTTTTCACTAATGGTTTGGCTACTGATGATCCTTTGCTGAATCAATCATACTGAGGGTTGCAAAATATTTCTTCTAATCCCATTATTTTATCTGTATTTATCCAACTTGAAAACTTCTGTTAAGAGCTTCACCCACCCTTTGACAGTTATTAACAAGACAAAGCCTGGGTCCTAGATATCTGCTGACTCTGAGAGCCATGTAAGAGAAAACTTGTGTCTTAAATTTGTTTCCATTATTTAGCCTTTATGTTTAGCAACCATCACCTTTATATATTCTAACAAACACAGATACTTTCATATGACAGTAAACTATATAATCACTAAATCTGATTACATAAAGCTCAATTTATTGAAATGGGAAAAAATCAAGAACGTGCTATTTAACGGAAAAGGCAGCATCAGGATAGCATGTAGCATATACTATTTTTAAAAATTGTGTATGAACCAGTACATAGAATTAAGATAAAATGTTCAGAGAAAATTAGTTGTGATTATCTCTGCACAGCAGGATTATAAGGCAGGTTTAACTTTTATTTATTTATTTTTTTAAGATTTATTTATTTATTCGTGATAGACACAGAGAGAGAGGGAGAGGCAAAGACACAGGCAGAGGGAGAAGCAGGCTCCATGCCAGGAGCCCAATGTGGGACTTGATCCTGGGACTCCAGGATCATGCCCCAGGGCAAGGGCAGCGCTAAACCGCTGAGCCACCCAGGGATCCCCTCAGCCCCTCTTCTCATACAAATCACCTAACTAAGAATAAGGCTTCACTGATTTGTACAAGTCTAAGGAATGGACACGGGAATTCAGATTTCATTCTATAGCAATCTGCTTAAGACACAATCTCTTGGAATACAATGAAACTAAAATAGGGGACTACTATAGCAAGGCTTACAGTAAGGCATTCACATCTAGGGGTTTTGAATGCAATTTCTGAGATAATTCTGAAAAAGCATTACCTCAGTTCTAGATAACTTTGCCAGTCACCCAAGTCCTGCCCTTTTGTAGCCTGAACTTTTTTCTGCCTATTTAAAGAAATCTTTTTAGTTTCCATCTGCTTTTATTCTCAGTAAGAAAAGTGTTTACCGAACACCTGACCATCTTGTAAGTGCTATGTTCTACCAAGGATTCAGGTTGAAATATATACTCTGGGAAGCTTTAAGACTAGGTACACGATGTGCAAAACAGAACTGTAAGGAATCGTACTGGACAGCTAGCTCATACCACTAATGTCAGAATTCCCTTGGCAACAACGACAGATGAATACCAACAAAAGTAGAAAAATAATAGAAAAGCACAGAGATTCAATGTGGGGGTGCAGATAGGAGGCAGGAGTCAGACAAGGAATAGCCATATTAAGTTAAAAGTAGAAAGGTGGAAAAAATCATTGTATATTTCACTTGGAGTTTTGAGGAAGAGAAAGGGTAGGGAAAGGAAGGTGCTATGGAGTCAACTTTCTCCTCTCAAAGTCCCCATAAAAATCCATGTTTCTGCCTTCAAAACCATCCAATCAGGCCTGGTGTTACTGGGATGCTTCAGGTCCAATTTCTTGCTTTCTTTTTTTTTTTTTAAGATTTTATTTATTTTTTAAGATTTTATTTATTTATTCATGAGTGACACAGAGAGGCATAGACACAGGCAGAGAGAGAAGCCCTCCAAGCAGGGAGACCGACATGGGACTGGATCCTGGGTCTCCAGAATCACGCCCTGGACTGAAGGTGGCGCTAAACCACTGAGCCACCCGGGCTGCCCAAGATTTTATTTATTTATTCATGGAAACACACACAGAGAGAGGCAAAGACACAGGCAGAGGGAGAAGCAGGCTCCTCACAGGGAGCCTGATGTAGGACTTGATCCCTGGACCCTGGGATCACTCCCTGAGCCAAAGGAAGACGCTCAACCACTGAGCCACCCAGACATCCCTTCAGGCCCAATTTCTAAAAACATAAGTGAATAAAGGAAAAAAGGGGAAAGAAACTGCACCAAGCCCTCTTGCTTAGAAACCTGAAAAAAGGCTCTTTCCTAAAATGTGAACAAAAAGGTCTAATCTTTGAGGCCTATCTTAAATAATACCTCAATATGAAAGCCCCGTACTTGACTCAGTGCCCATGCTCACGAACGTACAATATTTAAAGCAACTTACAAAAAAATTTATGTCAGATACTGTTAGGTTTTTTACAAATAATAGTCTGTTCTGCCAATAGCATGAAAGAATTTAAAGAAACTGCATTATCAAAAATGACATATAAAAACAATTATTTCTATGGGAAAACGGGAGTTTGGGAACAAGGGAATTTAAGGTTGCAGTAAGAATGATTTTTGTTAGGAGTATCACTAATAAAGCACGTTTTTAGCTATCAGAGTATATAATAAAAATTCAACATTACTGTGGAAATCCTACAACTGAACACATGCTACTTGTCTCCTTTTCCTAGCACAATCACTAGCATAATCCTTCTTGCGGTTTTTCAGATTAGTTAGGACAGACAAGAATAACAGAATAGCGGTGACGCTCAACTGCCCTTGCTTCATATACAACTAGCTCCTACCTTGTTATGTGATTGTTACAACACAAACAGTAGTCTGCTAATTAGAACTGTGCTCCTTGGGATGCCTGGGTGGCTCAGTGGTTGAGTGTCTGCATTCGGCTCAGGGCATGATCCCGGGGTCTGGGAATCGAATCCTGCATCAAGCTCCTGAGAGGAGCCTGCTTCTCCCTCTGCCTGTGTCTCTCTGCTTCTCTGTGTCTCCCTTGAATAAATAAAATCTTAAAAAATTAGAAGAAGAACCACCATGCTCCTTAAATTCATGTTACAAAAACACAATCTGTAATATAGCCAGTTGTATTATTTTATTATTCTTCCCTACAACCTTACTATATATAGACTTCCCTACAACCTTACTATACATGTATTAAATAGGACTGGAGTCCTATTTAATTTCTGAGTATATAAAAAGGGAAGAAATAATCTAAATAGTGCAGACCACTGCATCCAGTCACTATATTCGCAAGTTTAGGACCAGGGGAGGAGGCTGAGGTGGCAGATGCATTTCTCCTGTTCTCTCAGTGTATTATCAGATCCCCACGTGCCGCACTCTCAACTGAGTGTGAGGAATCTAAGGTTTAAAGGGTAATTTTGGGGTACTGAGGGGGGCACTTGACAGGATGAGCACTGGGTGTTATATGTTGGCAAATCAAACTCCAATAAAAAATTTTCAAAAAAATAAAAAAGAAAAAAAAAGAGGGTAATTTTGAATATAAGCAAATTTTGCTATGCTATCTTTAGAGCCACATTAAGACAAAACTGATAGTATTTCCTTCCTACCAAAAGGTCAAGTGGCTTGCCCAAAGTCCCAAGCAGTGACTTTTCAATTCAGTTTCTTAGATCCATGTGAATCTTAAGCAATAAAGTAAAAACACTAATTTCAACTATATACCCATTTCTACCTATTTTGATGAATTGCCAGGGTTTTATACTGCTCAAAAGCCCACATTAAGAAAAAATTCCAAAGTCAAACACTCCTCTTAAAAAATACCCTGGTTATCACTTTTGAAAACAAACTTCAAGCCTCTGACAGATACAAAAACTAAGGTTCTACTTAAAAAGGAGGAAGGGCACTGTATTCCTCTAAAATAACAGTGTCATAAAAGACATCAAAAAAGAAAAAAAAATCAAAAAACCCTGTAAAACTGGAGGATAAAGTGAAATTTGCAACAGAATGTAATATCCGATGCTAGACTAGATTTTGTACTATGAGAGAAAGAATGCATAATTGACTTTTTGGCCCAATCACAAAAATAGAAGGAATACAGAGATGGTAGATTAAAGTATGACATCAGAGTAAATTTATAAATTGGTAACTACATTGTGGTTATGTAAGAAATATCTCTATTCTTAATACGCTAAATAAAATACACTGAAGTATTTAAGAGTAAAGAGCCATAAGTGGGTAACTTACCCTCATATGTTTCAGAAAAAACTGCATGTGCAGAGAGAAAAAGAGAGAGCAATGGTATAAAATGTAAATAGGTGATTCTGTGTAAAGGACAGATGGGTGATTTTTACTAATTTTATTTTTCAACTTCATATAAATACGAAATAATATCCACACCAAAAGTTCAAAATCTCTGTAGATAAACCCCAGTGCTTGCATTCTGTGAAACATGTGTCTAGAATAGCAGTTCTCAAACTTTGGTCTCAGAACACTTCTACATTCTCAGCAATTACTGAAGATCTTAAAGATTTTTTATATGGGTTGTATCTATTGATATTTAGCACATTAGAAACTGAAATGGAGAAATTTTAAGACCATCAATTTTCATAAAATAAACTCATGTTAACACAAATATTTTTAGTAATTTTATTTTTGAAAATGAACAAGAGATTATAATGTGTCATCACTTTACATTTTTGCAAATCTCACTAATGTCTGGTGTAGCAGAAGACAAGTTATCTTGCTTGTTCCTGCACTGTATCTGTTGTGTCATCACACGTCCTGTAACCTGTGGAAAACCATTGCATACTGACAGAATGCAAGTGAACAAATGGGTGTTTGACACCCGGGAGCCTCATGAAAGCCATCTTGCAATTTGAAAACAAAAGGCCTGCACCATTTTACTATTATAATTTAGTATACTTATAACTATAATTTACTTTGAAACACCTTACATAAACATCCTGATATAAAGGAATCATGAGTTTTCAAATTATATCTTAACCAGAAAGAAATACTGTCCAAAAGTGATCATCAAAAGCCACACCTCAGAGGTGGCTACTAAGAATACTCTGGCTGTCTTTATCTCTCATTACCGGAGGTTCTATAATTAGCAACATAAATGTTGGAAATGGGATTTTACTGGAAAATTAGTGATGTTCAGAATTAGTGATTTACAGACAGGATAAAAATATTTGCAGATATTCCACACCCTTGCCACACCCTTGCATCAACAGACAAATGAATCTGGAGGGTCATCCAATAGTACAGAACCTGAGACTGGGTCCACCAAGAGTCCCCAGTCTAGCAACAAGTTTAGCGCATTCTAGTGCCTGACACATATTTGCATGACAATTATCAAGAGAAAGAATCTTTCACATAAAAAGTGCTTCAGGGCACTGAAAAAACCAGAATGGTGACTTTATCAAACTTAGGGAACTAGCTGTTTCTTATGTGTGGACGTGCTTGGTTGCTAGTATAGCAAAATGTGACTTTTGGTGTACCCTGGTAACAAGGTTTGACAAAGGCAAACTATGGCCCTCACCTAACTTACTGGTGACTCCCAGGTACGTACTAAACAAATAAACAAAAAAAAACCCTAATGGCCAAGCTTAAATCATTTTACTGGTAGATATCTAAAACCTGGTTCCTTGGGCTCCAACTTCTTAGTACAACGATCTGAATGATAAGGCAATGATAAGGCAAAGAAAAGGCAAGCTCTTGAGGCACCAAAGGAGGGAGAAACAAAGATTACCATTTCATGCCTGCTCTGGGAGGTTCTCACTAACTCCAGAGAACTAACATTTAATCAGAGAAGGGTGAGTCTGGCGGAAAAATGAAGTTGTCAATGAGGATTTCACACACACACTTCCAAAGTGGGTATTACATTTCATACAAAAAGCTAATGCATTCAAAAACACAAACTTATTTGTAGAGATCATTAAAAAATGACTGGCTAATTTCTGCAGGTTCATATCTTTAGAAATTTATAAGGAATTCTAGGCTTAGTCAAGGTGGAATAATATACTCCACCCTATCCTCACTGAATGCAACTAAGAAACCTTTGACAGAAAGCATGGAAAAAATTATCTAAGGACTAAAAAAGCCCACTTAATTGGTAATGAATTACCAATTATCTCAGGGATTGGAATCAAAAGCAATCTGAAACCCAGAACTGCATTCTGGGTACAGAAAGAGCTCTGAGGAAAGCCCTCTATTTCTAGGGACCCCTACAGATTATAGTTAATGAGGAAAATCTCATTTTCTTTCTGTTTTTCCATTCTCTCTCATTCTAGCTTCTAGGCAATTCCACAGATGGCAGCAAGAACAGGCGTAACCAGGCAAGCACGTAAAACTTCTAAGGAGGCAAAGAATCTTTCTGACTAGAGAAATTGTGCTCCCAACAGCACAAGAAGAATCCCTGCTGCTCTTTTACACTCTATTCTCTTGCCACTTGGCCTCAGAGACAGACAGACATAGTTATTAAGAAGCACATGGCAGAGTGAGGAAACTAAAACCCTGGCTTTCTGGCCAGATGACAAAAAAAAAAAAAAAAAAAAAAGGGAGTCCCTAAGGGCCAGAATGTATGGGGAAATCTTCAAGAAGAGGAAGCTTCCTCAAGAAAACAATGTCATAGGCACCTGGGTGGCTCAGTGGTTGAGCATTTGCCTTTGGCTCAGGTCGTGATCCTGGAGTACCAGGATCGGGTCCTGCGTCGGGCTCCCTGCATGGAGCCTGCTTCTCCCTCTGCTTGTGTCTGTGTCTCTCATGAATAAATAAATAAAATATTAAAAAAGAAAAGAAAAGAAAAGAAAACAATCTCACGAAGTATGAACTCCAGAGCTCATCCATGTGTGGATGGGCTTATATATATGTGGATCGGATTCTAAACAGCCCAAGGTAGTTCCAGTTGCACCTAACCAGGCTGACTGCCTGCTACAATGATATCATTATCATTATCATCATCATCATCATCATCATCATCATCATCATCACCAACAACAACAGTGAACATTTTCCATAGGATTTAAACTTGACCCAGTCATGTAACAAAATACACAAAATGTCCAGGATATGATTCAACATTTATCAACATTTAAAGAATGACAAAAAATCTCATACTCCACAAGGGAAAAGACAAAAACAGCAACTCTGTGATAATACAGATGCTGGAAATGTGTTAGGCAAAGACTTTTAAGCAGCTATTACGATCATATTACGTTAAGTACAAATACTCTTAAAATGAATGGAAAAACAGAAAATCTCAAGCAAAGCCACAAGGAAATTTTAAAACAAAACAAAACAAAAAATAACATGGTCAAAATTAAAAATTCACTAGGTAGGTTCAACAGTACAATGGAGATGACAGAGGGAAAAAGTCAATGAACTTGAAGACTTAATAGAAATTATCCAATGTGAAAAACAGAAAACCTGAAAAAAAAAAAATTGAACAAAGCCTCAGACTTGTGAGGTAATGTCAAAAGGTCTGATATTTGTGTCATCAAAGTCCCAAAAAGAGAGGAAAAAGAGTGTTGGACAAAAACCTATTTGAAGAAACAGTAGCTGAAGATGTCTTAAATTTGGCTAAAGACAGAGATTCAAGATTATTAAACCCCAAAGAGAATAAACCAAAGAAATTCACACCCGGACCCATCACAATAAAACTGCTGAAATCTAAAGACAAAGTAAACATCTCAAAAGCAGTCAGACAAGAACAGAACACATTACATATGGGCAACAATAATTTGAATGACTCCGGATTTCTTATCAGAAACCAACTGACCAGTCTTAAACCTGAGACTTCAGAAATGAATAGCAACAGAAATGTAATAAACATGTGAATAAATAATGAGAATATTTTTCTTTCAGGCTGCTAAGTGTGATGTTTGAAAGCAAAGACTTTCAATGTTTGTAGATGTAATCAATACAACATAAGGTGAAAGGTAAAAGGAATATTATATAGTGGGATGGTTTCAACACTTTACCTGAAATGGTAAATTAATTCTAAATACACCATGAAAAGCCAAATATATATATTGTAATCTCTAGAGTAACCACTTAAAAAACTATAGAGAGGGGATGCCTGGGTGGCTCAGCGGTTTAGTACCTGTCTTTGGCCCAGGGTGTGATCCTAGGGTCCCAGGATCAAGTCCCACATCAGGCTCCCGGCAGAGAGCCTGTTTCTCCCTCTGCCTGTGTGTCTCTCATGAATAAATAAAATAAATAAAAAACCTTTAAAAAAAGAAAATAGAGGTTCATCAAAAAATAAAAAAATTTAAAATACTACAAATATTCAAATAGTCTAAAATGCAAGAAAACAGAGGAAGCAAAACAAATATTAGACAAATTCAAACAATTGCATTAAGTGTAAATAGTCTAAATATACTGATTAAGAAACAGATTGTGACAATGGGTTAAAAAAGTAAGATCCACTGATTAACTGTCTATAAAAAAAACCCACTTTATTTAGTTTTCAGGGGAGAGGGAGACAGAGAATCCCAAGCAGGCTCCAAACAGAGTGCAGAACCCCACAGAGAGCTTAAGCTCACAACCCTGAGATCATGACCTTAGGTGAGATCAAGAGTCAGATACCCAACTGATTGAGCCACCCACGTGCCCCACATATTTTTTAAAGTAATCTCTACATCCAACATGAGACTTGAACTCACAATCCTAAGACCAAGAGCCACATGTTCCACCAACCGAGCTAGCCAGGCACCCCAAGAAACCCACCTTAAAAATAGGTTAAAAATAAAAGGATAGAAAAATGACATATCACATAAACACTAACAAAAAAAATCAATCAGTGGTGTTTATACCAAAGTAGGCTTCAAAGCAAGGAAAATTACCAGGAATAACAAAGGTCATTACATAATGATAAAAGGGTCAATTCATAACAATCCTAAATGCGCATGCATCCACCTAACAACAGTGCCTCAAAGTAAAAACAAATAGAACTGAAAAAAGAAGAATTAAATCCACAATTATCGATGGAGACTTCAATACTCCTTCCTTGGTAAACAACTGAACAAGGAGACAGAAAATCAGCCAGGATCTAGAACAACAATACTATTAGCCAGCTGACTCAAATTGACATTTATAGAACACTCTACACACAAGCAGCAGAATATACATTCTTTTCAAGTGTACATGGGAAATTCACTAAAATAGAACATATCAAACCTTAATTTTAGAACTGAGATCAAAGTATGTTCTTTGACCACAATGGAATTAAAGTAGAAATCATTAACAGAAAGACAACTGCAAATATCCAAGTACTTAGAAATTAAAACATTTCTCAATAATTCATGAGGCAAAGACTAAGCCTCAAGGGACGTTAGAAAATATTTTGAACTGATGGGTCACCTGGGTGGCTCAGCAGCTGAGTGTCTGCCTTCGGCTCAAGGCACTGGGGTCCTGGGATCAAGTCCCACATCCGGCTCCGCAAATGGAAGCCTGCTTCTCCCTCTGCCTGTGTCTCTGCCTCTGTGTGTGTGTGTGTCTTTCAAGAGTAAAAAAATACAATCTTAAAAAAAAAAAAAAATTTCAAACTGAAAGAAAATGAGCAATCTGTCAAAATTTGTGGGGTCCTTCATATAGAGAGAAATTTATAGCACTAAATCCTTATATTGGAAAAGGGTCTCAAGTCAACAATCCAAATTTCCACTTAAAGAAACTAGAAAAAGAGCAAAGTAAGCCAAAGTGAGCATCAGAAAGGAAATAAAGGGCAGAAATCATTAAAACTGGAATGGGGGGAAAAATCAACAAAACCAAAATTTTGACACAATAATAAATATAATGATAAACCAAGGAAAAATGACAAAGGGCACAGATTATCAGTATCAGGAATGAAAGAGGAGCTATCACTACAAATCCCATGGATAAACTCATCAGAATGTGAACAGTTCTGCAATTATTAAAGAAATGAAAATCTTAGTAAAAAAACCTTCTGAAAAAAATTCCAAAGTATAGTCCTGGAATTATTTCAAATAGGAACCAATTAATTGTATTCACAGAGAAAAAGACATATATAAAGACTCTTCCCCTTCTAATATGTACTTATACTCATTTTATAATTCAAAAGCCTAGATAACTTGCTATAAAACATACAAATTTCCATTGAGGGCAGCCCGGGTGGCTCAGCGGTTTAGCATCTGCCTCCAGCCCAGAGCGTGATCCTGGAGACCCAGGATCGAGTCCCATATTGGGCTCTCTGCATGGAGCCTGCTTCTCCCTCTGCCTGTGTCTCTGCCTCTCTCTTCCCTCTCTCTCTCTCTCTGATGAATAAATAAATAAAATCTTAAAAAAAAAATTTCCATTGATAGTAATGGAAAAGAATACATACTGTGTTGTAGTTAACTCAATTTTTATCAGTACTTCTTGATCTCTCATTAATGTAGTCAGTATGGTCATTCCTAAAAAATCTTTTACTTTCTACTCATGTTAATTACTAGCAATACAAGAAGTCAAGAATATCACTTGGCTAAGAACTCAATGACATACTAATGGTTAAATCCCACAAAGTGAGGTACCTCACTTCAGTTGCAGTGATCCTTAAAAGTTGTGTAAAAATCAAGTAAATATCATTTAGATAATATACTGGAAAGTGTTAGAAGTATTATGAGACTGAACCACATGAAATTGCCAATTTCAACTGGTTCAACCTAGAACAGTATAAGCATTCCTTGTATGATTCAGTGTTTTAAAGAGTGCTAGTCATTTCTATTGGAATGGTATTATAATGAATTACTTTGAATGCCGGGGATTGAAGTTTGTTCAACATTCAGCAAAAGCATTCTGAAAATTGTTCATAACAAAGGTTAGCTGCAAATCTAGGATATGAACATGTACTAGGAAAGGAGTACTTTACATGGCTATAGAACCTTTTTTGTTTACATTTTTCATGAGTCTGCTATTTTTAATTCTTAAAAAAAAAAACAAACCCATAAGCCCTGTTATCAGAAACATGGACTCAACTGTAGAGTAAGGATTAAGCTTCATTAAGGTTCAAAATATTAAAAACAGAATGCAACAATATTTCTAAGATCACAACATTACTTTGCTCAAAACCCTTCAATATCTTTTTTAAGATTTTACTTATTTATTCATGAGAGAGACAGAGCGAGGCAGAGACACAGGCGGAGGGAGAAGCAGACTGCTCGCAGGAGCCGGATGTGGGACTCATCCCGGAACTCCAGGATCACACCCCGAGCCAAAGGCAGCCGCTCAACCACTGAGCCACCCAGGCGTCCGTCCCCCTTCAATACCTCCGTATCTCAGGGTCAAAAGTCCTCAAATGGTCTAGAGCCATTTCCTGCTACTCTCATCCCTCCTCCACTCCACCCTGGGCTTCGGGCAGTTCTTCAAACACCAAAGCACACTCCCTCCTCAGCGCCTTTTTGTACTAACTTCCTTCGCTAGGAATGCTCCTCAGAGATATCCACAATGGCTCGCTTCATCTTCTTCAGATGTCTGCACAGCTGTCATCACAAAACAGCCTTTTCTGACCAACATATTAAAACAGTACCCCTACTACAAGCCACTGCGGTTTCCCCCCTTGTTTATGGTCTGCTTCCCCCAACAGAATACAAATTACAAGGAAGAAAGTCCTTTGTTTTATTCATTGCTATATCCCCAGTTTTGAACAGGAGCAGGCTCTCAAGAATCTGCTGAACGAGATGCTGCACAAAGACTGCATATGTTTCCAACTAAAACTTCTAAAAGCCTGAGAGAAGAAAAAAATATTTTATTTTATTTCTTTCTAAGGAAACAGTTCGGAACCGGGCAGGCTCTACTACTTAGAATGAGAACTACCCTCTAAAAGAAAATATTTTATTTTCAATAATATATACTAACGAACGGCTAGATTCCCTAGACATAGAATGCTAAGTGCATGCGTGCTGCAAGTCTGTTTGTTGGTACAGAATACTTTGCTGTATTTATCACACAAGACTTTTCACTAAGTCATTTTCCCATGAAGCAAGAAGTGCTGGCTAAAGACACTTCAGGAAAAAACAGAAGTGGGAGTTAACCTACTGATATCCAAGGATTAGGAAGTACAGAATTTACGGGTCCAAGCCTCACAGTACGGAGGCAAAAACAAAACAAAACAAAAAAAGGAACTGGGAGTGTTTGCCCCGAGAGGCACCGAGAGAGAAAAAGTCCGAGAAGGGCTGCACTCCTTTTCTGGGCGCCAGGCACGGCACGGACACTCAGTCCGGGGGTGCAGGGCGAGGGGCTTCGGAGGGCGAGGCCCGGGCCCAGCAGGAGGCGAGGCGCGGATACGGGCCCCTCTCCTCCATCGATTTTCGCTCGGGAGCAAAGGTAGTGCTGACGACGCTCACCCCCTCCCAAGAAGGCTCGGGGGAGGGTCGACGAGGACAGACCCCTCCCCTTCCCCCGGGGACCGTCCAAGCCCCAGCACCAACCCAGTCTCCCGCTCACCCGGCTCCCGGTTGATCTCGATGTCGAAGTGGCACTGCGGCCGGTCCTGCGCCCCCATCGCGACCGAGGCGGCGGCAAGAGCTAGGAGAAAGGGGGACGAAAGCGGTCAGGGCGGGAGCTAGGGCGGGGGCTGGGGCGGAGCCCGCGCCACGGTCGCCTCCTCGCGCCGGCCTGTCGCGACGCCGCGGGAGGCCGAGACGGGGTCCCCCCACCCCAGCCCCGGGCCTCCCGACCCCCAGGCAGCGCGCACGCACATACGGACGAGCTCTTCACCTGGTTGGCCTCCAGCCTGAGCAGCTCTCCGTGAGCGGAAGAGAAGGCGCTGCCACCGCGGCGGCCAGAGCCCAACGCCACTAACGGACCACCACCCCCTCCCCCGGGCCGGCCTCCCTTGCCACGCTAAACCCCGCGAGAGTCGGGACAAATACCGCGAGAGCACGGTCTTGAAGGGCGTGTTGAACCGAAGCGTGCGCGCGCAGGTGGGCGTGTCGGGGAACTCCCGAGGAGCCTCTAGCCCGACTCTCCTATACCTGAACTCGTCTTTTTTTGCCCCGCCCCCTCCCGCCCCGTTAGAGTCAGTCGTCCAATCTGGGAGTCCTGGCCGCGCCTGCGCTCTGTTTCCTCTCGCCTTCCCTCCGGATCCGAGTGTCCGCGTACTTTCCCGTATCGCGATGCTTCCGTGTTGTGTACACCTGCTCGCGATCTGCGAGGGAAGTGGCCCTGGAGCGACGGATCTTTTGGCCTGTTTTCCTTTTTGCAAGAAGTAGATGATACTCTCCTCTTGTTAGGCTGTCGCATTTCAAAGGGCGTAGGTGTGCGTTCGTTCCCCCTCTGGCGCCCACGTCGCTGGCATAGTCTTTGTCCATGGCCATTCATCTTTTGTGAAGAGTCCGCCCAAGACCTTTGCCCACGTTTTATTCGTGTTCGTCTTATTATTGGATGCGGGAGTTCCGAGTACAGATGTATTGTCAAACAGGTGACATATGTATGCTCTAAATGCAAATCTTTTGCTCTATGTAATTCCGAATGTTTTCTCCTGAGCTGGGTCGTTTTCATTGTTTTGATGATGGTGCAAAGCATCACTGATTTTTGTGCAAAGCAGTTTTCAATTTCAGTGAAGTTACTTAGTTTTCACGCGTGGTTTGTGCTTTTTCTGTGCTAGGAAACCGCTTGAAGACTTTCTCCCGTATTTTCTTCTAGAATGTTTACATGTAAGTCTAAGATCTATTGGAATTTTTCGTTGTGTCGGGTTCAAGTTGAAGTTCTTACCCCCTCCTCCCCATGGAAGCATAGAGTAGTTCCACCACCATTTGTTGGAAAAAACTGCCTCTTGTCAGTTGAATTACCTTGGCTTTGTGATGACTTATGTGTGGATCTGCTTCTGGACTTTATTTTGTTGACTGTTCGGTGTATCTTTATGCCAGGGCCCATTGTTAAGTTATTTTATTAAAACTGTAAAATACACACTGCACAGAATTATCATTTAACTCTGAGTGTACAGTTCAGAGGCATTAAGTACATTCTCATTGTCGCGCAATCACCAACATCTCTCCACATTTTTTTTTTATCTCCACATTTTTCATCTTGGAAAACTGAAACTGTATCCATAAACCAGTAACTCTGCATTCTCTGCACCCAGCCTCAGGCAACTACTCTACATTTTTTTTTTTAAAGATTTTATTTGAGAGAGTGTGAGAGACAAAGCAAGCTTGAGCAGGGGGAGTGGCAAGGGGGAGAGTGAAAAGGAGGCTCTCCAGTGAGCAGGAGCCTGCTGCTGCTGGATTCCCAGGTTCCTGGGATCATGACCTGAGCAGAAGGCAGAGACTTAACTACCTAAACCACCCAGGCGCCCCTCCCCGCCCCCCCCGTTTTTAGTTTATTGGGGTAAGAACACTTAACATGAGATCTACTCTCTTGACAGGTTTTTTTTTCTAAGATTTTATTTATTTATTTATTTATTTATTTGAGAGCTAGCGTGACCAAGTGGAGGGAGGAGCAGAGGAAGAGGGACAAGCAGACTGCTAGCTAAATGGGGAGCCTGGCACAGGGCTGGATCTCACAACTCCAAAATCATGACCTGAGCCAAAATCAAGAGTTGAATGCTCAGCGCAAATGAGCCACCCAGGCACCACCACCACCCCCAACCTTAACAGATTTCAAGTGTAAGATATGGTATGTTAATCAATAGACACAATGTTGAAAAAAAAGTAGACACAATGTTGTACAGCGGATTTCTAGTATTCATCCATCTTGCACAGGTGAAATTTTATGACCATTGATAACTACTTTCCCTCCCTTCCCATCCTTTGGCAATTATCATTTTATACATTGCTTCTATAAGTTTGACTATTTTAGTTACCACGCATTAAATGGAATCGTACAATTTGTGTCTTGTGACTGACTTGTTTCACTTAGCATAATGTTCTCCTTTCATCAATGTTCTCACATATTGCAGGATTTCCTTTTTTTAAAGGCTAAATAGTACTCCATTGTATGAATATACCATAATTTCTTTATCCATTCATCAGCAGATGGACGGACACTTGGGTTCCTTCCATCTTTAGCTATTGTGAAGAATACTGCTGTGTGGATGAGTGTACAAATTTCTCTTTGAGATCCTGCTTTCAGTTCCTTTGGGCACATATCCAGAAGTGGAATTGGTAGGTCATAAGCTAATTGTTTTAAATTTCTTTTTTTTTTAAAGGTTTTATTTATTTGAGAGAGAGAGTGAACAGGGGAAAGGACAGAGGAAGAGAGACAAGCAGGCTCCAAGCTCAGCAGGGAACCCAACCTCAGCTGGGTCCCAGAACTCTGGGATCATGACCTGAGCCAAAGACAGATGCTTAACCGACTAAGCCACCCAGGTGCCCCCAGCTAATTCTGTTTTTATGAGGAACTGCCATTCTGGTTTTCATGGTGACTGCCCTATTTTACATTCCCATCAGCATTGCACAAGGTTTCAATTTCTCAGCATCGTCACCAATGCTTGTTATGTTGTGGGTTTTTTTTTTTTTTTAATTGCCATCCTAATGAGTGTGAAGTGGCACACAGTTTTGGTTACTATAGCTTTATAGTAAATTTAAAAATTAGAGTCACTTAGGTAGTTTCTCATCTGTTTTTGCACCTGTGCCACCTTGTAAAGTGCACAGACCTGCACCATCATGGAAGTGCTATACCTGTCAGAGGTTGCCAGATCTCCCTCTCTAAAAGTACAGTATCCCTAGTAGAGCAAGTCTCCTGGGTTTCATATTTGTAACCTAGGCTGAATTGAGAGCCAGTGATCCTGGGTCTGATTTTGCTTACAGTGTTACAGCTAACCATTTAATAGGTTTGGAAAAAGCAAAACAGTACATGCCTATTCAGAGATGAAATTAGTTGGTAAAGCTAACTTCCATACAAAGACTTAGGAAAGAAGGGGAGCAATTGGTCATTACTGTGCTTTGGGGTAGCTGGCTTCAGTGTAAGGTTGGCTTTAGGGCCCTGGAATGAAATGCTTAATTTGAGGAGTATTTAAAATACTTTGAATCTCCTGGAATTCATTCTTCTCTTGACACTCCACTCACTAAAGTGTCTTTCCTGCATATGATCTGGGGCAAATCACTCTGATCCTGGAGTTCAGTTTCTTCATCTGTAAAATAAGCAGGATGAAATATGTTCTAAGTTCTCTCTTTGCTGAAAATTATTTTATTCCGTCCTGTGAGTTGAAATTATATTTCAGATTTGAGGATAAGGTATGCTACTTGGTTAAGGTGAAGAAACTACCAGGATAAGACCTAGGGCTAGCATCCACCAAACGGACTGATACCTCTTCCCTCATCAGCAAGAGTAGTAGAAAATTAATATCCAAGGAGTTTACAAACTCAGGCTTAATTTGGAGAAGACTCAGTAGTAGGAATTTTCAGGTAATGATTCTGGGTGTTAAGCTTATTACAACAGGATTACACCAGCAGTTGGCACTTCAATGGATAGGACTCTGGCAAAACTAATCAGGAGTACTAGTGGGGAAATTTAGATGAAACATAATTTTCTAGAAAATAGAAATTACCAAAATTGATTCAAAGAAATAGAAGGCCTGAATAAACTAACAAGCATTGAAGAAGTTGAATTAGTAATCCCTAATTTTCCAAACAACTGTGAAGGACTTTTTTTTTTATTATTGGAGTTCAATTTGCCAACATATAGCATAACATCCAGTGCTCATCCTGTCAAGTGCCCCCTCAGTGCCCATCACCCAGTCACCCCAACCCCCCACCCAAACTTCCTTTCCACCACCCCTTGTTCATTTCCCAGAGTTAGGAGTCTCTCATGTTCTGTCACCCTCACTGATATTTCCCATTCATTTTCTCTGCTTTCCCCTTTATTCCCTTTCACTATTTTTCATATTCCCCAAATGAAATGAGACCATATAATGTTTGTCCTTCTCGGATTGACTTACTTCATTCAGCGTAATACCTTCCAGTTCCATCCATGTTGAAGCAAATGGTGGGTATTTGTCATTTCTAATGATTGAGTAATATTCCATTGTATATATAGACCACATCTTTATCTATTCATCTTTCAATGGACACCAAGACTCTGTGAAGGACATTTTGACATAACTAAATGGGAAATTTGATAATAGTCTAGATATTAGGTGAAATCAAGGAACTACACTTAATTTTGATAGACACCTAATAATGAATAATGAAGATAAAGATAATGAAATTGTGGTTATGCAAGAAAATGTTCTTAGTTTTTGAGGTATAATGAGTGAAACAAATGTGGCAAAAATCTTCATTATTGCATCTAAGTGAGAGGTATATGGGGATTTTTGAGCTATATTCTCCGCTTCTATATTTCTTTGAAATTACTCATAATAATACCAGTAAGAACAAATATAGTCTTCCTTTCCAAAAACACAAGTTCCACATTGTCTCATAGGTACATTTTACCAGACCCTTAAGGATCAATAATCTTTTCTCAATCAAAATATTTTAGAGAATGGAAAAAAGACAGCTACCTAACTTATCTTGTGATGCCAATACCAAACAAAGAGGGCAAGAAAGTTATGTACCTGGGGCACCTGGGTGGGTCAGTCAGTTACGCATCTGCCTTTGGCTCAGGTCATGATCCAAGTGTCCTGGGATCAGGCCCACATCTGGCCCCTGCTCAATGGGGAGCCTATTTCTCAGTCTATTTCTGCTGCTCCCCCTGCTTGTGCTCTCTCCCTCTCTCTGTCAAATAAGTAAATTAAATCTTTTTTTTTTTAAAGGAAGTTATAGACCAATCTCATTATAAACATGGATTTAAAAGTCCAAATAAAACACTAGGAAATGGACTTTTCCTAGTATTTAAACCCCAAATGCATTAAACCCCCAGATGTTCATGACCTAGTTGGCTTTAACTCAGAATGCAAAGATGATTCAGCATCAGAGAATCTATTCCTATAATTCACCATATTAACAGATTAAAGAAAAGGCACATGATTATCCCAATGTATGGTGTATTGGTTATCTATCTATTGCCTCTCAGCTCCTTTAGTATATCCTCTGTAATACACAGGTTGGCCTCAAGCAGGGATCCCTACCAAGTTAACTTTTACATTTTTATAACTTAGGGAAAGGACAAAAAGATGAACAAAAGGAGAGAAAAGAAATCCAATTTATTTATTTTACAGAGCACAAGCAGGAAGGATGTGGGGCTGGATCCCAGGACCCTGAGATGCTTAACCAACTGAGCCACCCAGGTGCCCCTGCTTACACCAATTTTTAAATAAAAAGATATCCTATATCTTCAATAGAAAATTGTACAGAGGGATCCCTGGGTGGCGCAGCGGTTTGGCGCCTGCCTTTGGCCCAGGGCGCGATCCTGGAGACCTGGGATCGAATCCCACGTCGGGCTCCTGGTGCATGGAGCCTTCTTCTCCCTCTCCCTGTGTCTCTGCCTCTCTCTCTCTCTCTCTCTGTGTGACTATCATAAATAAATAAAAATTAAAAAAAAAAAAAGAAAAGAAAATTGTACAGAAAAGAGTAAGTCCAAGACTGCCATCTTTAGAAGGACTTGCTTAAAAGTTGGCCTGTGGGTGGATCTGGGAACCTGTACTGTAATCAATTTCCAACATTTAAAGAAAACTTCAGTTAAACGATTAGTGCTTCATTCTGCCTAAACTGTTTGAGCAAACAATATGGTTTATGCTGAGCACCTGCTTTCCTTCTGGAAATCTGGAAATTTGGTATGTACTAGGCAGAGGATGCATACATATGTGACCATCTCCCAGTAAAAACTGAGCACTGAGTCTTTAATGAACTTCCCTGGTAGACATTTTCTCACGTGTTGTTATGATTCATCCCTGGAGGAATGAATTGGGAGGGGGAAGCTAGAACCTGGTTTCCTCTGGGCTTCACCCCATATGCCTTTTTCCTTTGCCGATTTTGTGGTCTTTAGCTGTAATAAATCATAGCTATATGCTGAGTCCTTTGAGTCCTCCTAGCTAATCATCAAAACTGGAGGTAATCTTAGACCTACAACACAGCAACAAATATACCAGAATTTGATAACAAAAATCTATATTGAAAATTTGAAAACACATTTTTTTTAAATCCTAGATTTCTTTTTTTGTGGAAAACAAGGGAGTAGACTATTTCATTTTACATAAAAATGTGTAGTTTGATAGAATAACATTCTCATAAGATTAGTCAAGAGCAGATGGGCTTTCTTTTCTCTATGAGGGTCAGAGGACATGGCCATAGCAGCTCCAAACATATATCTTTATAGCCTGGAAGTCTGAGGGGATAGCACTTTATCTGCCAGCACTAGTAAGAAAAATCCCAGCGAGACATTTGATTGACTTGATGACGTTAATATGCCAGTCAGTCTTGATGGCCACAATAGTGGGCAATTCCTGTGATTGATCAGCTTGGGGTGGGGCCAGTAATCAGGAGAAGCATGGGGGTATGGCAGCACAGAGATGGCCACTGAAGCAATGGGTACCAACTAAGAAGTCACCTTAATTGTTGATACTACATCCATCTTTTGGGCTTTTAGGCAAGTGGCTTTTTTTTAGCCACTAACTTGCATTAAAGCAGGGAACTTGGATCCCACCAAATTCATATGAAAAACACTATGACAAGCACTTCCTGTTAGACAGTTTCCTTACTTTCTGATCAACTTGTTCTCTGATTTCAAACTTTAAATTCTGCTGAGTCCTTGGTTTTTTCTAGACACTAGTTTTTGCAAGTAAATAGGTTGTGGTAAAAATTTTTCATCTGCTCTGGTACTAATGGAAGCTATATTTGCTCAGCCAATCCATCTGGGTCTATCCACCAAAGGTAAAGCATTAAACAACCAGTATCTTGGTTGTTTCCCTTAGAAGAGGATTCTCAGACATTGGTTGAATGCAACCTGCTTATTTGAAAAGTGGCCCTAGGAAATTCCATCTAGAGAGTGAAGAAGTGAACTGGGAAGATAGCCAATAAGGTGTGTGCTATTAAGCCATCTACCATGGTGGTGATTAGAGCTTAACCCTGATGGGGAGCTCTGGCAACCAGTACAGAAGAAACATCTTGGAATTGTCCCTATGGAGGGGTGAGGGAGCTGGGACGTTAATACTCCCAGCTCATCTAATACTCATAAGTATATACTTATGAGTATACTCATAATAATCATAATACTCCTCTACTGAGAGTCAGTTGAGGGCTGTTCCCAGCATGGTAATCCCCAGGTTCTTCTGGTCTGCTATGCCTGGGCAAGGCAGACTTCCAGTTTTAGAAAAAAGTCTTCAGGACAGAGATACGGACTGTTGGGACTCAGCTGCAGTACAATTAAAGTTCGAGGAATGAGTGTGGGATGCTGAAAGCTTCTGCTGCCACTGGCAATTTTTTGTTTGCAGACAAAAGAGTGTTCAGGAATTGAAAAGCCTAGACTTTTTCTATGCTATATAAGAAGCACTTGGTAATTTCACTTGGATTCCCTGCAGCTTCAATATCTGGACAATTTCTCAGCATCCTTGGTCTTGCATAGTGCCCTGGTCCATGCCTGGTGTGGGTCTCTTTTGTCTTGTCAGGCTTATTAGGAGCTCCCTGAAAGCAGGGCCCTGTGCTCTTTCTTCTCTATTTTCTTCACGAGCCCAGCATAAGGCCTGGAGAACTCATGTTATAATTGAGTTGATGACCACATAGGTGAACACTGCTCTATAAATGGACTCAAGAGAAAGAGAGGAAAAAATAACCAATTGGAATGAAAGGTCTTTGCATAGCTCTTGCTTCTGTCTGTACTGCTTGGTCCCTTGATGGTCATGTGTCAGGTTTTGTTATTCATATCTCAGCTGCAGTGTTACTTTCTAGGGTCATTCCTGATTCCATAATTTAAAGTAGCCACCCAGACACTCTCCAGCACATGACCCTGATGTAATTCTCTGCACAGCACTTATTGCCATGTGAAGCTTTCCTTGATTGTTTATATTTTATTGCCTGTCTCCCCCATAAATACAGGATATTTATACTGTGTTGTCTTCTTTACATGAGAATGAAGTTTCCGTGAGAGCAATGACATTGTCTGGCTTCCTCACTGCAGGACCTTCAGCTCATACTAGTGATTCAGAAAATATTTTTTGAATGAATGAGTTTATCACAAGCAGAAATGAAAAAACCTCCCTTTGGACCCTAGACTCTTATTAAAAAGATTTAGGAAGGAAAGAAAGGTCCCAGTGACTGAACAGAACACCTAGATTCCAGAGGAATATCTGTAGGGTTTTCACTGGGAAAAGAGGTAATAGATTAATTAACTTCTTAAATTTGCCTTTATTAAAAAATGGAATCAAAACCTTATTATGTGTGAGGTAGAGTACCAACAAAATGAAGATACTATGTACCCAACTTAAGAAATAGACTGGATGATTCTAGGAATCATCACCTTTAGGAATTGAAGTTGATTACAGAGGTTTAAGAGCATAGGAGATAGCATTGAACATCCTTTCCTCCCTAGCCATATTGTTACTTGGGGTCCCCAAAAGTCAGACTGGGATGTCAAAAAGCCTCATGAGGCAGTGGAAATATA
Source organism: Vulpes vulpes (assembly GCF_048418805.1). Classification (NCBI taxonomy): domain Eukaryota; kingdom Metazoa; phylum Chordata; class Mammalia; order Carnivora; family Canidae; genus Vulpes; species Vulpes vulpes. Next base: position 62,413,666 of record NC_132790.1, on the reverse strand, counting down.
GCTTCACAATTTGTGGAATAAACCTAACCTCAAGGGAAACCTGGGTGGTTCGGTGGTTAAATGTCTGCCTTTGGCTCAGGTCATGATCCCAGGGTTCTGGGATAAGAATCCCATATCGAGCTCCCTGCAGGGATCCTGCTTCTCCCTCTGCCTATGTCTCTGCCTCTCTCGCTGTGTCTCTCATGAATAAATAAATAATCTTAAAAAAAACAAAAAAGGAAAGAAACCTAACCTCAAATTATCTGCTTTCTTTGTTTTAGCTGCCATATCCTCAACCCAGGAGAATGTGATAATGACAGAAGTCACCACAGCTGCAAATCCTGGGAGGCAGGCTTGGGAACCCCAGAGAAAGGCTCAGGCCCTCTGTAGGCTGTTGGGAAGATCAGCTTGACCCTGAGAGCTGGAAAAGGGTAGACAGGCTGAGTAGAGACTTAATCTTGAAGCAGGAGGTCCTCTGAGGAGAATGGTGAATACATTGGTCAGGTTTGGTCTTCACCTTTTTAAATCACGTTTCACAACTATATTGATTTCTGGGCCCATTAAGAGGGATGGCAGATACTTGTGCTTCAGGCTGTCTCTGAAGCAGACAGGTAGAGGTGGGTGGGTGTGGGCACATACAATGACAACTAACTGGCCTGTCCCAGCTTCTCCAGTGTATCTCCCCAGAAGGGGGCCCTCTGGAGATAGGGTAAACTGTAGCTTAAGTAGCCTCAGCTGTTTCCAGAGGCTGTGATTTGCCCTGCTTCAGTCCTCTGGGTGCGGATTGAAATACCTTCCAAGAGACAAAGGGAGAGGAACACAGCAGGTCATAAGCTCCTTCCATCTGAGAGAGAACTGGATTTTGTCTTCAAGGCTATTATCCCTTCTACACAGGAAGCTACACTTAACTGCTCTAGGCCATGCTGGCTTACTCAGAGCCCACACACTGGAACCTCTGATGCTCCATCACAGACCCTTGCCTACCTTGCTGGTAGTCAACAGTTCCTGCGAGATCAGACTCAGCCTTGTGCTGATAGAAGCCCACCTCAGGCGCTGCCATGCCACTTTTTACTTTCTTCTTCCTCTGACATCTAGGGCCAACTTGGCTGCAAAGGCTGCTTATTAGTCCAGTCCCCTGTAAGCAACTCCAACTCAGGTGGACACTTCTGGGACATTTGTATGCTTTTGAGATCATCCCCCAACCACCAATTGAGCTCTTATTGCCTACAGCAATGGCCTTGGCAACACACCCATTTAGTGGCTTTTCCTCATTCTCTGACTCACTCTTCTCACAGCCTTATTCCTGCTTCCTGAGATCATCTCCCAAATAAACTATCTGTGCCCAAGGCCTTGTCTCAGGCTGTTTTAGGCGAGACACAAATTGAAACATCAGCTGGTGCTCTCATTCCAGCTAGAGCCAAGCCATTTGTAGACAAGCCAAGCTGCCTAGTAAAGAGAGACAGCTGCCATCCAACTCCAGCTGATGGTTGCCATGTGGACCTACAGGGCCAGCATGGCTAGAAATCCAGGCTTTAATGGAAAATCCTCTCTAAATATTAGTAACTAATTCAAAACTAAAAACATTGCATAGTGCCCACCATATCTGCTCACCAGGTCAGGCCCAAGAGCCCACTTGGCATAGAGTATGGGTACCAACCCCATGAACAGAGGCAGAAGGAAGAGTCTGTTAATGGGTTAGAACCCTAAGGATGGAAGAATAGGTGAGGGAGCAAAGAACAGGCTTCTTCCCAGACTTGAGAAGGGCCAGAAAGGGCCAGAGCCCTCAGATAACACATCAGAGCACACATTAATACATTGTGTTTACTACATGCCCAGCTCTCAACCACAGTATCTCAATCTAACAACCTTAGGAGGCAAATACTACATTCATTATCCTCATTATATAGGTGAGGAAACAAGAGCTCTCAGAGGTTGCAGTTGAGCTATGATTCAAAATGAGATCTCTCTTCACTATTGGCACATTAGTCTCTCTGGGTTGTAACCCTTGATTCCTACTAAATAAGCCAGGCACCAGAGGTTCTAATTTTGTGTTTACTTAAGAAAATCTCCCTGCTTCATTTTACAGATAAGTCTCAAAGAGGGAAAGTTCTTTACTGAATAAAGATAATAAAGGCAGAGGGATGATAAGATAGGAAACCATCAGTATAAATCCCTGATGAAGTAATAGATCAAAACTTGGTAGACCATAATTTAAGTGAAAGGCTATTGAGCACCTGATTAATAAGTCAACTCATTCTTGATGTGATGCAAAAGCAAGTACCTCTTACCTCCTATGATGTATACTTGCCAAAAATATTAGAATCTCAGTCTGAATGAGCCTTTAGATCTACCAGTTTATAGGAAAAGTGGGCAATAGTGGGACATATTTAATGACACCATAGGGATACAACTAGGCAAATCCAGAATATGAGAAATTTTAGGGCAAATGACCTAGTTTTTGCACCAATAGCAAAGAAGACAAGAAGGGGAACTGCTAATTATTTTTACAGAGACTTAACGGACATCAGCACAATGCAGTGTATGAATCTCGTTTGGATCCTGAGTTAAATCAACAAAAAGACATTCCATGATAACTGATGGGGCTCAGGACATAATACTCCAAAACGTGGCACCTTGGCTTATTGAATATTTTGAGCTGAAGAATCTGAAAAATGGCAGATATTGGAAGGACTCTCTGACCTCCCATGAACCAGGTGATGAGACCCTCATGTGAGGGGTGCCCTCCCTATACCCAGAAGAAAGGCGCATCCTTATCTCTTAAAATGGAGGGACACTGAGAATTTGAATGAAAAGGCCATGCTAAGTTCCCCCAGTTTACTACACATAGCTAATATCCTTCGGTCCTCTCAGTTTTCCATAGCTTTCCACTTTTTACCAAATCTCATATAAAAATACTCAGGTTTAACTATCTTTGGGTCTTCATTTCCTTGTGAAGGGCTCCCATGTCACATAAAACTTAATTTTTATGTTTTTCTTTTGTTAATCTGTCATTTGGTATAGAGCCCCAGCCAAGAACCTTCAAAAGATAGGAGGAAAAATGTGTTTTAAAAAGTATTTTAAAAGTTTATTATTAGATTATATTAAATAATAATGAAGAATGACCATTGATTTTGGTAGCAATGGTAGTGTTGTTACATATATTTTTAAGTTCTTATAGTTTTTCTAGAAGACCAAATGGAACACTTACATGAAAATCTCTATACCTCAATATGAGTGTTGCATGGAAAGGCAAGTTTTATTTCAAAGCAACCTGAAAAGGATGATCAGGTCCATGACTACAAACTGGTAGAAGGGAGCACACAGTTACATGCCCATTTGGCAGGGCCTCAGGAGTCTCCCCAATTCCTGTTAATTGCCTATCACGTGCTCAGTTTCCTCTTCAGGTTGAAGCTGAAAAGGTAGAATTGAAGATGATGCCCATGATATCTTTGTTATCCCAACATGCCTATCAGAAAAGAGGACATCTGGAGTCCACTAAATCTGCTTAATTATTAAAGTAAATATTTACACTGAGAATACAGTTAATCTAGTAGCTTTCTTCACATTGTCACATTTTTTAAAAGAGCCGTAGAGGGTTCATTCATATTTTAAGCAGTTGAGTTGGTAAAGAGCCTGTCTTTACTTCATAGGACATGGATTACACTCAGTTACTCCTCATGACAGCCAACTGAAAGATTATTCCATTGCTTTTGAAGCACTGGTTGGGTTGGCATCTGCGATGGTAGCCAAATAAATGAGATTTCTATGTAACACATGTTGGTACCTATAGGTGAAAAAGAGGCAAAAATTAGAGGCTTTGTCTTGCTGAACATGAACAAAATACTGGAAAGGAATTTACCCACTATACTAGAATGGCACATCTATTGATTGGATGATTCAGTATGACCAACCTCCTTGTTTAACCAATGCAAATATATCCAGAATCTTACCTGTTCTCACTTATCACTTTCACAGCTCTCTGGGCCAAGCCACTATCCTTGCTTAGACTATTGTATTGGACGAGTCTATTCCCCACATGGCAACATAAGTGATTATTGTACAGGTTAAGTCAAGACTTGCCACACCTCTGACTAAAACCCTCCAAATGGTCCCCTCTCATTCTGACTAAAGCTTAGCCCTTCCAACTTTTCTGATGGCCTACAAGGCTCTACATGGTTGGGGCCTCTAATTATCTCTCTGACCTCAGCTCCTACCATTTTCCCTTCGCTCATTGAGTTCTGGCTGCTGTATCCTCTTTGCTCTGATTTGAAGACAACAGTGTGCTCCAGTCTATGGGGCTTTTCCACCTGATTCTGTCTCTGCCTTATATATACATCCATATGGCTGGCTCCCTCACCTCTGGTTCTACTCAGATGTTCCATCAGATACCCTATATAAAACAACACCCCTTCCCGCCACTAACACTGCTTTATTCTTACTCAAAGCACTTATTAGGGGGATCCCTGGGTGGCGCAGCGGTTTGGCGCCTGCCTTTGGCCCAGGGCGCGATCCTGGAGACCCGGGATCGAATCCCATATCGGGCTCCCGGTGCATGGAGCCTGCTTCTCCCTCCGCCTGTGTCTCTGCCTCTCTCTCTCTCTGTGACTATCATAAATAAATAAAAAAAAAATTAAAAAAAAAAAAAAAGCACTTATTAGTATGTACCTAATTATATGATTTCCTCTCTCTAGATTCTTGAGTGTAGAATGTAAACTCCATAAGGGCAGAGCTGGTACCTGATTTGGTAAAAAGCAGAGCTGGTTTTGGTACCTATTCCCCAATAGCTGCAACAGTTTCTGGTAGTCAGTAGTACTTGTGAAATATTTGTGGAACAAACTTAATGAAGGGACAAGGCACTTTTATGGTATTAATATGAGCTTACTATTGTAGTGATTATCAATCAAGGAGTATAATTCTCTATCCAGGAAGACAAATCAGACTAAGGGAGCCAGGAAGCATGGCCTATAAATGTGAAATCTTGATAACTTTCTTACCCATAGGTTGAGAATGTCTTTGCAACTATTTTCTGTATAGAAAAATGAGAGTTTACTATAAACTGCAAAAAAGCAAATTACCAGATGCCAGAACCAAATGTAAAGACTCACCCAAAGATGGATATCTCAACTATTTCATTGAGTTGTTCAGTAAGGGACTATAGGTGATTTTTTTTTTTAAGGGGATGGGGAAAGTATGGTTTTCTTAAAGAGATCTTCAGTAGGAATGAAAAATGTATTTTTCTATAATAAATGGAGCATAATCCTGGACTACATTTAGAAAAGAGACTATTGTCTCTCATTTTGGTATATAGCTAGAGACCACATTCAATTACTGTGCAGAATTTGCCTTTGGGTTAATTAACTTGGAAGTCTTTTATTGGTCTTTGTGTGCATTACAGGCTGACTCCAAGTTAGAAAATGAAGGGGATGGGGCGCTTAGTTGGTGAAGCCTCTGACTCTTCATCTTAGCTCAGGTCTTAATCTCAGGGTGGTGAGTTCAAGACACTCCCTGGGCTCTATGCTAGTCGTGAAGTCTACTTAAAATAAATAAATAAATGAAAGGGAACTCAGCAGTCAAATGATCTGACACACAACCTCCACCCCCAGCCCCGAAAAGCTGGAGATAAGCTGGAGATCTATGAGGAGAAAGGGGCCACAGCTTACATCTCTTGAGACTAGTTTTCCATGTGCTCCCTCCCTTCCCATCCCTGTTGCCATCAGCTGACATGTCTACCTGAGATTTGCAATGAGCATAACTCAAGTTTTGAAGATGGTGCCACGTCTGAATCTAGACTTCACAATGTGCTGTGTGGCCTTGGGCAGGTAAGCAACTTCCCTGAGAGCTTCATGGGCAATCCATCACCCAAGACTCCCAGTTCAGAGCAGTTGCTGTATCATGGTTCCAGCCTACACTCAAAAGTCAGAGGTGGGGAGGGTACTTACTGGACACACTCATTCGCCCGGCCTTTGTTCTGATACTCCACGATACAGCGGATGAGTTGGTCATTCTCCTCCAAGAGCTGAAAGGCCAGAGAAGGGGGTCAGTCAGCGTGTCATCGGGACAGCCGGGAACACTCCCCGCACCCCTCCCACCCCGACCCCCGCTGTCTCCCATGCCGAGCTGTCCCGCCCCAGTGCCTTTGCCGACTCCGTTCCCATCTCACTCCACACCCCTGCAAGTCGACCCCCTACGCACGCCACAGGCCTGAGCTGAGATGCTGCTCCCTCCAGGAAGCTTCCCTCGGGACCTCAACTAAGGAACGTCTCTCTGCCCGCGCTTAGCGCTCACCCGCTGGATCGTCTCCTGATTGACTTCCGCCTTGCCTTTCAGCCAGTCCGGTACGAAGGCCACCGACATCCCGGAAAGCCGGGTGGGCCCCGGCCTCAGCCCCGCGCACCCCCACGCCTGGAGCCAACCAGCAGCCCCAGCCCCACCAGGGCCACAGCGGCACCGACCCACGCTCTCGACGCTGATTGGGTCCTCCCGTGGACTGCCAGGGCGCAACGTCATTCGTGATTGGGCGCGCAAGGGCGATGCTCGGAGCGTCAGCCTGCGCCCCGCCCCTGGGGCGCGGAGCTGCCTGCCCCTCCCGGGCTTGCGCGCAGTCAGCTGGGCTAGCCTCGGGGCGGGGCCGTGCGTCCGGTCCGCCTGCCCGGGTCACGGGGGAGTCGTGGCCGCAACCAGCTTTCGGTCTCCGAGTCCACGCCTCCCTCTTTTCGACATCACTGCGGTTCCAACAGATCTGCGTCTGGAGCATGAACCCTAGCCTTTGCCTCCTGCCAAGCCAAACCCTGCAGGGCCTAGGAAAACACTGGTGTTAGCTTTACTCTTTGCAGAGGGAGAAACTCACATACGTACCTATTTTTCCTCTGGGTAGTAATAATGCTTATTAGGTTTACAACCCTAGAAAGCACTATTATTTTCTCCATTTTACAGACGAGAAAACAGGTGAAGCAACCTGCCTAAGATCTAACGGCAATTAAGGGCAAAGCTGGTATCTGTACACAGGGAGTATGGCTTTTTTAGAACCCTCGTTCTTTTTTTTTTCTTTAATCTTTTATTTATTTATTCATGAGAGACTCACAGAGGCAGAGACAGGCACAGGGAGAAGCAGGCTCCCTGCAAGGAACCCAATGCAAGACTCGATCCTGCACCCCAGATTCATGACCTGAGCCAAAGGCAGAGGCTCAGCCACTGAACCACCCAGGTGCCCCTAGAATCTTCAGTCTTAGCTATTACTCCATACTGCCCGTGCAACATACTGCAGAGGTGGTTTGCTGCAAGAGAAAAGAAGGAAGCTGGGCCCACCCACCTAGGCCATATAGTTACTACCGGCAACCACCGAAACTCTGAAGTGGTTGTCTTCTCTCTGGTTCAGCCCATCCCTTAAGGACCTGGGAACAAGGTTGGTTTTCCTTGCAGCACAGAATGAGCGACAGCCACATCATTTGGAAGACCTTGGAAAAATTTCCTCAAAAAAGATCTGGGGCAATTCTTCCCCAGAGCTTCATTTCCCTGAGTGGTGACCCTGACCCAGAGCACTCATATCTACTTTTGCTGGGCTCTCCCTCCACAGTCCCCTTATTCAACCCTGAGAGGAAGCAGCTTTCATCCCATTTCACAGCTTTCATACCACTGAGAAACATGGGGCAACATATCTAAACTGGGCCAAGACTTTAGGGCTTCCTGATTCCGGAGCCTGTCTTCGCAAACCAGTCTCCCTCCCCAGGAAAAGTCCCCAGAGGTTCTGCAGAAAGCAGAGTGGGGCAGAGAAGGATCATTAGGAGGAGAATTTAGGCCCTGCTTAGTCCTATTGTTACACAAATGAGGAAGGACCATAACAGAGATGATGTTAAAGATTTTTATTTATTTATTCATGAGAGACACAGAGAGAGGCAGAGACATAGGCAGAGGGAGAAGCAGGCTCCCTTTGGGGAGCCGATGTGGGACTTGATCCTGGGACTCCACAATCACGCCCTGAGCCAAAGGCAGACACTCAACCATGGAGCCACACAGGTGTCCCCTGTGTGGACAGGAGTCCGGAGTCAAGTTGGGGCAAGTGTAGGGGACCAACCTGGTCCAGCATGCAGGGAACGCCCTCCAGGAGAATAGACGTTTCAGTATGAAGAGGAAGTGGAGGTTACCCAGGTGACAAGTATCCAGAGCCCGGGCTCTCTCCTTAGAATAATCAGAGCCATAGATGGTTTTAGGCAAAAGGAAAATGAAGTCAGAGATGCATTTTAGAGTTTTCCTGGCTGTAGTATGGTGAAAGGTAGGGCAGCCAGACAAGAAGAAGAAAGGAGAAACAAACAAACACGGAGAGAGCTATTTGCAGCAGATGTGTAGGCCAGAAATGGTGGGAGCAGTGAAAAAAGAAATCTGTGCATTTGAAAGACATGAGGAATAGACTCCACAGGCCCTTAGTGAATTAATGGGGGAGGGAGAGAGGAATAATTAGGGATGACTTCTGGTGTCCTGGCTTAAGCAACTGAGAGACTGGTAATGCCATTTATTCAGACAAGGAACAGTGAAGGAGAAGCTGGACTGGAAGTGAGAGTGAGAAAGTTAGCCTTGACCATGTACATGCAAGGTGGTCAAATGGAGAGGCAAGGCTGGCTATTTGGGTCTGGAACTCAGGGTCAAGGGACGGGTTGGTGATAAAAGCATCACTTTGAGAAGCATCACTTGTGGAAACTGACTGGAACCAAGCAGGGGATAAGACTACTCAAGGAAAGTGAGTTGGCTTCTCTCCTGGCCAAGGAAAAGAAACTACAAAGGAGAATGGGGGCGGGGGGAGACTAGAGATATAAGAGGAAATCCGGGAGCGTGGAGGGGTAGAGGCGAGACAGTCATATGGGAAATAAGAGTGAGTAGGAAAGCAAGACAGAACAGCAATTACAAATGCTGTGGAAAGGTCAATCAAGGTAGAGACTAGGTCTTTGATATCCTTAATGGAGGAAATTCCAGCAATATGTCGAGGCAGCAGTGAGAATTGTCAGGGATAGTGAAATACAGGAAAGGTGAAGCAAATGGAATCTTTAGAGAAGGCCACTCTTTCCGAGAAGTTTGACTGTGAAGGGGAAAAGGGAACAAAGGTGGTAGTTGGGAGGGACAGAAGTTGGTGCAAGCTGAGGGCTATCCCTTTAATGGTTGTTCTTTTCTTGGTGAAGAACGCACCTGGGAAAGTGAGGGGGATGTTGAAGAGTGGAAGACTGGGGAAGCATGCAGGAGATTTTGAGGTTGGTATTCTGGAGAATTGGAGAGAGGCAAACATAGGACTGCTGGACAGTGTTGAGGACCTGGTGGAGGTGGGCAATGCATATACATAGCACTGATCTGTGTGGTTGTAAGATTTTTTTTCCAGCAGTACTTATAGCTCAGGAACAGAGTTAGAGAAACCCAGAAGGTTGGATTTTTTTCCCCCAGAGTTGGAGACCTGCCAGGCAGGTGTGACAGAAGAATAATTGCAGAATGGAGGTAAGCATATTGGGAAAAAGGTGATGGAAGTGATAAACCTTGGACTTTCAACTGATGGGGAAGGAAATAAAGATTGGGGAGAGGTGATACATTGAACAAAGTAAGAAGGAGAAGTGGAGTGGAGGCTTCTGCAGGCCAGAGAACAGTGGGCAGATTTCTGAGAACAGTCAAGGGACAGAGATCAGGTGTCTGCATTTACAACTTCAAACGTGGAGCTCTTCTGTGGTGATAAGCAGTTCAGGGTGTGATCCTGAAGTGGAGGGATGAAGAAGCCTGGGAAAGTCAAAATGACCAGTGATGGAGAGGAGGGCTAGGACTTCAGATTCTACATCTTACCTTTTAGCCCAGTCCACTCTGGTGCCCCAGTCACATGAGCTGCACCAATCAGAAGGCACAAAGCCCTATTATAAAGCACTCAAACGGTAGATTCTGAGAACCCGGGGCTCCATATTCAAAAGCTGTAGGTCTGGTGCCAATTTTTCCTTCCTCATTCCAAGCCAGAGCCTTGTTTTCATGACTGTGGTGAGAAGACCTCATCTCCATTCACGTGTGAATGCACTTTCAGAGGGAATCCTAGCCTCTTTCCTGGCACATACAGTGAAGGGGTTTCAATCTCCTTTACCAATCAAATCTCATTGTTTTTATCTTTTGTGCCTCTTATGATCTAGCCTCATGATCATTTGTCACGCAGGCCAACCCTGACTCAGTGGCGATCCCTGGAGGTCAACTCTGTCATAGCTCTCTTCTGTTTTCATTTTGTAATTTTTCTCTATGTAAGGTCTGCTTCAATTTCTGCCCATTTGGTGATGATTTTCAAAAGTCTATGTCCAGCCTAGACCTGTACATGGAATGCCAACCTGTATATTCGGCTGTGTACAATGACATCCCAACCAGAAGTGTCAAAGGGTGCCTCAAATTCAGTTTGTCTGAGATGGAACTAGTGATCATTTGTCTCTCCAAAATCAGATCCTTTTCCAGTGTTCTTTATATCCATGAATCCCTCCACTTTCTACCCAGTCACTCAAGGCTGAACAGTGGCATTGTCTTTGAAGCTACTTTGTTACCGTTTCACATCCAGATCATCACCAAGTCTTGTTGATTTTTCTCCTCTATGTCTCTGCAGACTGCCTAGTTCTCACCCTCTTCACCATCGCTCAGGTCTAAGTCCAAGCTCCAACTTCATCCTCTCATGCCCAGATGGCTGCATTGGCTTCCCAGCTCCCCTATCAGAGCTTCCATGAGCCTTCTTCATTTTGATCTTAACTTCAGCAGCCAAAGTGATTTACAAAATGCAAATTTGATCAGTTTTCCACTGTCCTAAACTTTCTACCATGGCCTACAAGATCCTACGTGGTCTTAGCTCTTCTATTCTCTCTAGTGGCTCTCACCAATATTCCTTACTGTCTAAACTCTGAGTTTTTTCTTTCTTTCTTGTCTTTTTCTTCTTTGTGGTAAAATATACATAAAATTTACCATTTTAACCATTTATTAAAGATATTATTTTTATTTTTAAAAAGATTTTATGTATTTATCTGAGAGAGTGAGCAAGAGAGAGCACGAATGGGAAGGAGGGGTGAGGGAAAGCAGACTCCCCTGGTAAGGGAGCCCAACCCAGGGCTCCATCCCAGGACCCAGGGATTATGATCTGAGCTGAAGGCAGACGTTTAATCAACTGAGTCACCCAGCCACCCGCTCCTCCACCCCTGCCCCATTTTAACCATTTTTAAATGTACAATTCTGTGACGTTTAAAATTATACATTGTTGTGCAGCCATCACCATTATTCATTTTCATAACTTTTTCCTCCTTCCCAGTTGAAATTCTGTGCCTGTTCAACACTAGCTTCTCATGTACTACCTCGTTTCTTTTCATCCCTCAAAGAAGCCTTGCTGCCTTCCTGTTCTTTATACATACCCTACCCTCTGTCTGAACCAGTCTTCTATCCCCTTTTGCCTCTTAGCTACTAGTCAGCTGGTGTCACATTCTCAAAGAAGCCTCCTCTGACTCCCAAGTTCAGACCAGAAGCTCCCGTAATTTCTCTAAAAAGCCTTGTTCCTGGGATGCCTGAGCGGCTCAGTAGTTAAGCGTCTGCCTTTGGCTCAGGTCGTGATCCCAGGATCCTGGGATGGAGTCCCCCATCAGGCTCCCCAGAGGAAGCCTGCTTCTCCCTCTGCCTATGTCTCTGCCTCTCTCTGTGTGTCTCTCATGAATAAATAAAATAATCTTAAAAAGGAAACCTTGTTCCTCTCTGAAGAGCACACGTCTCAGTTTGTATTTAAACACACGTGTAACTGTTGAATTGTTCGATTGGTGCTCTCACTCTGCCCTCTCTCTCTTTTTTTAAGATTTCATTTATTTACTCATGAGACAGAGAGAGAGGGAGAGAGAGGCAGAGACACAGGCCGAGGGACAAGCAGGCTCCATGCAGGGAGCCCGACGCGGGACGCGGGACTCGATCCCCGGGCCCCAGGATCAGGCCCTGGGCTGAAGGCGGCGCTAAACCGCTGAGCCGCCCGGGCTGCCCTCTGCCCTCTCTTAACATAGTCCTTAGTGTCAGGAGTTCCTTCTGTGCCCCCAGTGCCTGGCATAGTGTCTGACACACAGCAGGTGCTCAAAATTTGTTGGAGGAAAACTAAATGGACGAATTGAGCTTCCCTGCAGCGGGCCCCGCATCTGTGGTATCTGTGAGCGCCTCCACCCCCAGACTGAGGTGTGTCCCTCCAGGGTCGGACTTCAGCACCTCCTCCGAGGTGGCAGGAGGCTGTGCTCTTTGGTTTTGCCTATCTCGGGCTTCCCGCCCCGCCGCGCAGACAGCGGAACCCACAGCCGGGGCGTGTCGCGCAGTTACGCGGAACCTGCCTGCCCCGGCGCGTCAGTCGTGTACTCTACCCCGGCAGGAACCGAGCTGGGACGGAGAAGTCTCCTGGCACCTCCGGACGTGGGAATTACAGGCCTGGACATCAAGCCCACACGGGTGAGAGCCAGGAGAAGGGACGCAAGCCGAGGGGCGCGCGCGCCGGGGCCACAGCCCCTGCGCCGTTGGGTCGCAGCCCTTTAAGAACCCGCTGGTTCGGGACTCGGCCAGCGGCGGGCGGGGAGAGCGCTCCGGGATTGGTCGGCTCGGGTGCGGGTGTCGCTTAGCAGCAGCGAATGGAGACTCAAGGCCTGCGCATGCGCACCTCCGCCTACCTGCGCCTGGGCCGCCAGTGACCTGGGCCGGGTCCGCCCGGTGGGCTGAGGTTGCGGAGGCGGCGGCGGGTGGTACTGCGGCGAGGCGGCGCGACCCGCGGGCGCCGACTCCCGGAGGCCGCCGTCCGGGCGAGGTGAGGGCTCGCGGGTGGAGCCGGGCGCCGCGGCCCGTTAGCCGAAAGCAGGCGGGGTCGGGTGTGGCGCAGGGCGGGCCTGGAGGTGGAGGCGGCCCCGGGCCCGCCCCACCCTCGGGCCGGGCTTGGCCCCACCTGGCTCGGTGGGGCTCGTCGGCGTCATCTATCCGCCTGGCTTCCCCGGGCCGGTCTGCCGACTGGGGACGGCCGAGGCGCGCGCCGGCAGGGACCCCGAGCTGACAGCTGCGCGCCGATCGCTGCTCCCAGTGGGAGGAGAAGGGGTGTGTCCAGATGAGAGGGGGCGATCGTTTCCTTCATTGTCCACGAAGCCCCGGTCAGAGTACTGTTATTTTAATAGCAAACTTTCCTTGGCATGCCGGAATTATTCGGCTTGCGGTAACAAATCCTGGGCACACTGGACCAGTTTTCCGAACATCAGGTATAGGAGGTGAGATGTACATTTGTGCCTATTATATATAGGCTTACCTCTGGACCTCCAGAGCCAGAAGGATGAAGCACTCCGGGGAAAATTTGTTTTTTTTTTTTTTTGTTCTTCTGTTTTGTTTTGTTTTTGGAAATCAGAGCCACAAAAGAATATTCGCCACTGAGTTGGCGAAAAGTAATTGGTGAAATTTGTCACATGGTCAGAACAAAAAAATAAAGCTTAGACTGATGGATAAGGTAAATCTTAGTTTTAAGTTTTACAAAGGAATTCATCTCGAGAAAGGCAATTTTAGTGAAATCAAAATGCAAATAATTGAAAGTGGTTTAATACTGGTATATAGAATTAAATCGGTAGAACGGTGTTTGCTCTGGAAAATACATTTTAGACAATGGTCCTTATAGCTCTGTGTTTGTGTTCACAACACAGAAGACATCTTGCAATGGAAAAGTTTTATTCTTAGAAGGAGCCTCAGAAACCAGCTGCATCGGAAAGGTGATTGATGGTCAGAGAGGAAAACTGACTTACTTACTAAAAGTAACACGAGGAGTATGAACAGTTGTAAAAAGTGTTCCTTTTTAAGAACCCCAGGCTTCTGTTCTATTAACAGGTCTCTGATTAGTTGAGTAGTGGTACTCTAGGAGAAAGAGAAAATAAAATAGCTGTAATCCCACAGATTGGATTTAGAGAGGGAGAGTGTAATGAAAAGGTTACATAGGTTTTTGAATATTTTGAGTAAGGAACTTTGGGTTTGAATCCTGGCTCTATATCACTTATGCCTTGGGAGCTACAGTTTCCCCAACTGTCCGGTATAGATTATGCCTACTTCATAGATAGTTATAAGGAGTAAATAACATTATCAGTTTAAAAGTTCTAGCACTCTAGCATATGAGTTGCTATCAAGTTCAGGCCTCTGCTCTTCTTAGCTCCTATGAAAGAGTTGACCTCTACCCAGGCACTTCCACCCACTATCCCCAGCAACATGGAACAAAGGAGCCTGAGTGATCTACAATTTGGGTAACCAGTTCTCAAGTCTTGTGGCTGAAGATGAATTCAATAAGGAGGACATAACTCAATTTTGTTTTCTATATTGTGTATTTGAGGAATGGGTAATATGCCTTATGGTGAGCACATATTTGAATATTTGTGTGCCAAATTAAACTTGTTTTGCTTGTTTATGCTACTATTTTGCAAGGCCCTGGTCACTTAATGCTGTTTTTCTCTCATGCTTTCTTTCTCTCTCTTTTGGAGAGAGGAGGGGGAAGCATATATGTGGTAGGGATTTGGGAGAGGGCTAAGTGTAAGGCCGAGGGAAAAAAAAAAACAACATTGGGAACAAGGGTGGCCTCCAGTTAGGCCCAAAGTCTTTGCTGATAGAATAGGGATAATCTATGACATGAGCAGTTTATAAATAGATGCTGAGCAGAGGATTTAGGAAATGGAAGAGGCAGATTAAGATACCATTTTTATAAAGCCTGGTAGTAACTCAGGTGCTGTATGTTTGATTACTAATTCAGTTTCTCCTTTAAAAAAAATTCTACTTCTATTAATTTTTTTTCCCTGCAAGTAGAAATTTCTTGTGGAAAAATATTCAGAATATAGCAAGATCTGCAAACCCGCATTTCTTGGCTCAGTGGGCAAAAATAAGGCAGCTCTTAGGTCATTCATTCATTTACTTAGCAGTTTTTACTGAGGGCTTCCTCATGTGTGCCAGGCATGGTGTCAGGTTATGAGGTCCCACTGGCCTGTAGAAGGAGCAGGGAAGACATACTAGTGTCTCTGTGTGAGTACTCTGAGGGTGCTTTTACCCTTGAATAATTGATAATTTTTTTCTATAATTGTGGCATGATTTTCCAGATTTATAACACTACTTCTTGTTTTTTATTCTTTCTTTCTTTCTTTCTTTCTTTCTTTCTTTCTTTCTTTCTTTCTTTCTTTCACGCAGGGAGAGAGAGAGAGGCAGAGACACAGGCAGAGGGAGAAGCAGGCTGCATGCAGGGAGCCCGATGTGGGATCGACCTGGGTCTCCAGGATCATGCCCTGGGCTGAAAGCAGATGCTTAACCACTGAGCCCCCCCTGGGGCTGCCTTACTTCTTGTTTTTTTAAAACTGAATACTAGTCATCTTCAAGCACCTTTTATTTTAATTAATTAACTCTAAGATTAGAGCCCCTTCCAGTTTGGAAATGTCATGTAGTTATAGAGCCTGCTTGCTATAAAACATATTTTCAACATTCAAGCATAGATCCTCGAAACTTCAGTTAATTAGCAGACAAGAGTATTGATCTACTTTAGAGATATCTAAAAGTAATACTTAAACATAAAAAGCAGATAGCATAATTTAAGTAAGTGGTGTAAAGACCTTAAGTTAATACTTTTTTCTTCAAATTTTATTTAAAAATAATTATAGGAAGTTGCAAAGATAGTACAGAGAGGTTCCATATACCCTTTACTTAGTTTCCCCAATTGGTTACATCTTACATAATGTAAGTATAGTATGATATCAAATCCAGGAAAAGATTTTAAGATATTTAAATTCAATTGGCTAACATAGAGTATAATACCCAGTATTCATCCCATCAAGTGCCCTCCTTTAGTGCCTGTCTCAAATCCAGGAAATTAGCCTTGATAAAAGTACATATAGTTCCATGACATTTTACCATATGTATAGATTCCTATAACTACCTCTATAATCAAGATACAAAATTGTTGCATCACCACAAATATCTTCCTCGTGTTCTCCTTTCTAGTCACACCCATACCCCTTCTCCCCACCATCCCTAACCCTAGGCAGCCACTAATAATTTCTCTGTCTCTGTGATTTTGTTGTTTTGAGAATGTGACATAAAAGGATTCCTATGGTATGTGACCTTTTGAGATTGGATTTTTTTCATTTGACACAGTACTCTTGAGATCCATCTAAGTTGATTTGAGTTTTAGTAGTTTATTTCTTTTTACTGCTGAGTAGTATTCCATGATATGAATGTACTGTTTTATTTGACTAGTCACTATTTGTAGGATATTTGGTTGTTTCTAGCTCTTGGCTGTTACAAATAAAGCTGTTGTGAACAATTGTACACAGATTTTTGCGTGGACATAAATGTTGATTTCTGTGAGATAAATGCCCAGGAGTGTGATTGATTGATCATACGTTAATTGCATGTTTAGTTTTAGAAGACACTGCCAAACGACTTTCCAGGGTCACTCTACCATTTTAGAGTCTTACCAGTAACACATGAGAGATCCAGTTCCTATGCATGCATTACCAGCATTTGATATTTTCACTCTAAAAAATTTAGCTGTTCTCATAGGTATACAGTTTTATCTCATTGTGATCTTAAATTACTTTTCCCTTAATTGCTAGTGATTCTGAACATCTTTTCATGTGCTTATTTGTCATCCATATATTCTTTTTGGTGAAATGTCTGTTCATGCACTTTGCCTATTTTCTAACTGGATTGTTTTCTTACTGTTGAGTTTTGAGAGTTCTTTATAACTTCTAGTTATCTAGATATGTATATAACAGATATGTGGTTTACAAATATTTTCTCCCAGTCTCTGGATTGTCCTTTCATCCTTTTCACATGAGCTTTTATAGATTGAATGTTTAATTTTAATGATATCCAATTTACTAATTTTTCTTTTGTGGATTATGCTTTTGGTGTCATGTCTAAGAACTCTTCCCCAAGTTCTTTTTTTTTTAAGATTTTTTTTTTGTCTATTTATGATAGTCACAGAGAGAGAGAGAGAGAGAGAGAGCGAGCAGAGAGAGAGAGAGAGAGGCAGAGACACCGGCAGAGGGAGAAGCAGGCTCCATGCACCGGGAGCCTGACATGGAATTTGATCCCGGGTCTCCAGGATCGCGCCCCGGGCGAAAGGCAGGAGCCAAACCGCTGCGCCACCCGGGGATCCCTCTTCCCCAAGTTCTGAAGGTCTTTTCTTACATTTTCTTCCATTTTTATAGTCTTAGATTTACATTTTCTTAGATTTACATTTATGATACATTTTGAATTGACTTTTATGTAAGGTGTAAGGTTTAGGTCAAGAATTTTTTTTTATAGCTATCCATTGCTGCAGCACCAACTATTGAAAAAACTATCTTCTCTCCATTGAATTGCTTTTATACCATTGTCAAATATCATTTGGCTTTACTTCTGTAGGTCTATGTTCACTCTTCTGCTCTATTGATCTGTATGTTCCTCTGCCAACACCACACAATCACAATCTTGATTAGTTTAGCTATATAATGTCTTGAAATAGGATAGCATGGTTCCTTCCACTTTATTCTTTTTCAAAATTGTTTTAGCTATTTTAGTTTATTTGCCTTCCTACATAAATTTTAGAATAATCTTATCTCTACAAAGTCATTCTGATATTTTTGTAGGAAGTGCATTAAACCTATTTATCACTTTGGGGGAGAATTAATGTCTTTGTTGAGTCATCTGATCCATGATCATAGTATATTTCCTCATTTATTTAAAGACTTCTTTGGGGATCCCTGGGTGGCTCAGCGGTTTAGCGCCTGCCTTTGGCCCAGGGCGTGATCCTGGAGTCCCGGGATCGAGTCCCGCGTCAGGCTCCTGGCACGAGCCTGCTTCTCCCTCTGCCTGTGTCTCTGCCCCTCTCTCTCTCTCTCTTTCTCTCATGAATAAATAAATAAAATCTTTAAAAAAAAAAAAAGACTTCTTTGACTTCTTTCAGCAGTGTTTTGTAGTTTTCAGCATAGGAGCCCTGTACATGTTTTGTTAGATTTATACCTAAGTATTGTATTTAAAAAATAATAGCTTTATTGAGATTTTTTTGGCATGATTTTAAATAGTATTTTATTTTTAATTTTGGTTTCTATGTGTCCTTGCTAGTTTATGGAAGTACAGTTGATTTTTGTGTGTTGATCTTATGTCTTGCAACCTTGTTGAACTCATTAGTTCTAGGAGGTTTTTTGGTAGGCTTCTCAGGATTTTTCATGTAGGTGATTATGTCATCTGCAAATAGGAGTAGTTTTGTTTCTTCCTTTCCTATCTGTATGCCTTTTATTTCTACTTCTTGCCTTACTGCACTGGGTAGAACTTCCAGTAATGTGTTTAATAGTCATTGTGAGAACAGACATCCTCATTCCTGATTTTAGAGGGAAAACATTCAGTCTTTAACCATTAAGTATGATGGTAACCATAGGCTTTTTTGTAGTTGCTCTTCACCTAGTTGAGGAAATTCACCTCTATTCCTATTTTTTTTTTTTTTCTATTCCTATTTTGCTGGAAGTTTTATCATGAAGGGGTGTTGAATTTTATCAGATGCCCTTTCTATAGTAATTGATATCATTGTGTGATTTTTCTTTTAGCCTGTTAATATAATGGATTATAGTGATTGATTTTACTGTGTTAAGCCAGCTTTGCATCCTTGGAATAAATCTCACTTGGTTATGGTGTCTGATTCTTTTTATTATATTGCTTAATTCAGGTTGCTAATAATTTATTAAGGATTTTCACATTTTTTATATATTTGGTAGAATCTAAGTGAAAACCATCTGGATTTGAAGATTTCAGAAGTTTTAAAGTTACAAGTGAAAATTTCTTAATAGGAAATTTGGTTGTAAGATTGTTTAAATTACCTATTTCATATTGGGCGAATTGTGGTAGTTAGAGCTTTTTTGAGGAATTGACCATTTCATGTATGCTGTCAGATTTATGGGTGTAGAGTTATTTATAGAATTCCCTTATTATTTTTTCTAATATTACCATTTGGTGCTTAAATTTTCCTCTTAGCAGTACTTGAGCTGTGTCCCACAAATTCTGAAATGTTTTCCTTTTTATTCAGTGTATTTTTAAATTTCCTTCAAGACTTCCTTTTTGACTCTTGGTTATTTGAAAGTGTGTTATTTACTTTTAAGTGTTTGGAGGTTTTTAGTACCTCTCTGTTATTATTTTCTAGATTTATTACATTGTGGCCCCAGAACATGCTCTGTAAGCATTTTTAAAAATTTGTTGAGGTTTGTTTTATGGCCCACACCTATCTTGCTATCTGTTCCATGGGTACTTGAAAGGAACTCTGTTGTTGGGTGGAGTGTTCTATAAATGTTGAGTATATACTTTGGCTCATAGTATTGTTGAGATCTTCTATATCTTTGCTGGTTTTCTGTCAATTGTTGAGAGAGTGATATTGAAATTTTCAACTGTAATTATGGGTTTGTCTATTTCTCCTTTGGCTTTATCAATTTTTCCTCATCTATGTTAAATTTCTGTTGTTTGGTGCATATACATTTAGTTTTATGTCTTCTTGGTAGACTTATTCTTTAATCATTATATAATGTTCTTCTCCATCTTTGGAATTTCCTTTGCTTTGAAGTCTGCTTTATTTGATATTAATATACTCACTCTTTTTTATTTGAGAGAGGGAGAGAATGTGAGCTGAAGCAGAGGGAAAGGGAGAGAGAGAATCCTCAAGCAGACTTCTGGATGAGCACAGAACCTAATGTAGGACTCAGTCCCAGGACCCTGAGAACATGACCTGAGCTGAAATCAAGAGTTGGATGTTTAACTGACTGAGCCACCCAGGCACCCACTCTTTCTTTTGATTAATGTTTGCTTGGCATATTTTTTTCTGTTCATTTACTTTCAACCTACCTATATTATTATTAGTTTTATTAAGTTTGGCTATTGTGTTTGTTGGTATGGATTTGCTTGGATTTATCCTTTTTGGAATTTTTTTTTTTAAGATTTTATTTATTTATCCACCAGAGACACACAGGGGGAGGCAGAGACACAGGCAGAAGGAGAAGCAGGCTACCTGAAGGGAGCCCGACATAGGACCTGATCCTGGACCCCGGGATCACGACCTGAGCCAAAGGCAGATGCTCATCCACTGAGCCACCCAGGCGTCTCTCCTTTTTGGGATTTATTCCGCTTTTTGAATCTGTTGGCCTGTCCTTGCCAAATATGGGAAGTTTTCGGACATTTCTTTGAATACTTTTTCAGCCCTTACCTCTTTCTCCTCTGCTTCAGTGACATGTATGTTAGATAATTTATTACTGTCCTACATTCCTGAGGCTCTGTATATTTTTCAATCTAATTTTCTCAGATTGTTCAAATTAAGTAATTTTTATGTTCTCTCTTTGTGTTTACTGATTTGATTCATTCTTCTGTTCCTGCCATTTGGCTGTTGCGCTCATCTATTGAATTTTTTACTTCAGTTATTGTCTTTTTGAAAGTCTAAAGCTTCCAATTGGTTCTTTATGTCTTGTATTTCTTTGCTGAGACTTTTTTTTTTTAAAACTTTTATTTATTTATGATAGTCACAGAGAGAGAGAGAGAGGCAGAGACGCAGGCGGAGGAAGAAGCAGGCTCCATGCACCGGGAGCCTGACGTGGGATTCAATCCTGGGTCTCCAGGATCGCGCCCCGGGCCAAAGGCAGGCGCCAAACCGCTGCGCCACCCAGGGATCCCTTTGCTGAGACTTTTAATTTTTCATTTGTTTCAGACGTGTTTATAACTGCTCACTGAAGCAGTTTATTTTTATGATGGTTACTTCAAAGTCTGTCATCTTGGTGTTAGCATCAGTTGATGGTCTCTTTATATTCAAGCTGAGATTTTCCTGGTTCTTTGTATGACTGGTGAATTTTGATTGAAACCTGGACATTTTGTTATGAGACTGGATCTCATTTAGATCTTTTTTTTTTTTTTTTTTTTTTTTGGGCCTTTGTTGACCTTGTGTTAGTAGGGGAGGTGGGAGTTGCTATCTCATTACTGCCAGGTGGGAGTAAAGTTCAGGTTTCCCAACTGGGCCTCTTTGGGCTTCCTGAAAGAGAGGGGCTGCTTATTATTGCTGGCCATAGGTAGGAATTCTGTCTCCTTAATGATACAGGGGGAGAGGTTGGCTCTTTGCTCCCAGTAGCTCCCTACCTGATCTTCTCTGACACCCCAGCATTGAGGAGGAGGGGACACGCCATTACTGCCAGGCAAGAGTAGAAGTCTGGGCTCTTAATTCAGCCTTTGTTGTGGATATATGATGGCTGCAGGTTTTTCTGTGGTGTTTGGCTGGAGTAAAATGTTTTTGTCTGAAACTTTTCTGTTTTGCTAGGCTGCACGCATCCTTCCTGGTTCTTTGGCTAGAGAGAGGCGGCTTTATTTTTTTTTCATTGTTGGGGGCTTTTCTTTTTTTGGTCTACATTCATTGGCATTTTTGATTGACAGCTTCTCCAGCACCAAGACCAGGATATATGAGGCAAAAAGAAAACTGAGCAAGCTCACAGCTGTGTCATTCCTCAGGTCTCAAAGTCCCTAGCCAGTCTGCCTTCTTCTCTCCACCTTTCAAGTGTTTATGTTTATTTTATATATAATGTCTATAGTTTTTAGTACTATTAGTGAGAGTAGGAAAAAGTACTTAAACTCCACCATTTCAGAAGTCCTCACAGTTTATTCTTTTTTGAGCAGCAGTCAGATCTCTTATCCAAGTATAGACCATCTCATCATAGCTCATAACCTGAATTTGCAAATGTCAGATCCCTACAGATCCTTACCAGGCACTGTGAAGATACAAAGATGAGACTCTCTTTGCATTAAGATTTTTCATGTTTTGGAATATAAAGTATATGTCACAAAGAAAAAGAAGCTGGTGTCTCTGTTCTTAGGCTCTTCCACAGCAGTGTATAAAATCCCCCCACCCTTCAGACAGCTGCCATCCTGTACGTTCACACACTCATACATGTACACAAATACAAGTAACATTTAATATCACAGCATCATAAAAATTTTAAAATATCTTAAATGGGTTTGGGTTTTACTAGTTTGCAGTACTAGTAACTTGATAGAACTGACAGTTTTATTTTATTTTATTTTTTTTTAAATTTTTATTTATTTATGATAGTCAGAGAGAGAGAGAGGCAGAGACACAGGCAGAGGGAGAAGCAGGCTCCATGCACCGGGAGCCCGACGTGGGACTCGATCCCGGGTCTCCAGGATCGCGCCCTGGGCCAAAGGCAGGCGCCAAACCGCTGCGCCACCCAGGGATCCCCTGACAGTTTTATTTATCTTGAATCCTATTGTTTGGGGAGAGGCAGGTTTCATCACCAAGAGGATACAAGTGGGTGAAGTAGAGAGCCTGGAGGGGATGTTTGGGTCTTTAGAGAGTGGTAGAACTGGTTCTTAGATTACTGTCACTTGGAAAGGTCACAGTTTTCCTTTTTACTGGTTTAACACAATAACCTGGCACATAGTAGATATTCTATAAAAAATAGCAGTAGAGAGGGTTATTTGGGGATTGACAATTGGCATACGCGCCTACTTTCCCTTGAAGAGCATAGAATTTACTCAGCCTCCTAGAAAGTTTCTTATTTTGCCTTGAGGTGCTTCTGTCCTGCCTCTGACTCTCTTCATATCCCATTGATTCATTGTGTGTGTGTCTCACTCTCCTTTTTAAGGTGGGGGTAGGGGGTAGGGAGTGATCAATGTCTTTTCATCTTGGCCTAACATTCATATTGAAGTTGTTCTTAACAAGTAGTGTTCTCAGAAACATCTTCATTACAGGTATTCTTAAACACTTCTCTACATGCATTGCAGAATGTCTATAACTTTCATTCACTGAAATAACACTGTTCTCAGGAGAGCAAGCAAGTTGTGGATCTTGTTTCACCCCTAAGCCCTAGTCTCAAATTGATCTTATAGTCTTTCCCTGTCTCTATCAGAGCTTTGTACCCGTAAATTTTTTAAAAATGCTTTCTAAATTAAATATTTTAAACATTCATGACGGTATACGAAGGTAATGAGATTAGCTTCCATACACTCCAGCCCCCATGACCTCTTTGGTGCTGGAGGTCTCAGCATTGGCCAAGTAGCTGGGGTACAGCCCACAGGGCCTTCTGGCAGTTGGCCAGGCTCTGCCAGCGGTGCTAGGAACTTAGCAATTTTGTCTGTGGAGATATTTTTCCTGGGACTTTTCACATTTTTACTGCCTAGTGGAAGTGTGAGGAGATGGGACAAATGGACTTTATAGGATCTGTTAGCTAGTAGACTCAAGTTTTCTTGCCTTCTCCTTTTTTTACCACACCAGTTTCTTCATGGATAAAATGGGAATAGTTATTCATTTATCCATTCCAGATATGGTCTTTATTCTTAGAACTTATATTTAGGTAATGGAAATGATAAATTAGTAAAATAGAGAACAAAGAGGCTCTCTGAGAATTTAGAGGAGGTAGAAGTACTTCCGGCTGGACACATCTGGGAAGGTTTCATGGAAAGGGGGGACTGGAGACAGTCCTTAATGTGCATTTAGATATGGGATGGTCAGAGGAATAGCAGACACAGGCAAAGAATGCATAGAGGCACAGAGGTGAAGAGAAGAGTGTGCATCATAGGGGTTCCCCTTTCTTCCTATTTGTAGGAAATGAGAGGTCAAATGAGGTTACATCTTTGGAGTTCTTGGAACGAAAAGTCCACCAGTGGATGCACCTATTAACATCCTAACAGGTAGAGGACCTCAAAAACCCAATCTGTGAAACAGGATATGTGGTGCACAGAGAGACCCATTAAAGCTGCTGTGACCACCTCACTAATTCCTGGTTGTGGGGCTGCCACAGCCTTCACATGTAGGGTATGCCCTTTGCCAGCACCTGCAGAGTTAACAGATGGGGCTCAAACCCAGCCAGGCTCTGCCAGCAGAACTGGTCCAGGCTGTTTCTACTGTGAGAAGCACCTTGTTCTGATTTGCCAAGGGTACCATGAAGGCTCAGAATCTGTTTCTTTTTGCTTCTTAACAGTGCCCACGTATCATGGCCAAATATTTAGTATCTTGATGTAATAGAATTTGCTAAATGACTTCCTTAAGCCATCTGTAGGGACTCAGTCATCATTTTGAAGACTGGCTTGGTATCAAACATTTGTAGAAATTCTAGAAGACCTACTACACTCTCAGCTCCATTTTTGCCTTCTGTTCTCTGTGCCAACAGCTTCAGGTTGGATGCTCAGAATCCTTCCACTGCAGGTGAGGATTAGACAACTAAACTGCTCAAACCGTACCTCCCCAGGGTGACCTGAAGTGCACAGGTCACTGTGCATCCCTGCTGCTTCAGTGTCAGGTGCTTCCTTTCCCTTTGGGGCCATGTTGCTACCTGTGTCCTGGCTGCCCAATGTCTTTGCTATTGCTCCTGAGCCTTTATGAAGTGCTGCCTCCTTGCTTCTCTATCCCATTCTCCCTCATTCTAGTTGATTTAATTCTGGAAAGAGAGGGACTTGTTAGAGAAGGGAAAGGGGAATACAGGTGAAGAAGAGACAGGAAGGAAAATGAAGGGAGAACGAGAGGGAGCAACTAACATAGCAGCAGAGGCCAGGAAAGTAATTCTACAGGCAACATTTGCAGTTCCAGTGTGGGTGAGGGTGAAACAAACAGAGGGACATTTCAAGGGCAGGGATGCCTCTGTCACCATCATCTCCCCTCAGTAACAAGATGACCTTGCTTTCTCCAGGTGTCCTCATGACTTCCCCTGCAGACCATGTCTATGATCCTTTTTGCCTGTGTGGTGAGGGTGAGGGATGGACTGCCCCTCTCAGCTTCCACTGACTTTTACCACACCCAGGATTTTCTGGAATGCAGGAGACGGCTCAAGACTTTAGCCTTGCGACTGGCCCAGTACCCAGGTCGAGGTTCTGCAGAAGGATGTGACTTCAATATACAGTAAGCAAGCGTGTTCACTTTCGTAAACTTTGGTTTGCTTTTAACCATTATGTCAGGGTAACATGAGGCTGATCACACAGCATGCTGAGTGGGTCTACTGTCAGACAGTGGTCTGAGGTGGTATGTATTCATGGCCACAGAATCAAGGGAGCATGATTGTTCCACCCCTGCATGGAGCATGCTGCTCCCACTCCTGCCCTTCTGTTAGTGGAGTGCTCATTAGCATCAGGAGCCCTGGGTTCAATCAGGTTTTTTTTTTTTTTAAGATTTTATTTGTTTATTTATTCATGAGAGACAGAGAGGCAGAGACATAGGCAGAGGGAGAAGCAGGCTCCCTGCTGGGAGCCCGATGCAGAACTCGATCCCAGGACCCCAGGATCATGCCCTGAGCCAAACCACTGAGCCACCCAGGTGTTCCTCAGTCAGTTTTCATGCGTTTAGTTTGATAGTTTATTCTATCAATATCTCTATCTTAGATGGAGCAGGGTAGAGTCTAGATTAAAAATCAGGGAAGGAAAAAGAGTGGGAAAGCCAAGAAAATAAAAGACTATGGTTCTTGCCTAGTTTCTCTTTTATAAATTTTTCACTTTATAAAAAATTTTAGATTTTAAAACTTTTCTTATGTAACAGGAGCAGGGGAATGAATAATGAGCACAATAGGTCCCTTTTTTGAAGGAACTCATGAGGGAGCAAGAGCAATATCTAACTAAATATAATACAGTGGGGAAAATGCTCCAGTGGAAATAGGAATCAAGTGGTTCCAATAATCCTAGTAATAGTGGCTAGTGTTGTTGAGTGTTTTCTATATGGCAGACAAATGCTAAGCTGTTTATTGGCTTGTGAGGTGGGTAAGAGTATTCTACCCATTTTACAGAGGAGGAAAGTGAGGTTCAGGGATTTAGCTGAGGTTGTCCTGCTATTAAGTGGTAGGGCAGGCAGCTGGGCCCTGATGGTTGCTCTTCATGTGTTATACTGTTTCTTATTCTAGGACTTAGAGCAAGAAGCCATTCTATAGAAGGTATCAGGGGCTAGGCAGGTTTTGAAATATCAAAATGGCTTGTCATAGATTTTACATCCTTGTTTTCCATTATTTAGGCCCTCACTGACCCAGTCCCCTTGAATGTACATTTTTAGTTGACCTGATAAGGTGGGGTCCTTTAAGGGGATTTCAGCCTCAGAATCAGAAAAACAAAAGAAGTCCAGGCTTGGTGGTGTGGTCAGGTGAGAAGGGATGGGCCTAAGGGGGTGCCAGATGGTAAGTACATGCAGCTGTCACCCTGTGCTGTGGGCTCTGGGTGCTCAGGACCAAAAACAGCTGTGTCTGCCTCCATTAGTGGCTCCTTTCTCTGGGTGCCTGAAACCACCTTCCTCGATGTCCCTTCCTCATTATGCTCTGATTATCTAACATCCTTTGGGAACTTGGTGCTGAGCTGCAAATTGGAAACCTTTTCTCTGATTAAAAAAAAAAAAGGCTGTGACTTCAAATGAAATTCTGGGTGCTTCAATAGTTTTTTGAAAACTGGAATGTAGCTTTGTGCAGTGGCAGTATCATAGCCAATGAAAACTGGAATGTAAAATATTCTGTTCATTCATATTTTAGATGAAATATTCACAAATATTTCCCCCCGTTTACCATTAACAAATTAAAACAACAGAAATCGGGGATCCCTGGGTGCCTCAGTGGTTTAGCGCCTGCCTTCTGCCCAGGGTGTGATCCTGGAGTCCTGGGATCGAGTGCCTACATCAGGCTCCCTGCATGGACCCTGCTTGTGTCTCTGCCTCTCTCTCTCTTTCTGTCTCTCTCTCATGAATGAATAAATCTTAAAAAAATAAAAATAAAACAACAGAAATTTATTCTCTCACAGTTCTGGAGGCCAGAAGTCTGAAATCAGGCAGGGCTGCACTCTCTTGAAGGCTCTAAGGAAGACCTTTCTCGTGCCTCTCCACTACCTCCTAGTGGCTGCTGGCAGTCCTAGTCATTCACAAGAGTTATCCAATCACTCACTGTCTTCTTTTTTACATGGCCTTCTACCCTGTATCTCTGTAATGAAATTTCACACCAGTCGTTGGATGGAGGCTACCCACATATATTATAACCTTATTTTATCTTGATTGTATCTGTAAAGACTATTTTTAAATAAGTTCATTTTCATAGGTACTGGGAGTTAGGACTTCAACATACCTTTCTGGGAGATGCACATCAGCCCTCAAATAGGGCTCCTCTTTCAAAAAGAAGTGCCCTCATCCTAAAAAGATTTAAGCCCTCCTGGAAAGTTCCTCATATAAGGAGGAGGTTATCCTTTTTATTTTTTTTTCCAATTGACAGAGTTTTTATATAGAGACTTCCAGTTATAAAAGGATGATAGAACAATATAACCTAAAAACTCTTTGCCAGAAACATCCTGAAATGTAGGTAAATGTACATGAAAACTTGTTTTATTATATTTTATTTTTTTAAGATTTTATTTATTTATTCATGACAGACACAGAGAGGGAGAGAGAGGCAGAGACACAGGCAGAGGCATAGATGCAGGACTCAATCCCAGGACCCCAGGATCATGCCCTGAGCCAAAGGCAGATGCTCAACCACTGAGCCACCCAGGCAGCCCCGAAAAAGTGTTTTAAATGTGTAGCTGAGCTTGAAATGAATTCCCAAAGTGTCAGAAACGAGGGGAACAGGAAATCAGGGTGCTAAGCGTGTGAGCTGACACTGAGGCTCCTGGGTAATCAGTGATGGTAAGTTCGGGGCTTGAGTTTCAGCACCCGTAAAGGGAGAGGTCTTTGGGCTTGTGTAGGGTGAGGTGTTGGGACAAGACCCATGCATGAAGAAGGGATTGTTGTCAGACGACAGCCCTGGTGGAAGGGTGATAGGTGAGAAATAGCTGCTCACCAGTACAGGAGTTACTCATCTCTACTTGGCTTTGAATGGCAAGGAAAAATAAAGTCTTATCTAAGAAACCAAACCCTACTTCTGTGCCTTATGTAGGATTGGAGTTTAAGTTTATATTCCCCATGGTCTAGGAATTCCTAAACCAAGGTTCAATTATCAGTATTGGTTCCAGACTGATGTTACTCCTGGAGTAGCTGGCCAAAGCGAAAGGAAAACCACTGTGGAAGGAGTGTGCCACAACTCAGTGCTTGAGAGATTCTTACAGGAAAAGAAAAGGTCCACACTGGTGCCCTGTCACCAAAAATTACAGAACACCAAAGGAGATATTCTATAATGAGTGGGAGTCCATAGACACCACAGAGAGAACTCGAGTCCCCAGAACTTGAAATGATAGCACAATGACAGTCTGAAAAGCAGTCAATAAAGGAAAAAAAACTGCATCAGTTTTATGAGACCAGAATAACCCCAATACCACAACCAGATGGAGACAGTAAAAGAAAAGAAAATTATAGGCCAATCTTACTTTGCATAAACAGAAAAGTCCTAAGTCAAACATTAGCAAACTAAATCCAGCAGTTGTGTGTATGTGAATATGTACAAACTTACCACCCAGAAGGCTTTATTTCAAGACTCCAGGATAATTTAACATTAGAAAGCTATTGATGTTGATTAAAGAAGAAAAATATTTTGCTCTATAGATTCAGTGAAGTCTGGGGCTATCCCTTCTTAGTGGAACGTGCCTTTCTCGTGCGGGAATCAAAAAGAGTGATCACGCACTAGCAGTGGCAAATAACTGCTATTTTAGAGAAAGCACACAAAAGACACAGTGCCAGGTAGGCCCGCTAAAGAGACACTATACATGCAGCAAATGGCTACAGGGCTGTTCAAGGCCAGGCAGGTGCCAGCTCAAGCATGCTGTGTCCGAGTATGGGGTGGGAGTACAGGGGTCTGCTCCCCGGTAATGGAGATGTTGCCCTTTTGTTTCAGTTTTTCTTCTTTGCGGGATGTGGCTTGCATGGCTATCTGCTCCTGCCAGTGTCCAGCAGCCATGGCCTTCTGTTTCCTGGAGACCGTGTGGTGGGAATTCACAGCTTCCTATGATACCACCTGTATTGGCCTAGCCTCCAGGCCATATGCCTTTCTCGAGTTTGGTTTGTAATCCTCTTTCTTACATATCATTCTCTCTTATGGCATTGTATGTGTAGGATTGATGGTTTAGATTTGGCTTTGACAATCAAGGCAAATCCTGGAGGTGCTATAACATGTCACTGGAGATCAACCTGGTACCCTGACATTTCATAGTGATTGAAGTGGCCCAGAAAGCTTCATAGTTTAGCACTGGCTTTCCATCTCCTCATAGACTGAGGCAGCATTGGGAAATGGTGAAACCTGTCTTGGTTATTCACCATAGTCCTCTGAAGCAGGGGTCAGCAAACCTGTGGTCCAAGGGCCAGCTGCCTGTTTTTGTAAATAAATTGGAATGCAGCCTACGCTCATTGTTTTATGGATCGCCTGTGGCTGCTTTGCCCTTCCGCAGAGTTGAGTAGCTGTGACAAAAACCATATGGGGTCTAGAAGCCAAAGGTATTTACCTGGCTGTTTAAGAAGATTTGCCAACCCCTGCTCTAGAGAAGTATTACTCAAAAGGTGGTATGTGAACCTGTTCTTCTGTCATGAGGTAGGTACAGAAAAATGAGAATAATGTGTTTATTCATTCGTACAGTAATTTGGTATTCCTGCAGTTTTTTTTATTGCATTTTATCAAAATATCTACAACCAATATTTTTACAACCATTTGGAAATAAGAAAAACTGGCCCTTCACTCAGAGGTCTGAGGCATACCGCTTTGGAAGAGGATAGGTTTTTTTCCTAGACCTTGCCAGAGAGGCCTTGTAGAGGCTCAGAGGCTTTAGAACACAGCCTGATAATTAATAGTGTATGCTCTGTTTTTCTCAGGTGAGTCAAGTCATTCTGAGCTCTTGGGAGAACAAGAGTTGAGGTGGGAGGTGGGGGGCATTCTGTGGTCTCTGTGTAAACAGCTGCTTTCTCAGCACTCGGTAGGTGCCAAGAAGTGTTGCCCCATGCGCTTTCTGGCCTGATTGCCAAAGCCCTCATACTCCCTCATGTGGTCCACTGGCTGATGCATTTCTTGGTCACCCAAAGGTGCTGGGAAAATCCCTGGCACACAGGTCTCTGCCTAGACCTGTAACACAGAGCAGACGTTCTCCCCAAGTCTCCCTGTGAGGCCTAGTTCACCACTGCTCTCAGCCCCACTTCCTCCTCCAAAGAGGGCATGCTAGCCCCAAACACCACAGCTGAGGCATTCCTTGACTACCAGTTGATAGCAGCTGCTGACTCTGTTCTTCCCTCCCCCCTTCCCCGGCTCTGCATGTGCCTTCTAAAGTGGTGTGCTTGATTTGACAGCAGACCCTTCCCCAACATTATGTTTCTTCACTGCTGAGTGAGAGGCAAATATAATAGTAGCTGTTGTTACGTGTGCATTAGGCATTGTTTTGCTTTGCCAATATGTATGAAGCTCTACTTCAAATACTTATTAAAACTTGGTACTGGCTTAATACTAAGAAAAATAAAATAACTAAAACCAACCTTTCAAATATATCATCTTAGTTTGCACAACATATTCATATTTACTTATAATTTTTTTCTCACATGCCTTTTTTAGAGGTAATTAGTTCAAGAATAACTGTCTCCCCTTTCTAAGCTTTGGAACATTCTGTGAATTGCCCAGGATTGTACTATCAGTAGTGGCTAAGACTCAAGCCCCTATCCCTCGACTCCCTCATCACTGAGGTTCTGGAAAGCATTACTGCTTTCTCTGTAGACACTCACCTTTTAAGTATCATGCACTGAAGAGATTGATGAGACCAGTAACGTCATATAGTAATCATTTGACCTTTAGGTATACCTCAACACTCTCAGAATCTGGCTGACTTACCAGCTTGCTTAGAAATGTAAACTTCATTTTGCACATACTGTTCTGTAATACCCATTCCGAAGCAAATGTTTAACTTGGGTTGCTCTCTTTTTACAGACAGTGTCATTCAGAAAGTGAAGTGGCATTTTAACCATATAAGTTCCATTCAGATGGACAGCAGCTTAGAAAAAATTCAGGAGGAGCTGGAGTTCCAGCCTCCAGTAGTTCTCACTCTGGAGGACACAGATGTGGCAAATGGGATAATGAATGGTCACACACAGATACACTTGGAGCCTGGTAAGTGGTTTGCTGTGCTCTTGTGTCAATGAAAATGAAGTGACTTTAAGTATTTCAAATGGACATTGTTTTTGTTTTTGTTTTGTTTTGTTTTTATCAAGGAGGTGTTTTTTGAGGGTGGATGTTTATAAAATATGTGGGGAAAAATATGGACTGATCCTGTTTCCAGGTGACTGTCAAAAAACACTTTACTGTTATGATAGTGAGTTGATCAGGGGAAGGGGCAACTCTTATAATGAAATTCAGAAGAGTGACTTGGCAGATTGCTTAATCAGGATGAAGTCTACTAAGTTTAAATATAAAACAGATGCATTCTGTTTTGCTGGAAGTCACTTACTAAACTGTAAGTACAGATTTGTACATGCTCTGTTTCTCTCCCTTTCCCTCTCTCTCCCTCCTCCACTTTCTCTCTATTTTTCCCTTTAACAGTGAGTCCTTATCTTATCACTTAGTGAAATACTGCAAATCTCCAATGAGAAACAAACCCCTGCCCTCCCTGACAGAGGGAGGGAAGGGCCTTGGGGATGAGAGTGGACAGGGTCAGAGCTGGAGTTCTAGTGCTGTCACTCTGGTTCTCCATGAGCTGTGTGGGGATGTCCCTCTATCCCTGTGGATTTCTGAGCTGAGTGCCCTGGCGTTCTGTGACTTAGTCTGGCATTAACATCATTAGCCACTCAATACCCAGCATATAACAAAGCATGCTTTTTTTTGCATTCCTTATTACAATTACACACAAACCAATTTTCCATGAAAGTGGTATTTACATTTTAAACATTCTGTAATGGTGTAAGAACTGAATCCTTCTTTGAAATAGTTATCTATACTATAACAGTCTCATTATTTTAACAGTTTTTATACTAAACTCATTGTTTGATCTTTAGAAGTGGTGTATTAAAAATGTTCACATTTTTTACTTAACTTTGTGTTTTGATTTAATCTATTTCAACCAATACATTCCTGGATTGGCTCTCATGCCAATCAATAAGTTGTAGTTTATATTGGGGATCGATCGACTTAACTTTCATAGAAAGAAGAATGGGTAGTTGAGTGCCAAGCCGCTTCTTTTGCCTTATATAAAGATGGGGTAACTTTATAATATGTATTTTGTTTTTTAACCACTTAGACAAGAGAAACAAAATCCAGAAAATGTCAACTTGCTTATTTTTCTAGGACATTTTACTGTGGTTTGACTCACCCTATTGTCCTGAGGCTAGAATCTTTACAGGTAGCATGTTCTGTTCTAACAGGAACTTTGATAGCTCAGTGGAAAGTCTAACAGACTAACAATAGGCATCAGTTGGGTTGTGGCTAGATATTTATATGTGTGTGCATGTGTGTATGTGTATGTAGGAAATGTAAGGACCAGAAGGGATGATTGTAAAAGATCATAGTAAGAGAATGGGGGTGGGGGGTGGGAATCACATTTAATTGTATGACCCAGAATCAGTCTCAGCAGGTATCTTTGAAGAGAGAATGATCATTTATTTGTTAGACTTCAGGAGACAGCTTATAGCTCAAATAATCAGTGTTTCCCTCCTCTTCCCAATTATTTTAGAATTTAAGAAACTGTGTTTGCTGTAGATTGCTCCAGAAGCACAGGAGACACTGAATACTGTCCTAGTTTAGAAGCTGAGAGTTGAAGTCTATGATAGAAATGCTGTCAGAGTTTGACAACCAATTTACAAATAAAGCCATAAATTGCTTTAAATCAGAATTTCTCAACCTAAGCCATATTGACATTTTGTACTGGATAATCCTTCATTTCTGAGGGACTGTCTTGTGCATTTTAGGATGCATAGAAGCCTTCATGGCCTCTACCCAGTAGATGCAGTAATACCCTGTTCACCATTGTTGACAACCCAAAATGTCTCTAGGCATTGCCAGATGTCCACTGAGGGGCTAATCATTCATGGCTGAGAACCACTGCTTTAAATAGAAAGAAAATCAGGCCTTGAAAAACCTGTGCTTACTCAGAGAAGGACCTCTTTCCGAAAGAACTCACTTAGGATTCCCAGATCCATTCTGTCCTTCATTTCTTGCCTTTTTTGCTAACAGCAGCTGCTTTTAATTAATATGTTTGTAATTCTGTGTTTATCATACTGAGCTTTTTATTAATGGAGGTCTAGTTCATGTCTCTGTTGATTTTTCTTTCATATAGAAATTATTTTCACTAGACACTTATTTTTTTTAATTGTGAAGCTCCTAATTTTCGAATGGAACCGGTGACAGCCCTAGGCGTCCTCTCGCTTATTCTCAACATCATGTGTGCTGCTCTGAATCTCATTCGTGGGATTCACCTCGCAGAACATTCTTTACAGGTAACCTTTTTTATTATAGTTTAAATTGAAGGACCTATGATGGAATAAACTGGTAGAGATACACTTTATAAGATTATTATGCACAAAGATTTCAAAAATTTTTCATTAAAATTTGATTTTTATGTTACAGTTTATTTTTTATAGTAGGTTGAACAGATATAAAACTTGCTCCTTTGTATCTGTTGTCCTAGAAGCCAAAGGGGCCTGCCGGAGGAGTGGGTGAGAAATAGCGAAATAACATGTGACAAGGACACTTGTGGGGCCCCAGGAATCACTCCAGGGGCTTAATTGCTCAAGAGCAAATTAGGTTCTCAGACCTTGAAGTTCAGGCTGTTTCTCCCTTAGGAAAAGTTGCCCCCTACTCTGATTTATATCATGCAGATGACACTTTCCCTATGTCTTTGTCAGGGGACTCTAGCACAAGGAAGTTGATTTGCCAGCCTGCTCCAATCAAAGCAGCTTTCTGTTTCAGTGGTTTTAAAATATATTTTTAAAATTTTTCAAGTACTTAAAAACTCTTAAGTATAGAATCATTGTGGGCATAAACAGATAGATAGTGCTTTTAAAAATAGAGCCATAAGGCTCACACCTACAACTGTGATTGCTAAGGTCTGAAACACAACTGCTGTTGAGTCTCAGGAGACTTGTGTAGACTGACCTGTGTGGAGTGTGTTACCACATCCTGTCTTTAGCCAATGTGTGCTGTGGTTCCCACTCTTATTTTTTATGATTATTCACACCCAGATACTTACCAAGTGTCTGTATGTACTAGAACAGATGTCTGGCCCACAGGAGGGTAAAGTAGAGTATGGTGACATCACTAGGAAGGTAGCAGTATCTAGGAGGTGGGCAGAATTAGGGAAGGTGAAGTGAAGTGCTGACAGATGAGTAGGATTTTAAGAGGTAGTTGTGTTTAGGGGCATTCCAGTTTGGGGCTTAGCTCAGATCCATGGGGACACGAGGGTGTGTGGTGTGTGGTGTGTCCAGGCTGTTGAAACAGTTGCCTGTCAACTCCCGGTTCTGGTATATAAACAGGGAGTTAGGTCTCCCCAGCCAGGGGTTTTGTATTCTCAACCATACCAGAGCGAATGAGGTGCAAAGCGCTTCATCTCCTAGTGTTTCTTTTCATCTGAATATTCATTTCTTTTTGTTTCCTCTGTCCGTTTTAGGTTGCCCATGAGGAAATTGGAAATATCTTGGCTTTTCTTATTCCTTTTTTAGCCTGTATTTTCCAGGTGGGTGAAACACTGATATTTTGGTGAGTGGGTTGAACCCCATGGCCTTATTTTGTTCTTCTGTTGGAACCCTCAACATGTTTCTGGATGTGGTTTTGTTCCACCAAGGCATGCCATGGACAATGCCATGGCCTTATTGGAAGGACCTTAGGCCCATCCTGCCTAGTCATCTCATTTTACAGAGGAAGAACACCAGGCTCAGAAAGAGAAAGCCACTTGCCCTAGGCCACAGAGCCTTTGACAATGGCTGAAAAGAATCCAGGAATTTGGACTCAACTCCCAAGAAGGGAGGGATGTGATTACTGTGGGGATTGAGTTGGGCCTGACTAATGTGAGGCAAGGTCTTACCTATTGTCAGGGCAGTCCAAGTATAGAAACATCCTTCTGCAGAAGTAACAACTATTTATATGTGCTTTTTTTAAAAGAACAGGACTAGGTTAAAAGAATATTTCTTAATAGTGATGTCATTTGACTCAAATCTGTCCTTAGGAACTGAGACAAACATTACAACATTAACTAGTGGGCTTTGATTATTACTTAGTTATTTTCAAATAAGCTGCATACTTAACGGGGCTTTTGAATCCCCTATAGGCAGAGTTAATTCTAGTAAAAAACTTTAGTTTTTTAGTAAAATTCTAGTAAAATTCTAGTAAAAAACTGTAATTTTCTTTCCTCATCCTCCTCAAAGGCTAGGATTTTAGGGCTTTCTCTACATTCTTAAGCCTTTTTTTTTCTTCTTTCAATTAAAATTTCTGTTTTTCAGGACACTTCCTCTCTCTTCCATATCCATCCTAGAATGGTCTATTTTTTTTTATTTTTTTTTAATTTATTATTATTATTATTATTTATTTATGATAGTCACAGAGAGAGAGAGAGAGAGAGGCAGAGACACAGGCAGAGGGAGAAGCAGGCTCCATGCACCGGGAGCCCCATGTGGGATTCGATCCCGGGTCTCCAGGATCGCGCCCTGGGCCAAAGGCAGGCGCTAAACCGCTGCGCCACCCAGGGATCCCCTATTTTTTTTTTTTGTAAGAATAATATAATTGTGCAAAAAGAATTTGTCAACCCAGGACTGAAAATGCACTCATTTTTGAGAAATCAAGTTTCCAGAACCTTCGGTATTGCCATTTGAGGTGCCCTAGAGCCTGTATTTCAGGGCCATGGGGGTCTTACCCCTTGGCCTCTGTTCCCTCAACTGCATTCGTACTTGGATAGCTCTTTCAGTGGGGAACTCTCTCCTACTCATTGGAGACTGAGCCTTTGTTGAATTGCTCTGTGTTTTGAGGATGTGCTTGTTTTTTTCTCAAGACTGAACCAAAAAGCTACTTTTTTCCTTTTGCAGAACAAGACTGACCCCTTTTCTTATGATAACCCTATACTAAATGTTGGCCACTCTCCCAGCTATGAGACTTTTCCTGGTGTCAGAGATGTTTTTATTCTTATTTATTTATTTATTTATTTATTTTTAAATTTTTTATTTATTTATGATAGTCACAGAGAGAGAGAGAGAGAGAGAGAGAGAGAGAGGGAGGGGCAGAGACACAGGCAGAGGGAGAAGCAAGCTCCATGCACCTGGAGCCCAACATGGGATTCGATCCCCGGTCTCCAGGATCGCGCCCTGGACCAAAGGCAGGCGCTAAACCGCTGCGCTACCCAGGGATCCCAGAGATGTTTTTAAAGACATGATAAGGGGGATGTCTAGGGAACACTGGTTCCTGATGTAGTTGTAACTCAGGAAAAACAGATAGTAAAAGCCTGGGCCCTTTCACTGGCTTACCTACTTGTCCTGACTCCTCTGAAAGAAGAATCCGGCCAGAGGCCCATAAGTCTTTTTTTTTTTTTTTTTTTTTTTAGGCCCATTAGTCTTATTGGAGTGTATGCCCTGGCTCTCTTTCCCTTAGCTGCATCTCTTCTTTCTCCACAGCCTACAACTAGGGCATTTCTCTCTGTATTTATTAATTTTTTTTAAAGATTTTATTTATTTGAGAGAGAGAATGCATGAGCAGGGTGAGGGACAGAGAGAAGGGAGAAGCAGACTCCCCCCTGCTGAGCAGGGAGCCCAATGCAGGGCTCGACTCTAGGACCCAGTGATCATGCCCTGAGCCAAAGGCAGATGCTTAACTGACTGAGCCACCCAGGAGCCCCCTATCTTAAGTGTTTTAAAGAGTGTCCTGTTCTCATTCCTCCTGTGACATCTGTTTCACTTTTCTTCTCTCTTCTGAATCTCCACTTTCATCCAGTGATTAACAGCACTTTACCCAGCATGTCCAGGCTCCATTGTAATGAATTCGGTTTAATAAGCAAATGTGCTTGCAGGTGCAAGACGTGAATCTTGTATCCGACCTATGGCCATTTTGTCATCTCTGATTGGATTGTCTCTCATGATGTCGTTTCAGTGTTATTTGTACCTGTTCTATAGTCCAGCTAGGACTATGAAGGTGGTGCTGCTGCTGCTCTTTATCTGCCTGGGCAACATATACCTGCATGGGCTGAGGAACCTCTGGCAAATCCTCTTCCATATAGGAGTGGCTTTTCTGTCTTCATATCAGATACTGACCAGGCAGCTTCAGGAGAAGCAGGCTGACTGTGGAGTTTGAAGGCAACACTGTGTGATTGATGGATCTTTTGGCTTTCTTAAGAGGGTCATCTGTATTTCCCTTCTGGCTTCTCAACCTCACCTCAAGTTTCCACCCTTGAAGTTCCCTTCGACCAAACCTGGCTGAGACCGAAAGTTGGGGATTTTTAACAGGTGCAGTAGAAGGCACGAGGTGGCTTGATTTCCCAGTCCTGGTTTTGTGCTGAGCGTTACTGCAGAATCTCCAGGTCAGCACATCTTAGGACAGCAGAACCTGGGGGCTCACTCACAAGGAGCATTATGGAAAGATCAAAACGGAATTGTTTTGGTCTTTTAAACCGAATGATGCAATAAACCACTAGATTCATTAACACTAGTTTTAGTAACTGGCGGTTGTCTCTGAGGAATCACTTTAAAACCCATATCAGCTTTTCAGTCTAAATGCGACTTGGTTTTTTGTAGAGGGTCAATACAGGGTGAATTAAAAATTTTAAAATATGGTTCAGAAATATAAGCTAGATCAATTTTGTTTACATTTTTTGATAACTTAGGTCTGATATGATACCTTTAGAATATTTAAATATATTTTGGATATAAATTGAACTTATCTTCATTTAGGGAAAGGACAAACTTAAGCTGAGAAAATGGTTAAGAAAAATGAGTTTATTTAATTTATATATAACTTTTTATGGTGGTGGGGCCACATGGGTACAGAAATGTTTTGTATTTATTTGCAGGGTATATCTGAACATCTTAAAAATTGAGTAACCAGTGCTACTGGATCATAGCTTATGAGCTTAAAAACCTGAGAATTTCAGGATTCTCTGCAGTGGGCCACAGACTGGAGTAGGTGAATCACATGGATTCACATACTGGTATTTTACAGATGCAGGTGGTATTAAAAAAAAAAAGAAAAGCTGTTGTCATCAGCCTTGTACATGGCAGCTGAGTGCCTGTCATTTTAATGATGATCAATGCCTGACCTGTGTACCTGTTCTAGAAAGCCCTCCCAAATTAATTGCTTTCTGCGCCTTTCCCATTCATCTTAATTAGATCGAGGGCCTCATTCTTTATGAACAAGAGTTAAGTAGGTGTTAACTTTTTTAAAGTTTCCTAAAGATATAATTATATCTGTGCTCTGCGAAGTTGCTTTTCTTCTCCCATTGTCAAAATAGTTGATTGATCACAGCTTTCCAAAATGTGGCTCTGAGTAAGATCTCTTAGGTCTCCAGAAATTTCAGCCTGGGTTGTCCAGTAGCACTGAGGAGGCCATATTGCGAGTTTGCCCTTTGGATTCTTCTTGGTTGGAATTTGAATAGCTCAACCGCAATTGCATGGGGTATCAGGTTGAATTATGTGGTCTTGATAAATTAAAAAATCTGCTTTGATAGCTTTTAAAAGTTGAAAACCATCGCAAGAATTATTGAGGATGTGGGGAAAGCAAGAATATAATTTTAGGGAATTCAGTTGTACTTGGTTGTTATTGTTAGCGCCTTGCTATTGAGCTACCTTGATGTCACTTTAAGAAAAACAAGTATATGTGACTGGAAACTGTTGGGAAAATGTTGCCACAGTCGTTTCGTTTTCTTACAACTTTCTATTTTCAATCAAACGAAACATCTGGATGTGAAAGGTATATTGGCAGCATCCTCAAATGTCAAGTTCACAGTTGTCTCTCCTTTTTTTTTTTTTTTTTTTTTTTTTTTAGTTGTCTCTCCTTTTATCCTGCACCTGCATAATTTTCTGCGCACCCAACAGGTGAATCTAAAGGTTTTCTGGGACATAATTTTGAAGAGACGGTAAAATAGAATGGGAAGCCAAGGACTTTAAAAGTTGATAAGAGCAGCTTACAAGTGAATTGTGGTTTTTTTGGGTTTTTTTGAGCCCGAGTGTTATTGATATCGCCGTGTTGCCCTGTATCCCCAGATGCTCATGTTCTTGGGGTCTGAGCCTGTGATCCACATTCAGCAGGCAGTAGAGAACCATCCCTGAAAAGGAGTCCCTCCTGGCCGATGCTTCCTGCACTGGTGGGGATGTTTCTACACTTGGTTGAATGTGGTTTTCATCCATAAACATCTACATTGATTGAATTTTGCAAACAAAAGGGAAAAGGTACATTAGACATTAGACAAACAGGACAAAAGGTACATTAGACATTAGACAAACAGTACAAAATAGTGACCACATACACATTGTTTATCTAGAATCCAGCTTGAAAGAAGCCTCAGCTCACTGGAGGAAGAGACAAGTGATAGGAAAGAAGTTCTGGGGATATTGTCCAAGGGAAATCCCAGGCTTGGGGTCGACCTGTTCAGGCCTGGAGTTTTGTGGCTCCCTGTGTCATATCATCCTTGTTGCCAGAAAGCTGGCCTCCCATCGCAGGAGTCATCCTCACTACCCCACAGGCTCACTGTTCTAGCACTTTGTTTTCTCAGTGATATCATGCTACTTGCCCAGCTGACCTCACAGGGATAGATCTGGGAATAGATGAAATAATGTTGAAAACAAACCTTCAAAGTGCCTTCTGCGATCAGATGCTGCAAGATCTTGAACATTGGAGTACATTATTCCCATCGATTGTATCAGGCTGGGAATGTGGCTCAGTGCTCTTGACCAGGGTTTCCCAACCAAGGGGCCAAGACCAGAAGGGTTCTCCCTTCCCCAAGCATGCTGGTCAAAGAACCATGCAGACTCTGGTTTTCATTTCCCTGGGCTAGTCCTACTGTGATGAGGGTCATTCCTGATTTCTTTTTCCTGGGTGGAGACAATCAGGGGCATGTTGGGGGTGGCACTTCTCAGTATGGAGGTCCCATTGCTGGCAGCAGGAGGAATGTGACCGAAGGCCCCTGGTTTTGCTTCTCAGGCCTGCACCCCTGTTAGCTGTGAACTCTGTTGTAGGCACTGTGAAGCAAAGCCCACCATTTTTAAAGTTCATTAAGGGGTGGGAAAAAGGGCATCAAGAGATGAAAACATTCAATCTCATTTCTGTCACCTCACCTTAAGCTCCCCCGTTCTTTTCCTAGGTGCTTCCCATTCTCTAGGACTCCTCTGCCTCTCCCCATGTCTGTCCCACACATTCCAGCCCTGGAGGCAGAGGCTGAAACTAGAATCTCCAGAGGGATGAGAAGGCCACCTTTACTTGTAGCTGATGGGGTGTGTGCAGGAGCTTCAGAGTGGGAACAGATGGCTTGAGGCCCAGCCCTTTTCCTCTGTGCCCCCAGGAACTTAAACACACACTTAGGAGTCTGTGCTCAGAGAGAAATGGCACTTTGGTGGTCAGCACCGCTCAGAGTCAGCGGTGATAGCCAGCAGGACTGGCTGTTTGGGGCGCAGCGAGCAGGGCACAAGTGAGTGGCAAAGCCAGGGGCCCTCAAGTGGCTGCCCCTTGGCAGCTGGGGCAGTTGGGACCGCATACTGCACCCTCATCCAGGGCCGCTGTGGGCTGTTTCTTGAAGGAG
The DNA here is from genome assembly GCF_048418805.1 of Vulpes vulpes. Lineage (NCBI taxonomy): Eukaryota > Metazoa > Chordata > Mammalia > Carnivora > Canidae > Vulpes > Vulpes vulpes. The sequence goes on along the minus strand of NC_132790.1, from coordinate 62,373,082 downwards.
TCAACCTCTCACTGTAACGTGCAGGATAGGTGGCCCTCTGGCGCCTGCTGCTATGCGCACACAGCAGCGCAGGTGAGGACCAGCAAGCATGGCAGTGTTTGCAGGGGATCAGATGCACGCCCCCTGTTCTGGTGTTGCTCACATTCCAAATGTTCCTACTCAGAATCTGCCCAGGTACAGAGAAGCTCTGCTGTGTGCTCTGTTAATGGTGGAGGAAGAGAGAGTAGATGTGCCCTGGAGAGATGGAGGAGGCCTGGGGATCAGCTTGACCCTGAGCTAGGGGTCCTGTGCCACTGTGGGCCAGTCCGGCCCAGGGGCCCTAGTGTCCTCAGCTGGCAAGTGGTGGCCATAAGCTGCCTCCCCAGCATGCTGTCATGAAGATAAAAGCCTGGTGGAGGAGGACACGGAGTGAATCCCTCGTTCATGTGCAGGTAGAGAAAGGCTTTCACCTGATGCAAGGAAATTCATGCTCTAGGCAGCACAGTGTAGCCATGTCTTCCAGCTTTTACAAAAAGGGGGCATTTTCTTGACACTGCAATGTAAACAGACTCATTCTTTCACTTTCAAAGGCCATGTGGCCTCTGTTTCCCCTCCTTTAACCTGCCTCTTGCTCTCCAGTCACAGAGCTCTTGGTACTGTTGGCGTTGGGCCCTTCAGGATCCAGGGAGGCCAGTTCTGCTGGTTGGACCAAACCTCAAGGGCCCTCCCACATGAGGAGAGCTCTGATCCTCCCATCTGGGAGCAGTGATGTCAGACCTCTGTTGCTGGGGAAACGTCTTGGCAGGGAACCTGTGGAAAAAGGCTTGTCAGTAATATCTGGGAATGGCCGGATATGGAAACATCTGCCCGTGTGTACCGACAGAGCTGCTGTCCACAAGCGCCTTTTATTTAGGATAAAATGATCAAATCCATTGTTCTTCTAACCTGTGCTTGGTACATATGAGCTTCTTTAATTAACCCTTATGTGATTCTGGGGTTACTTCAGAAGTATTATTTAATGGATTATTCCTATGACTTGACCCCCCAGAATTCGGTTTTATTTAATAGACTTTTCTACTAAGAGTATAAAGACTGAGGCTGATGTAGCCAGGGCAAAACCATTTATTTCACATATTCATTCTGGATGCTTGCTGTCCATGTTGTACTAGCTTCTTACTGTTTTCATGTAATAAGAAAGATCTATTTTGAATAAACAACGGGTATGTTTTAACAAACTCTCACGCAGTCCTAAGGCCTAAACTTGTCTTAATGTATGTAAAGAATATTGTATAGCCATTTATATACTATGTATATATACGTTAAATAAGGTGGCTTCAGAAGTGAGAGGAGAATAAATCTAAGGTGCTTATTAACTTGCGTGTATGCGTGTCAAAAATTCTGAGTGACAGGTCTGTTTCGCTAGAGGCCGTGATGTGGGCACGGCATAACGGAGGGGGGATGTTGAGAGAAGTGGAATTCAGGTCCTCCTGTCCAATGTCCAGACAGGCGCACCGCCTCAGTGCTTACCACTAATCCCTAGACTCTGGAACACAATCATGGGTCCAGGAAAGACCTTGGGAAAGCCAATTTAGCAGTCACAGAGCAGCCCTGGGGGCAGGGAGGCCTGCCTTCCTTGCAAGCTCTGCTCCTGCTGATGTATATACCTGTGAGCCAGCACTTACCTTGCTCTAGGCTCTGAGCTCTGAGTCCCATCTCCCAGGACAGCGCCCCGCCACAAAATGGCCAGCAGGAGGCGCAGCCACCAGCCAGTGGTCAGGCTCGGGCCCAGGGGACTGCACCCTTTTGCAGAGGACCTTTCTACAGCAGCTGTCCCAATTCCCAGAAAGGAAACACACGCACCAGCCTCTCCTGCCTGTATCCTAAACACACTGGGGGAAGGCATGCTCCAAGCTTTTCTCCACCATCTGTCCTGAGCAAAAAACTTTGGGGAGAGGGCAAAAGCTTCCAAAATAAACACTAAGTTTTCGGGTTCTGGGATTTGGGAGTTGACAGAACCTTTGGACACCACATAGTTCAACCCCGCTGTTGCTCGAGAGGGGAAGCTGAGGCCTGTCTCAGGGAGCCAGTGACTGTGCAGCCACTGTCCCTTGGGCTGGGGAGAAGGTACTGTATGCATCAGTAGTACCGCCAAGAGGAATAGGGGATCTTGGCCCATGAAAGATCCCCTTTCTGTGCCAGGAGGGCTGGGTGCCAGTTCAGGCTGATGAATTGCCTTCCTTTTTCTTGGGCTCTCCCTGCTAATGGGGCCAGGGAGCAGGAGTGCTGTGTGACAACTGCCAAACATCTTTGAGTAGTGCCAGTGGAGGAGTGAGTGCAGCTGGCAAGGTGGTTCTGCAGTCAGCTCTCAGATGTGACTGGGTTGGATGTGCGAGGCAAAAACTGTTAAGTTCAATTGAAGAACAGGAAAGAAAGTATCTTTGTGATCTAGGATGGAAAAGTGCTCTTAAATAAAAATGTTAGTGGTGCAACCCTGAGGCAAAATGATTGATGAACTTCACTATGTGCAAATAAGGATGTCCTGAGCAAAGTTAAACGAACGGGAGATCTTTAGAATGTCTGAAACCAAGAGGGATTACTATATCAGCAATTCTTGTAAGTCAACAAGAAAGACAGCAACCTCAGTAGAAAAATGAACAATTTGCAGGAGAGAAAACCCAAAAAGCTAATATGCATAAGAAGGTGTTTAAATTCATTAGAAAAGACCCAGAGAAATGCATATTAAAACAACAGCAAGATATCACCTTATGCATATTAGTTCGGCAAAACTTAGCTGGATGGCACCAAGTGTTGGAGCATGTGAGAAGATATAGGACTTCATGCATGGGCAGTCTGAAGGGCAACCCCACAGTCATGGGCTGTACTGTGCCCTACCCCAAATGCATATGTTGAAGTCCTGACCCCCACCCCAATACCTCAGAATGTCTGCATTTGGAGATAGGGAGAAGGTGGTCATCTGCAAGCCAAGGAAAGAAGCCTCAGAAGAAGCCAACCCTGCCAATACTGAGATCTCAGCCTTCCAGCCTCCAGACCGTGAGAAAATAAATCTGTTATTTAGAGGTACCTGGGTGGCTCAGTTAAACATCCGGCTCTTGGTTTTAGCTTAGGTCATGATCCCAGGGTCGTGAGATCGAGTCCCATGTGGGGCTCCTCTGTGGAGTCTGCTTGAGATTCTCTTTCTGCCTGTTCTGCTTCTGCTCTCTCAAAATAAATAAATCTTTTTAAAAAACTTCTGTTGTTTAATCCACCCAGTTTGTGGTACTGGGACGTGGTGGCCCTGACAAACTAATATGGCTATCTCCCCAAAGGTAGTGTGCACACACCTCATGCTGTGGTTACTTCACTCCTGGTTCTATGTCTCTGGGAAATGCTCACACAGGTCCTTAAGGGGACATGTATGAAGTTAAATTTTACAGAAGCATTGTTTGTGTTGGTAGAAAGCAGTCTTTGTGAAGATGTGGTATACATAGGCAAGGGAATATTACTCAGCCATCAGAAAAATGAAATCTTACCATTTGTACCTGATGTGGTTGGAACTAGAGGGTATTATGCTAAGTGAATAAGTCAATCAGAAAAAGACAATTGTGTGATTTCACTCATATGCGTAATTTAAGAAACAAAGCAGGGGCACCTGGGTGGCTCAGATAATTAAGTGTCTGCCTTCAGCTCAGGTCATGACCTCTGGGTCCTGGAATCAAGCCCCACTTGGGGCTCCTGACTCATTGGGGTGTCTGCTTCTTCCCTTCCCTCTGCCTCTCCCTGATGCTCCTGCTCTCTGTCTCTCTCTCTCTCAAATGAATGAGATTTTAAAGATTTTAAAATCTTTTTTAAAAAGAGGAGCATAGGGGAAGGGAGGGAAAAATAAAACAAGATGAAATCAGAGAAAGGGGGTAAACCATTAGAGATTCTTGATCATAGGTAACAAACAGAGTTGCTGGGGTGGGGGGGAACGAAGTAACTGGGTGACGGGCATTAAGGAGGGCACGTGATGTAATGAGCACTGCGTGTTATATAAGACTGATGAATCACTGAACCCTACCTCTGAAACTAATAATACACTATATGTTAATGAATTGAATTTAAATAAATTTTTTTTAAAAAGGAAGCAGCCTTTGTGTCTACCATGGGCAGATAAAGTGTGCAGGCTCAGCATGGAGCACCACACGGCAGGCAGGCAGAAGTACCGGATTTAGATGTAATGTAGCAGCATGGATGGATCTTCAAAATGTTGAGCCCAGTAGAAGAATAACATTTATATGATTAGAAATACATGCTCACAAAATGATAAAGTATTTTGAAGAATCTGTTTTATTTATTTTTTTTAGATGGAAGCTTTCTTTTTTGTTTTTTAAGGATTTTATTTATTTATTCATGAGAGAGAGAGAGAGAGAGAGAAACACAGAGACCCAGGCAGAGGGAGCAGCAGGCTCCATGCAGGGAGCCCGACATGGGACTCGATCCTGAGTCTCCAGGATCACACCCTGGGCTGAAGGCGATGCTAAACCACTGGGCCACCCAGGGATCCTGAAGAATCTGTTTTAAAAGATACATGTTACATACATTTGCACGGTTGCCTGCAAGGGGCCTGGAGCATGGGAGTTAGGGATTAGAGATAGTAAAGAATTTGAAGAAAAGCGAGAATTCTCGCTTAGAGTCAGCAGTTAGGTGTGAGAGCCCTGGGTGACCGGGGGGGCCTGTACTGCCCCCGGAGGTCTTGCCCTGGCTGTGCCCAGGCCTCACTGGGCTTGAGGCTGAGAAGACCTGGCTCTGCGAGGCTCTAGGTCCAAATGCTGCCAGAGCGTTTGAGCCTCCAGGCTTTGCCAGTGGGCGAGGTCGGGGAACCGTGGCCGAGGCCAGGGCCTATCATGGTCAGGGAAGACTTCTGGAACACGTTGGAAAGGGGAAGGGCAGAAAGCACAGAGGAGGGATCTCAAGAGAGGAAAGTACATGGGTGAGCCAGCTCTGGCCACCGGGGACTCCCTCCTTCCCAGATTCTCACCGTCTGACCAGTAGTTTCCTGGCGGAGACTCTTTTCCCACATGAGGCACTCAGCTGAAGGACTGTCACAGGGGATCCTCAGGGAGAAGGGAACAGCTGCAGGAGGGACAGAGGTGCCCCCAAGGCGAGGCCTTCCTTCCTCCCACCCCTGAGACAGCCTGTTCTGGCCACAGAGTTGACAGACAGCAGGAGCCTGGGGAAGCCGGATGGGACTGGGTCTGGGAGGGTGAAGCTAACCAGGACCACCATCGCCCCGAGGGGTTATTCTAGACACATCTTCTGAGGCCCCAGGGGTAAGAGCAGGGGCCAGAAGCAAGGAACACAGGGCTAACAGCAGGATGAACTTTCTCACAGGGCTGGCCAGCAGGGCTCCGGGGGCGGTGAGCACGCCCCTGCGAAGGTGTGCAAACGGAGATGCCACGTGTCGGGTGGGACCTTGGAGCATGCTCCAGCCCCGTCTCGGAGGCCCGACGTCTGTCTGGGTGCTGGTGTCCGTGGGGACATCTGCCTATCTCCTCTAGTGACCCTTGTGGCGTCCATCCCATGGGGCGAGCCAGATGCCAGTTGCAGGAAATAGCCTGTGCCAGCTCCTGTTGGAAAGAGTAAATATTAGTCTTTTCAAGAGCTGCCTGTTCTCTGTCACTTGGCACCATAGAAGACACTGGGCTGGGATTTGCAGGGGTGGGGGAAACCTCTCGGTTCGCACACCCGGATGGCATCTGTGGGCCTGACTGGTTGCTGTTGCAATGGAAGGCCCAAGAAGCAAGGTTCCCCGTGTCCAGGCGGGCAGCCCCTCCTGGTCACCCAGGGAGCAGCAAGCCCCCGGCCCCAGTATGTGTCTCTTCACGTACTGCTCAGGCTGCTGCTGCAGAGGCAGGGGCTACAGGTTTTGACCTGGATCTTAAGCTCTTGAGCCGTGGCTCTGGTGCATATAGTTTACAGTCCTCTAATTTTGCTGCCCTACTCCATTCTCACCTCTTTGGGGAGAAGTCCTCTGACCACCCCAACTCACAGAGAACCCCCCCTCTCTAGCCCCTCATCTGGCCTTCTTCCTTCTATAATTGTCCTCATTTATTTTTCTGTGAGCATCAATAGTTATTTTTTATATTTTATTATTGGAGTATAACTGGCATACAATGCTAGTTTTAGGTGTACCACCTAGTGATTCCACAAGTCTTTTTTTTTTTTTTAAGATTTTATTTATTTTCTCATGAGAGACACAGAGAGAGGCAGGGACATAGGCAGAGGGATAAGCAGGCTCCTTGTGGGGACTCCATCCCAGAACCCCAGGGTCACGACCTGAGCCAAAGGCAGACGCTCAACCCAGGTGCCCTGTGATTCCACAATTCTGTACATTACTGGGTGCTTACCACAATATGTGTCACCATCTGTCACCATAAGTTATTACAATATTATTGACTATCTTTCCTGTGCTATACCTTTCATCCTCATGTAACTTTCCTCATTTATGATCTGACTCCTCCATTAGGGGCTTAGCTCCATGAGGATGGGGCCTTGGTCACTCTGTCTATATAGTAAGTGCTCAGTAACTATTTGCTGAATGAATGTTATGGCATCTATACTTTGAAAATATTAAAGCAATATAATTCTTGGGATGCCTGGGTGGCTCAGTGATTGAGCATCTGCCTTTGGCTCAGGTCGTGATCCTGGGTTCCTGGGATGGAGTCCTGCATCAGGATCCCCGCAGGGAGCCTGCTTCTCCCTCTGCCTGTGTCTCTGCCTCTCTCTCTCTCTCTCTCTCTCTCTCTCTGTGTCTCTCATGAATAAATAAACAAAACTTAAAAAAAAAAAAAAGCAATGTAATTCTCATCTCCTGCCTCCTGCTATTGTATTTCCCTGGAGCCACTCCATTGTTATGACCCAGGGGATGGGTGGGGTGGGAGAGGGATGAATGCCATCTCAGGGAGCAGGAAGGAAGGATGGGGAGGGAGGGAGGAAAGCCCATTTTCAACTGGCAAGTGGCAAGACAGAGAAGGAGAAGAATCTCTCACACAAGTCCTGTTGTCATTCTCTGGGATGAGATCTTGAGGGGAAAAAACCCTAACCGGTGAAAATAGAGGGGCATGTGTCCCACTCTGCACTTGGAGTCAGCTTCCCACGGAGCCTGTGCCCCTTAGGTGGCCTTACTAGGGAAAAATGATAGAACTGTGGATCTGATGGTGAGAAAGTCATAGTGAGCATCACCAAGGCCCCTCTCAGCTCCCAGAGGCCTGGAAGGGATCTGGAAGCTCCTGTGTGCTCCCCATGGCATGAGGAGGACAGCTGAATCAGAGGGGGTGGGCCTGGCATGGTGGCACTGCCACGGCTAATGATGAGGTGAAGGGGCTCACACCCAGTGCTGGATAGAGGCTTGGAGGAGGGGAGAGTGAGCCAAGGTGGGGCTGGATCTGCCAGGGCAGGCCCTGGGGCCTCAGCCAAGAGAACAGCCTATGATGGATACGGCCGCATATCCATAAAGAGATCCTAGTACAGAGGTGGCACAAGGAAGGACGTTCATGCAGGGCTCCTATTCTCTGCCAGAAGAGGCTACCTGTCCTGGACTTGCTGCCTCCTAGCCTACTGACCTTCTTTTTCCAGCTCCTACAGGAAGAGCCCATTCCCCACTTCAGTTGTCACCTTCTGCCCAGAGTTCCTCTGAAGCCACGGTGTGGGACACCTGCAGGAACCCACCTGACAACTCACACATGGAAGTATGAGGATGCCGACGTGGGCAGCCCTGGAGCCATAGATGGTGGGAGCCAGGGGCGAATGCTGTCCTGACCCTTGGGAGGACACTCCTGAGCTGTCCTGCCTGTTCCTCGTGCAGGATCAGAGTGGTGACCAGCACAATAACCGACCTTCACTTTGGCTTTCCCCATTTTCCTGTTTCACACTTCTCTGTCCCCCGTTCCTATTTCCTGGGCACAGACTTTTGTCTCAGGCTCTCTTTCTGGGGACTCAGGCTACAAGGCCACCTGAGCCTCTGCGCTAGAAATCATATATTGGCACCCGTTCTCTCTCCCTGCCCCTTCCATATTCCCATGTGATGCAGGGGTTAGAAGGCCGAAGGCTACATTTCCCAGCCTGCTTGCTGCTAGGGATCTGGATGCAGCCTCGGCTCTGCCAGAGGGAAGCACGGCAGGACAGAGTTGGAAGGCAGAAGGGAGGCGAAGGCCATTCTCCTTCCAGCGTGCAATCTGACAGACATGAGTTTTTGCAGCAGCAGGACACCGTGTTCCTTCCACTTTCTTGTCACCGGCTTACTGGGTGGGCACTAGGATATTGGCAATCATTTCCTGCGAGGTGGCAGCTGGGGGAGGGTGACCTACCACAGGGCAGAAGCGTGCCCTAACTTCCATTTCTCCAAACATTTCTATGTATAATTCCCTACATTAAATGTCTTTCTGCACAAAACACCCAAAGTGTTTTCTGTTTCTCCCACACTTAATTGGGCTTCCTCACCTCTACCTTATACTGTGCCACTAGGCTCAGGTGGAGGGAAGCTAAAAGGCCACATATTTACCTAAAGACACATCCAGAAAGAGACTGAGAGTCAGCAGTCACCCCCCTCCCAAAACACACACATCCTTCCTTATTAGATCAACTTTCCTTCTGGAAGTTGTAGCTGGGGCTTGGGTATGTGACCTGGTCCTGGCCCAAGAGCCTGAGGAATGCATGCAGAAGGTGGGTTCTGGGATAGCTTATATTTTTGATAAAACGAGCCACACAGGAGACATTGTCTCTGCCACTGGATGGGGTTCTGTGAGAACATGATGTTTGGGGGGTACTGACAGCCATCTTGTAATCGTGCAGGGATACATCTATGGATGAAAGTCAAAATACTGAGGATGGCAGAGGAGACAGACAGAAACTACTAGGTTGAGCTGCTGCATTAACCCTGGGGCTGCCTACTTTTAGTAGCCGTCGTCCAGGCAGGACGCTTGCCCTCTGAGCTCTGAAGAGGCCGGTTCAGAAGGCTTCAGGGTTTTCCACCTGACATGTTGGGACCCAGGGGTGCCGGGTCCTCTGGGAGCCGGGCTGGGCAAGCAAGACATTCGCCTCAGATACAGAATTTAAGGAGGTGGCAAAAAATTCAGTAACCAGGATAAAAAATAATTTAATGCAATATTTTAAAAAATGAAGCTAATGCAAAAAACACACACTGAACAAAATACCAAGATTTTTATAAAGAGACTAAGGAATTGGTGTCTCCTGCTAGGACTGTTCTGCTTGTGTTTCCGCAGAGCACTCTCAATGAATCTCCTCTATGACAATCCAGGTGACGAAGCAGGGCCCCAGGATTTTGAGATCTGGGTTCAAGGATGGGTTCTGCCAATGACTCGCTGGCAATTCCAACAAGTCCTTTCCCTTCTCTGGACTCTGGTTACCCCATATGTCCTGTGCGGAGGCTAGGGCATTGCCAGGATGGCCTCCTGATCTGCCCTCCTCATCCCCAAGGCCTGCCGAGGTTATTGTCCCTGTCCCTGGGAGGCTGTGTCTCCTGGGCCATTGACTCCCGGCTATTAATATCTCCGCCATCCCTGGCCTGATCAGGGTGTTTAATGACTGCCAGCTGTGGCTCCGGCCCCCTCCCTCGGGAGAGATAAGAACAGTTCCTGTTCCCACATGGCGGGAGACTGGAGGGAGGCAGGGTCATTGCTCAGGGAACAGGCCCTGGGCAAGTGGTGGGAATGGAGGGGCTGAAGCTGACTCCTCACCCCACTGGGCCCAGTGCTGCCAGATGGGGGTGCCTGCAGATACAGACTCCCTGTAGCCCCTCCCCCATGGGAGCTGTCCTGGTCTCCCCACTCCTGCCTGAGCCTTGTTGCTTCAGATCCTGATCTCAGTAGGCTCACGGCTCTCCCCAGATAGCCCACAGATATTACATTCAGCATGTCCCAAACCAGGTCACCATCTCCCCAAAACCCCTCCTCCTCTTCCCTCACCCGAATGATGGACTGCCACCTTTCCCTTGGCTTGCCCCTGGGGCCCTTCTGAGCAGACAGGGTGGCCTGCCCCAAGTGCCCCTGCCTCATCCCCTTGGCCCCATTTAGGAAGCCTGCATTGGGTTCCTGCTGCTAAGGACCAACCCTAGGTACCTGCTCACTTGGATTCAGGTATTCCTGGTATCCATCATGCCCTCTGGGAATCTAGAGATCACTGCTTGGTCCTTAGAGACAACCTCTCTTCACCTGGAATGTTGCTCCCTATCCATTCAGTGGACACACTGGCCGCCCTCCTTGTTTAGCCTGTGCCCTAGAGTGGCAGGTACTGTCCACATAGTGACCTCTGCCATCGAATTGATGGTGACTCTGCATCAGGATGGTTGGAGGGCCCCTTGTTCCTCTCTTCAGGAGGTACCCACATGAGTTAACTGGGCTTTGCCTTCAGGGAATGGAGTCAGGGCTCAGACAAGGGCCAGGGCCCAATCTGTACCCTAGAGACCCAACCCTACAGTTGGGACTGAGACAGGAATCACCTTGTGCCACAAAAGTCAGGGGCCTGGTCTCCCTAATCTTCCTAATCCCAGGCTGTCCCTGGGGTCACAAATCCTGTGGTCTCACAATCTCTTCCCTCTTGTATTTCACTCTGAAATGATACTGAGGGGAGAATCCTGCCCTCTGTGTCACCTGGCTTCCTGGGGTGGGGCCTGCACCCTGGCATTTGGGGCGGAAAGGCCAACCTTGGTGAAGTACTTGAGGTACCCACCAGGTGGCGATAGAGATGAGCCGGACTGGCTCTCCTGCCGGTGCCCTAAGAGGCAGGAGAGAGACCTGGGAGCTGGAGGGAAGAGGGAGTGCAGGAGAGATGCTGTTCATGGTCACCCCAACTCCATAGGCAGCTTGGGATGTCTGGCCATGGTCTCTGCTGGCCTGAGATGCTGTTTCAGCTTCTCTCTGTTCCTGATCGCCCAACACTGGGCTTTGCCCCTACTGCCACCTCTAGGGCAGGATGCCACCAATGTCCTCCCTTTTGTCCTCCCAATATCTTGGTCTCTCCATGTTTGCTTCACTTGCCACTCTCCTGGCTGATAAGTCTGGTCTCCCCAGGGCTCTCTCCTTACCCTGATGCCGTGACTCACTAATGGTCGATTTAAGGCACTGTGGTGGATGGGCTGGGTCCAGCTTGGCCCCTCCTGGCCTTCTCCTAGCTCAGGGAGCCTGTGGGGTCCCTGATTTGGAAAGTAAGGTGCTGCCCTTTCCTCTGCAAATGCCCTGCTTCTAGGATATGTTAACTCTTTCCATTTGCTTCCCCTCCTCCCTCATTCTCTCACAGCCTTCATCCCCCACTGTGTCTCTTGTTCCCAGTCTGCTGGGGGATCTTCCTCCAGTTGGTGTCTTCCTTGAGCTCAGAGGACAGAGCAGGTGGCTGCCCTGAGCAGCCCCTTCCTCCTTAGCTGCTCTTGCCTTAGCCAGGAGCTGAGGCTACCCAACCACCAGGTGGAAAACCTGAGGCCCAGAGAGGGAGAACCAGTCTATGAGAACGTCTGAATCAGAATTGGGACTAAAAGACTAGTGCTGGGTCTTCTGGACTTTACTGGTAGACAAGGTCTCTGTATTCAGTTCAGAGAGGTCCTGAGTTGGGAAGGGGAGGAGGGAAATCAGAGTGAGTGACATTGCCCAGCTGGGCAACAGGAGCATGGCCATCGGCATCCCTCTTATACCCTGTGCCTTGGAATAGTAGGGGTGGGACTCTCAGGGAAGAATGGAATTAGTTCCAGGTGCCCCAAATGCCCCCACCCAGCTCTCCACCACCAGCACCCCATCAGTGGTCACTGCTGTTGGCCCAGGCAGGGAAAGAGATGGTGAGTGCCAAGAATGCTCTCTCCAGCAGGTCGGACAGTGCCAGAAACCAAAGCTAGGAACATTCCCTCCTCCGTCCTATAGCTGACCATGCACAGGGCATGACATGTGAATCTAGATGGGGAGAGTTTGCTACCGCCAGACCTCTTGGGCCATTGATCCAAGGGTATGTGCCTGGGGCTGCTCCTGCGCTGGGTTCAGTCACTCTGACTCTGGCCTAACTGCCCTGGACTCGGGCCTCTGCAGTATGCTGAATGGGGGCTGTCATTTGGTGATGGGTCCTGGGATGGTGCTGAGTAGGACAAGCCTTTGAAGGAGCCTTGTAAGCAAATCTGAGCCTTTGCCAGTCTATTCTAGCCACTGCTGCTGCTTCTGCTTCTTCTCCTCCTTTTTCTTTTTACCAGTGTGGCATTCCTCTCCTGCTTCTATAGCGAGATAGCCTCTTTGCAAGTTTGCAGGAAGTGGAAGCCAAGGGGTCAGGTCAGCCAATGGCTTTGGAGACCTCTCTTGCTAACTGACATCGACTTTGCCCTACTGCCTCTGTGTCTAAACTTTTCCATTAGTCATATTGGACCTGTCACTCATTTTGATGATATTTGTTCTGTCCTCTATCTCCTCTTAGCTGAACTCTGGACAATGTCAATATGGTCAGCTCATACCCCCATGCACCCCTCCCTGTCTGCAGGAATCACTGTGGCCTGCAAAATGCTCCCACTTAACCATTCTGGGATCACAGGCAGCTCTGTCAGCTGTTTCTTACTGATCCAAGAATAGAATTGTCTCCTCTTGGCTGGATCTACAGGGTCAGGGGACACAATGCAGACCTGGTATAATCTCATCACTCCTGGAAGGCAGAGGATACCACTCAGTGAAACATGAGTTGAAGACTTTTAGAACTGCATACTCTTCACTCGGGAGTATAGGATTCCCATCCAAAGCCAGAGGGGTAGTGGCAGCTGGCTAAAGTGACCTCCCCTCCTCTGAATGAGGGAAAACAGCTGTACGTTGGAAGCCAGTCCTGGTTTTAGACCACATGGGAACATCATTCACCAGGGAAACCAAGACAATTCAACCCACCATTTATTGTTGTACAAGCCTGTTTGCAGAACTGAGGGGGTCTTGTGGCTGGGGCGTGGGCAGGAAGCCATGTGGCCACAGGGTGCAGGGCAGACAGGATGCTAGGGCCACCAGCCCCTTGTCCGGATGAGGTAGGGGCCAGAGGACTCCTCAGTCACATGCCAGGGTGGGTCGGGTGGGAATGGGGTTGCAGGGAAGGTGGTAATAATATTAGTGGTGATACAAATAACCAAGAGGATTCAGCTTGTTAAAATATATAAAATGCAGCAGTTAAGAGCTTTCACTTTCCCGTCAGTCGGATCGGAGATCAAACCCTAAGCTGTGTGACAGGGGAGGTACCGCTCTGTGAGACTGTTTCCTGGTCTGTGCAACAGGGACCGGAGTTCCCACCTTACTGGGTACGTGAGGGTTAAGGGGCTCCGGAGGGCACGTCTCTGAGCCGGGCACACAGGTGGCCAGCCCAGGGAGGCCTCCCCTGCCCGTGGGGATGGGCAGGGCTGGCGGCAGTCTCAACTGTTCCAGCCATCCCGGCCGCTCCACTTGGGCGGGACGATGGAGACAGGTGTGCTCCCAAACTAAACTCCCTATCAGAACCGCACCTGCCCGCGGCCGGGGCAGGCCCTCCTCCACGGGGGGAGGGGCTGGCAGCTTAGAGGACGACGCCGGGTGGGGGTGGGCATCTCGGAAGAGACGCCTGAATGGCAGCGCTTAACCCAAAGGAGGAACTTCGGGCCCGTCCAGGTGGCGGCGGCGGCGGCGGCGGCGGCGGTGACTTGCAGGGGCAAGAGCCTTGTGTCCTCGGCGCGTGCTCCGCGTTCCCAGGCCCACCGTCGGGGACGGGCACGCGCGCCGGCCGTCCCGGGGTCCTGGGTGGGCTCCGAGGGCTCCCTGCGCCGAGTCAGCCGTGGGCGGGAGGAGTCCGAGACCGCGCCCCGCCCCTCGTCCTCTCGTCCTCCGGTTCGAGCCCCCGCGCTCCAGCGCGCAGCCAACGGCTCGCGCACCTGGGCCCCCTCCTCTCCTCGGGGAGGCGCCGGGGGAGCGCTCTCGGGGGCGTCCGGACAGCGGCCGGGGGGTCGGCACAGCCTCCGAACCCGGCTGGGGCTGACCTCGCCTGCGGCGTCCGCCCGGTGGCGCCGGGGTGCTGCGCGCGAGGGCCCGCGCTGGGCCGCTGGGCGCCCGGGGTCAGACCAGGGAGACCTCGGCCTGGAAGCTGGAGGAGCGGCGCGCGCCGGGGCTGACGCGGGTCAGCATGGACACCTGCGTGCTGCACGTGGCCCCGTTGCTGCCTCCCGAGGGGTGCTGGTACTTGGCGTTGGAGCCCAGGATGCCCTGCAGGTGCCAGCGCCGCCACTTCCGCCGCAGCTCGGCCTGCACCTGGGGAAGGAAGGGCCGTCAAGCCCGCCCCCAAGAAGCCATCGGGCCGCTCGGGATTTAGGGTGCTGAGCCACCCAGTCATATCCTCTTGGGGAGTCTACATTGAGAGACCCGGATGCAACCTTGGCCAGCGCACAGCTGGGACCACATAGGAATGGGGGTCAGGTCAAGGCCTTGGAAGGGGAGGAGGAGAAAGGAGGCAGAGAGGATCAGAGAATGCAGGCCAGGGAGGGAGAGGGGTGCTGGCCTGGGAGTGGCTGTATCCCCCTTCTCTGATCCCTGCCCACCAGCTCACTTGGGCTCAGTGAGTGGATGGATTTCTGTGCTTTGTAACCAGTGCTCCACAGTAACTGGCTCCACTGGCTGCCCACCCCTGCCCCTCCCTCCATCTCCATTCTCTGCACCCAGCTACTTAAACTGAGGTGCACCAGAATCCCAGGTGTGTATGTGTCTGTTTTAAAATGCATTTGCTAAGTCAGCCAGTCCTGGGGGGCATGGGTGGGGCTTAAAACAGCATTTTTAACCAGGTGCTAAGTGTGTGCCATCACCTATGTTCTGGTCTGACCACACTTGGAGTAGCAAGATTTAATCCATCCTTGCTCCCATATCCCATAAGTGTTTCCAGACCCTGGGCCAACCAGAGTGCTATTGCCTGGTCCCCAAGGTCTGGGAGGGGCTTACCTCGCCATTGAGGAAGCAGTAGAGGATGGCCACCACAAAACCCTGCAGAAGAAGGGAGCAGGAGAGGTGAGGTGGATGGACTCTGAGAGCCCCTAGCCCTGTACCACCCCTGGCCCTAGCCCCCCTGTGTTCCCCTGGTTAATCAAAGAGCTAAGCATACAGTAGGTACTTAATCAGTATTTATTACGGTGAAAAAAATGGAAGCCACTGGCATGGGGCCAAGGCCGCAGGTTAACTTCCCTTAAAGCCCAGAGAAGACCACAGCCTTCGGTTGAGAGTTCATACCTGGAAAGACCCCACGATGAGCTCAAAGACCATTTTCACCTCAGCTTTAAAGTTGCTGGGAAAGAAGGCGAACATGATGTAGTGTACTCCAAACAGGGGGATCAGCAGAAGGGTGGACTTGGCCAGCCTCCTGGGAACAGGGGAGGGGCAGACAGTGGGTACAGGAGATAGCGACAATGACCGGGATGTGTGAGGGTGGGCTGCTGGCTCCTGGAAATATTATGTGCGCCTGTTTCCGTTCCGTATCTGCAGTGCCTATGCCCTCATGCCCCTCAGCTCTCCTAGCCTGGAGGAAAGCTTGACGGAGGACACTCTATTCTCACCCTTCTGGAGGAGAGACTATAAAGGAGGCCAGTACTGAACTCTGAAGTTGAGACTAGTATTTCAGGCTCGGTGGCAGCAAAGGGAGAGATGTTCTCAGCCAACAGGAGATCCTGGTTTCTCCTCTCCTGGTCTCAGTTTCCCTAATCTTTATGTATGCTCAACATGATCAAATTACAGAAATGCGGCCCAACTGTAAGCTCAGAAGTGCTTTAGGTGCTATAAAGTACAGTGCCTCTAGGAGAGACCAATTTTCTACTGGGGATGAGGCCATTTGGGAAAGAAGTCTTTGTAATTGGGGTGACCACATATGCCCCAGGCCACTTGGGAGGATGCTGAGCGCTCAAGTTTGTGCATGGTTTAGCACAGCTGCCTTTGGCTTCTCAGCTGTCCACTTCTCTAGGAGTTACCACATTTTCTGCAATTGCTTCTCTCTCTCCCAGCCTCCCCACGCCAATACACACACTCCCAGCCTCCCCTGAAGGACCTGCGCCTCCTTCACCAGCCTTGTGTGCTTGGTAGGGTTAATATTAATTCTAAATGACTCATCCCTCTCCCGTGGAGCAGGGGTCATCCTGGTGTAGGCCTCCCAGCCACCTGACCTCAGAACTGGTCCATGCAGTGTGAACCCATGGTTCCCTGGCTGGGAGAGGGCTGAGGGGCAGGGGTCTTGGTCTTTATCTCTTCTTCTTCTTTGGCAGTCAATCCAGGGAACATTAGTCCTGGGCCTCAGGTCCCACAGCAGACTGCGGGCAGAGATGCTGGCCTTGCCCCTCTTGCTCCTTCTTCTTGGAACTGGTTCCCAGCCGTGCCAAGATCTTGAGCACTGCCCACCCATCTCTGGCCACAAACCTAGCCCAAGCTGACAGATGGAGGCTTTCTTTAAATTGAAGGCTTATGGGGAGGTGGAGAGTGGGAGCTAACAGCCCCTCAGCAGGGAGCTCCATCTCCTATTCCCCCCACCCTCTGACTGCCGACAGCTGTTCAGTTTCTGTCTCACCCACGGGGCCCTGGTGTTGACCAGCTCTTTGCCTCCAATCCAAGTCCTTTGGAGCAGTGGTACACTGGGGAACACAGGGCCCCACAGGCAAAGTTGAGGATGAGGATGCACAGGCCCGAAATGCTGCCCCCTGGCAGACTACAGACCCCTGCGGTGCCTTCCTGTTCTCAGACTGGAAGGGAAGCTCCTCCTACGCACCCAGCGGGGGAGAATGCCGTCACACCAGGAACGTGAGCCTTAGTCTCAGCAGAGAGAATCACAGGATTCCAGAATAGAATCCTAAATCCAGCAGCTCGTGACATTCTAGCCAAGAATCTTAGAACCACAGCACAAGACTCCCCAAAGAGAAGCCAAGCCAGGAATGGTCCAGAAGCTCAGGACTGGAAGGGCCTTATGGGAAGCCCCCGGGTTGTCTGGTCTCTGGAGTACTGATAAGCAATCTCCTATTCCCATCTGTAGGCAGGCAGACCCCTACACATCGCCCCACAGCCACCCTACTATCTCTTTTGTTCGGTCTTCAAGCTCTGTCATTCTCATGGAACCCTTCCTGTTCCTCCAGTCCTCCCAAGAGCAGAGGACAGCCCTCACACCTAAGTAAGCAGGATGACCACAGTCCCGTGGATGCCGTGCCCTCCCCTGCCATGGCGATGTGCTCCCAGACCCTTGAAGAAGAGGAAGTGTGTGTCTAGTTCCTCACCTGTAAAATGGGAACAGCTTAGAGGGGACTGTGTAGATGACATAAGATGATGTGGGGAAACTCCTTGACACATGCCTATTGCACGTCCTCTGCAGGTGGACTATTACTGGGGGCTACTGCATCCAGAATGTGGCTACCCCATTGTTCAGCTGGGGGCTCCCCCAGGGCATGCATCTACTGTGCATTTACTGTGTCCCGTTTCTGCACTGGACACGTGCCAGGGACTGGGCACGTGGTGTGAATAAAGCACAGGTTATCTGTTGTCTTCTCCAGCTCCGTGGCTTGGTGGCAAATGCATACCTGGGTCAGATCACTTGCTTAGGTAAGTGACCGCAGGATAAGCAGGTCTGGGGCTCATGAGACCGGTGACGGTGGGGCTGGGGAAGGGGACACTTGAGGGCTAAGCCAGGCCATGGGGGTGGAGGTGGGCAAGAGCAGGGTGGCTTTTTGGTGACTCTGGAGTCATCAAAGTTCTCAGAGAACTTTAAGGAAATGTGGGCAGATTTGAAGACTGGGGACAGAGACATGGGGAGGTCCCAGGGCTTACTCACGAGTATGGGCTGCTGTCACTCTTCCCAACATTTGGGGACCGAAGTTTCTGAACCAGGATTCGGATGATGCGAATAAATAGGATAAAGTTCACCTGGTGAATGAGGTCAAGATTGATGGTCAGAAAGGGGAGGAGGCCTGGTTGTCCAGCTCCCTGGACTATTTTTTTCCCCCAGGACCCTGTTGCCTGTCCATCTTATCTTTTCCCTAGTTTTTCACCCTTTGGGCAGGCTATGTGGGAACTCTACTTCACATCTTAAAGACTGGGCCTTCCAATCCATTTTCTTGACCCTAGAAGAAGAACTGATGGGAAAAGGACTGGGGATAATCCTGCATAGGCAGGGGCACCTGGGTGCTCAGTGGTTGAGCATCTGCCTTCAGCTCAGGGCATGATCCCCGGGTTCTGGGATTGAATCCTGCATCGGGCTCCCCACAGGGAGTCTGCTTCTCCCTCTGCCTATGTCTCTGCCTCTCTCTCTGTGTCTTTCATGAATAAATAAAATCTTTAAAAAAATTCTGCATAGGCAGTGGGAAGCCTGTGTTTCATTTCTAACCCTGACGTGAATTTCCTGTGGCCTGAAGTAAGCTGACTACCCAATCTGGGCCTCAGTTTCCCCATCTCTATGTGGTAGGGAGAGGTCTTACCAAGATGGAGGTGAGGATGGGGGCCTTTATGATCCACCACAGTGAGGAGTTGATGGTGTCCCAGCATCTGAACAGAGCATGATGGGGGAGAATGAGAGCAGTTATCCTCAGCCCAAGTCAGAGGCCCTCCCTCAGCTCTGCCCCAGAACCCTTTAGAAACTACAGGTCCAGAGTCTGTTACTCCCAGGTCCCCCTCATCCCACCCAGGGAACCTGCCCTGAGTGATGGCAGCCAGAGGGAAGGGGCACGGTGGCAGCTCACCCATAATCTTCAAAACGGATCATGATGATGGTCCACACCATGGTGAATGTGCTGGGCACCCCTGACAGGGCCGAAGGAGAGAGAAAGAGAGGAGAGGGCACAAGAGAGAGATTTAGGAAAAAGAACCAGAGATAAAGGGGGAAGAGGGTAGGTTGCCAGGGCTGCCACCTGTGGTGGCATAGATTGTTCATGGTGCAAAGATGCTCCATCCATTGACGGGGTGGAGCTCTATGCCTGAGGGGCTGTGTCCACCTAAAGGGAGAAACTTTTTATAATTTTGATGGAGACACTTTACAGACTGGCAGTGGCCCTGTATTTCAAGGGCTGGAGGGGAAATAGGCGCTCACAGAACCTGTCCCACAGATGGGCCCCAGGAGCAACTGCAGCCTGAGGGCACCTGCCCTGGGGTCAGACATTTGGGGGACTTTTGTCAACCCTCCACAGAGAGCCTGGCAGGACCTGCAGCCCAGGGATAGTTAAGTGTGCAGGGTCGGCACCCACCCTCTAGTGGGCTCCCCGGCCTTGTCCCTTCTGTCCCCAGCCTGGAAGCCCTCCCTGGTACCATACCCCAGCCGATGAGTATGTACCCCCAGAAGTACTTCCGCTCAGAGAAGAAGGAGACGGCAAGCAGTGTGTGCAGGTAGAGGCCCTCCACCAGCAGCCAGAAGAAGTTGGCCATCACACAGTACTGGAAAAAGACGACGGCTGCCTTACAGCTCACCTGCAGGCGGAGGACAGAGAAGGGGCTTGACTGGGGCTAGCAGGGCTCCCTGTCTGCCCATAGTCTATTTGGGCCAACAAACACAGGTGCAGCACAGCCAGTTTAATCTCTTTGATGTTTGTGCATTGTCCCCTTAGAAAGGTACCTGGTGGTTTTCCCATTATCCTTGATTTTAGATAATCTGATATTTTGGGATAAGCTTGCAATTTTAATTATCCATCATCCGTCAGTTTATCATCTATTCATTTGTCTTCTCTCTTTCTATCCACCCACCCACCTATCCACTTATTTACGCACTAGATACCCACTACCAGCTCACCCATCTGTCCATCCACCATCCACACGTCCACTGATCATTTATTCATCTTCCCATCTATCAATCCATCCATGCACTCACCCACCTATCTCTCCATCTTCTACCTATCCACCTATTAGACATCCACTAGCATCCGTCCACCTAACCAGCTATCCATCCACTCATCCATCCACCTATCTACTCACCCCCTCCTCTACCCATCATCTATCCAATTTTTCTTGCTTTGCCCATCTATCCTTCCACCTACACAGTCATCCATGCACCTGTTTACTCAGCCATCTACCTACCCATTCACTAACCCCTCCCCAACTTACTCATTCACCTTATTTCAATTAGGATTGAAGGCAGCTGGAAGAGGTATGAGGGAGAATTCTTGCTTCAGTTTGCAAGAGTTGCCTAAAGGTATAGAGCTGTGGGCTGTGGAGTGGGGCTCTGATGGACGTGCTGAGGACAGGTGGGGACAGGGAAGAGGCAGAGGAAGAGGAAGTAGAAATGGAGAGGGAAGGGATGGTCATTCCTCCTAGAGGCAGAGGGGCTGGTGGGAGACTGGGTTCCTCAGGCAGGTGAGGGAAAGAGTCAGGGGGATCCCTGAGTAGGGCAATCAGGGTGGCCCATCTGGCACCACTGGAAGGTCTTCTGGGCCCTCTGTCCTCTCCCAGAAGCAATCTTCCACTTCAGATCAAGCCCAAATACCTGTGAGCCAGAGCTTAAAGCCATCCCCCTCCAGGAAGCCCTCTGGATTCCACTGCTCCCTGGAGCACAGGTTCCCAACCTTCCTTCCTGTGTCCTTGGCTTTAAGACATCCTCAGCGAGCAGCTTGCTTTCCTCTCCCTCGGGCTGCAAAATCCTTCCTCAGGTGGCACACCAGTCCTTCCAGCTACAGGCGGGCCTGTGTCCCCTGTCCTCCCCCACTTGCTTTACAACTAGAATAGCTCATCTCTTTAACAGGACAATTATCTGTGCTTCTTGCCTTAGAAAAGCTTCAGATAGCTGCTAATGAACCAGGAAGGCAGGCTCCACAATTAGTCTTAACAAGAGAGCAGGAGCTTCCTGGCTTCTAGGCTCTGTGGCTCAGAGGCCCCAGCTCCTGGGTGGGATCCTCTGAGGAGCTCTGGGATTGGCTAGAGTGGCCATCCTGGGTTTTCTCTCCCTCTTGTTAAGATCCTTGAGATTCCACCATCATAGGTTCATTTTCTGGGGAGAAGGTATTGCTGATCCCTGAAATAATTCACTGCTTCTGAGGTCCCTCCTGAATGGGTAGGAGCCAGGGCTGGTCTTGAGCACTTGGAGAAGGGGTCCAAAGCTCACAATCATTGGAGATGGACCCCTTAGTGATGGGCAATGAATTCCTTAGACACTCTCTTAACTACTCTTCCTGAGGAAGGTCCAGAACAGGACTGATGGCAGGGGAAGAAGGGAAGAGAAGGACTGTGTGTATTTGGACTTGCTCCAGGTGGTGGTGGTGGTGGTGGGGGTCAGGGGTGGGGGAGTAGAAGGAAGCTTGGAAGTCCTTGCAAGATGGGGAAACTTAGGCGGGGAGTTCCCAAAGTTCACTCGGGAAGTTAGGGATAGTGGCAGGATGGCGGGGGTGGGGTGGTGGGGGTGGTGGGGGTGGTGGTGGGTGGGTGGGAGTGGGGGTAGGGTGGGGGGTGGGGAGGGGGTTGCTGTGGACTCTGGCTACAAAATGTCGCATTTCCTGCCAAGGAGAGGCATCTGTCCCAGGCACGGGCAGGTCTGCAAGCACCTGGGGAGCTGAGCACCATGTCCTGTTGCTGGGAGGGGAGTGGGATTCAAGGAGCTGCAGAAGGGATCAGATAGGGCTTTGGCCATCCTTGGGGAGAGAGAGAAGAGGAAGGAGGAGAGAGGAAAGAGGGAGAAGGAGTGGGAGAAGAGGGATTCAGGTGTGACAAGGTGCAGAGGGCGAGCGAGGTGGGCCCGGGCAGGGTTCTCACCGAGCCCTTCGTGCAATAGTCCAGCTCCTCGCTGTTGAAGAGGGTCAAGTCTTTGATGAAGACAGAGGCGGCCCTCAGGATGAAGGATATGAAGAGGTGCATGTGGATGTAATTCCGCGTGCAGTGGAGCTTCCTGTGCAAGGTGGGCAGTGCTGGGGAGTTGCAGGGGCCTTGGAGCCCCACCCCCACCACACCGTCCAGGGGCTCCGCTGGAGGGCAGGTCCCCCCCACCGAGGCACCCCAGCCCAGGGCAGCCAGGCCTCCCGATGCCTCAGCCTCCAGGGCCAGTCCCTCCCCCTGGTGCCCTGTCCCCAGGCGCAGCACCATCCATGGGGACTCGGCCAAGACAGGTGGGACACTCTGAGCAGCCTGGTGTCTCCCGGGGAGGCTGACCTGGCAGGGGAACAGGGGCAGGGACTGTGAGCTGCCTGGGTGGGAGGGGGGCTGTCAGGGGAGGGGGCCGGAGCACGACTGGGCCGGGCTGGAGCATAGGAGTGACCTGGCTGGGTCTGCTTTAAGGCTTGTTGCTGGGGCTAGACCTCACCTGAACAGGCTCAAGATGGCCGTGGCAACCAGAAGGGTGGCGAGGGACAGGCTGTAGCCAATGGTGTAGCCGGTCTTCACAGAACTGTAGAACATTGACTGCTGCTGCTACAGGGCGGATGGGGGAGTCTTAGGTGGGATGGGGTGGCCGCATCCAGGGTATGCTGGCAGGGGCAAGTGCCCCCCCACCCGGCCTCCCATCCCTGCCTTAGCAGATGAAGAGGCCCAGGGCTCAGCACCCTCGCGGCCCAACACTCTAGCCCTTCAGACTCCATATGAGGCCCTTTCCCTGTGCAGCAAGAGAGGTACATGGGGAATTAGAACAGCAAAGAAGACACTGGGGATAACTGCCCATCATGGGCTCTCAGAGGCAGTGGTCAGCTGGATGAGGGTGATCTGGCCTTTCAGGGGCTGGCAGGACTATTTTGGAATCCAAGGGATTCTTGCTGGGCGCCTCCCAGGGCCCTCCCTATGGACACACATGCAGAGCCTCAGTCACTGGGCAAATCCCTTCTTGCTCTCCACGTCCTACCCCTGCCAGAGTACAGGCTAGTGGTCATGTGGGATTTAGGGGATTTAGATCCTGCCTGACGACCTGATGGGCTCTGAAGGCCTCTGAGGAAGTTTCTCTCATGGGACGAGTGAAAGCTCTGAGAAGTGTGTCTGGGGTGGGACAGAGGTCATAGCAGATGGACACACATATACACCTGTGTCCCAACACCAAGGCAATGAGGGGTTCCTAGCTGAGGACTCCACTTATGCTCTACCTTCCTATCAGCATCCCTACCTGGCTCCTGAGCCCACAGTCATACAGCTTCACCTGCTCTGGCACATAACCCTGTCCTGGGACTGAGGACCACGGTCCTGTCCCTGTTCCTGTCCCTGACTGGCAGCTGGGTATTGGCCCCTCAGTTTCCCTCTGCCTGAGTCGGAAAGATGATACCTGCCTGCCCTGCCACCTCCAGAGCTGGAGCAAGGCTCCCAGGGTGGCCCAGCCGGGGGATGCTGCTTCAGCTTCTGCTGCTCTGTGTCATCCTGATAAAAGCCCTCTTCCTGTTCCCAGTAAGGGAGAGACAGGGGGATGAGCCACTGGAAGTACCAGTCTGGTAAGGGAGGAGGTTTGGGGGAGGGCAGACCCTGTGAGTCCTGGCTTTCACACAGACAGCAACCTTACTTCTTACTGAGAAAGTGGAAGAAGCCTCACAGGCGGAGGCACTCTGGGGGCGGCAGGGGTGCACTGAGGCCCACCTGGTCCACATCTGATGTCTTGTCATCCAGGCCACAGGCAACGGGGTAGGGGCCAGGCTCCAAGTGCGTCCAGCCCTCGTTGGTGCAGCTCCGGCTCACGTTGCGGCCTGGGTGGAGGGCAGGGGTGGAGAGGAGAGAGGTTGAGGCTGGGGGCAGGGTGAGTCCGCAGGGTAGGCACAGGTTGTCTCTAAGCTCACCTCATCCCTGCCAACCCCGGCTGCATCAGGCTCCAGCCACCCTGCACTAGACCCAGGGCATCACGAGGGGGGGAAACTCTCCTCCAGGGCTGCCAGGGGCCCCTCCAACATGAGCTACAGTCAGAGCAGGCCTTTTTGGGCTCAGCCCTGCCCCTTGTAATATCTGAAACTGACCCCTGGTGCAAGGCAAATAATAAAGAGATCCTCGTCACAGCCTGGATTCTTGGTACAGAATGACTCGCAGGACCCTTGTCATGAGCTAAATGTTCACCCTCGTCATAGGGTCACAGGCACTGGGGTGACAGATGGTTTCATTGTCCTGTGGGTACAGACAGCAGCCCTCTGGCTGGGCCAAGCGGCTCCTCCTGGGTCAGCCTGCCTGGGCCGACGGGCCTGCTTTCCCCCCACATCTGGTGTGGCTCAGATGTGCTGCTGGAGAGGCACCACAGGTGAGGCAGGGAGTGGGGTAGGGGGACACCTGTAAGGGTGTGGGTCTGAAATCCTCATAAATGGAGAAGCAGGGAGTCCTGGCAGGAACCCACCCAGGCAAAAGCATGTGTGAGGGGGATCAAGGAGCACAGCGCGGCAGGATCTTGGGGCTGAACTTCGCTGGGCCTGGGGCTCCAGGGCAGTGGCAGCTTCCACTGTCCTTGGAAGCCCAAAGCTGTAGGAAAGGGACAAGATGGCTAAGGGGGCATGTGACATGAGGGCTGCCCACTCTCTAGCCCAGGGAAGGGGTAGAGGAGAAAATCAGGGAGGAAGAGAAGATCCCCTTCCCTCTACCCCAGGACTCACTAGAGAGGCGCCTGGGTCCGAGTCCAGGAGAAAGCTGGCTTGCTGGGGTGGGAGGGAGGCAGACAAGGGAGGAGAAGGAAGGGGATGTAAGGAGCAGGAGAGAGGAGGGCAAGAGGAGGAGGTAAAGGGTTGGAGGAAGAGGGAGAGCACAGTAGTGAAGGAGATGAGGTGAGGGGATGAGGAATTGCAGAGAAAGATGGGTCCTAAGGTCTCTGCCTTGCAGCGCCTTCCTTACCAGCACCACAGCCATATTGTCACTGGTGTCACCATCATCCCACCATCACGTGAGCACTGCCACCAGCATCACTGTCACCACCAGGACCAGTATCATCACTGTGACCAGCATCACCACCACCAGTGCCATCACGGTCACCACAACCACTGTTGTCACCATCACTGGCATTGTCACTGTCACAAGCACCAGCAGCAGTGCCATTGCCATCATCACCTCCATCACCATGACAAGTTTGGAGAACCTTCGCACTTCGATCCCGTCCAGAGCGCTCGAGGCCCAGGATCTTACTAGATCCCCTCAACCCTCTGGTGCGGAAGGGAATCCCACTTCATACTTGAGAAGCCAGGCTCTGAGGGGCCAAGGCCACATGGAGAGATGTGGCTACGGCAGGTGTGATCCCCAGAGCCTTCCCAGGTAACCTTGGCCCTGTCTGCACTGGGGGGACCTGAGGACTTGTTTCGGGGGTCCAGGTGCAGAGCTGTAAGAGGGGTCGAGCTGTCCTGAGAGCTATTAAATGTATGTGCATTTAATATTTCTAAACTTGGCTTGGAATTCACTGGACCTGGTGATTCGCTGCCTGCTATTTCTGGAAATCCTCCTGGCTACCATTGAAAAGAGGTTCTTAGCATCCTACTTGATGGCCGAGGAATTGAGGGACAGCTAAGGGGTCAGGGGGACAGCCAGGGAAGGGTAGCTGGGCCTGGGTCTCTTTCCACTGCAAGGTCCTGGAGCAAGCAGGAGAGCTTCCTGACTTGGCAACCCTTTCGAAGAAGGCCTCCCGTGTATACTGGCCTGGGAACCAGCACAGCTTTTGTGTGTTGAGGGGAATTTGGAGGGTGAGAGGTAAACGCTAGGGCCTTTAACCCCACAGTCTCCCAGTCTCATGCTACAAGAGGCTCCCACTGCAAGAGAAGTCCTCACTCAGCCCCCTAGCTCCCCCCACTGCCCCCTGAGCTGGGTAGGCTTTGACCAAGCCCTCAGTAAGCCTCAGGCCTGCCTCAGCCCCAGATCTAAGGAGCTCACCGTGGGCCCCTCCCAGGATCCGATTCTTGTGTGGACTTCCCTCACCAGCCTGGGGCAAGTAGAAAAAGGCCAAATCAGCCAACTTTGAGGCTGGGACATGAATGCCTCATGTTTTGAGCTCTCCACTTGCCAGAAGAACCAGGGCTTGGTGAGGCCAGGCCCATGACATAGCAGGCACCTGGTACCATCATGAATTAGGTGACCCCTCAGCATCTGCACAGCTGTTTTACATGCCTTCTGCAGGGGCAGGGGGCAGCAGATGTTACTGTGTTCAAGCTAGCCATTAGGAGTCATGATTAGTTCCACTAAAAGAGGGGGATGCCAAGGCTGAGAGAGGTTGGGTGACTTGTCTATGGTCACACAGGAAGGAAGCAGCAGGCTTGGGATACAGACCCGGGTTAGCCTGACTCCACATCTTTCTGGGCTTCCAGGGTAGTTGAAGGGGCACCCTGGCCTCTGGAACCCTGGCTGCCCCAGATATTGGGGGAAGGTAGCAAATAGTGGGTCATCTTCAGGGCTGGGTGGTCTTTCCGAAGAACACTAGGACTGTGGCCCAGGTCTCAAAGGGAAATGTTCTTGAGAACATCTCAAGGGTGGCCACCGTGAGACCACAAGAAGCAGTCCAAAGTCTCTCTCCAGCCTGGGCCTAGGAACTAGCACAGCTTTCGTGGGAATATGGAGGGCGGGAGGGAAAGGCTAGGCCCTTTAACCCCACAATCTCCCAGTCTCATGTTCCTCCCAAAACAGCCATCCTAGTTTTCACTCTTAAAAAAAAAAAATGTCTTTTCAAATATTTAAAGGTAAAAACACCACAGATGAAAGATACGCAGACCACGCCTCAAAAGACTAGGCTCCAACGGACACTTTGGTGCCTGGATGAGCAGTCCCTTGCCTGGCCAGCACCCCTCCCCCGGCCCTGGGAGAGGACTTCTGTCAAATGCTCTTTGTCCTCTTTGGGTGTCTTCAGCTTTCCCTGTAGAACTACATCCCTTCCAGCCCTTCCAGGGAGGACATTCTTTCTCCAGTCCTGTTACCCAAAGAGGCAAGAGTTGGGGTTGGCATTATCCTGACGCTACACCTGCCTTACTCACAAACCTCCCTCTTTGGAGCGCAAGGTCACCAGTTTACACCTTCTTCCCAGGAAAACATACCCTCTTTCCCTTACATTTTCTCCTAACCTACTCTTCTATTTTTGTCCATCATTTTCAGAGGCTAAGGCCACCAAGTACAGCCATGCAGGTTGTTCACTGCACAAGGGCATCTGGCTCATAAATGGTGGGAGCTGCAATCTACCTCATATCCAACTTGTCATTAGGTGGGTTCTGGTGAGAGAGGCTGACTCTGCCTGAGGAAGGGCTGCCTTTTTCTCATCTGCACAAAGGCACCATGTGGGCCCCTGTGAGGCTGGCAGCCTCGGGGTTAGCCAGATGGTGGGCTGCCATCCAGGTTCTTAAGTGAAAGGGCTGCCTTGACAATTCCAGCAGGGACAGAAGGAAAAGCCGTCAGGAGGAATGCAATTAGCAGAGTGTCAGGGAGGAACACGAGTAGCAGGCACTTCCAGGGATCCGAGAGAAGGCTGGTTGCCAGGCTCTGCTGATTGGACACGTGAGAGCTGCTGGAGGAGTTCATTGCCTACCTGCCCAGGTGCCGGGATCCCCTGGAGAGCGGGGCTAGGTGGGAGCCGGCCTGAGATCCAGCACATCTCTGACTGCTCTCAGACCCCTTAGGGAGGGCACCGACATCTCTCCCTCACTGGAGAGGGGTCACTACACTGAGCACTGGGGGGCAAAACCAGCCTGCTCCAAAGAGTTTCTGTGGTCCACCTCCTGTCCCCATTTTACAGAGAAACAGGTTCAGAGAGGGAAAGGCCACCTGGAGTAAGAGATACCCAAGAGTCTTTCTGCTGGGCCTCTGAATTCTTATCTCGGTTCAGCTCCTCTTAATCCTCTCCCCTCTAGACTTGCTCCTCCCTCAGGTCCAACCCAGTCTAGACCTGCTCCTCCCTTAGTCTTTGATGAGTCTTCCAGCTCATCAAACCTAGACCTGAGGGGGGGATATGCTGGATCCCTCCCTCTCTGCCACGAGCCCCCCACCCCCTTCATAGGCAAGTTTCCCACTTGGCTCCTCTGTCATGCTCTAAGTCCAAACCATTACCACTTTGCACCTGCCTTGTGATTAGGGCTTCCCATCGCACCCCCAGAATCCTTTCTTTTCATGGAAATTTGAAATTATCAGTTAAAAACCTAAACCTAAATTGAACTGTGTCAGTCCCTGGCTTAATGCCCCCAGTGATTTCTCAGTGAATTCAGGAAAAAGTTCAAGCCCTCAGTCCCTGGGGCCAGCATGGTCTCTGCCGCCTGTCCCTCCCCTCGGCAAGCCGGCCGTCCGTGGACACCTGCCTTAGTGTTGTGCCTCACCCCTTCTCCCTCCCAGCACTCCTTACTATCTATGACATGTGTTTGGTTTTCGTGCTAAATGTCTTCAACTGGAGCATTAGGTCCCTGCAGGCAGATAGCACGGCTGTTTAAACGCTCCCCGCACTGTGTTTGTCTAGCCCGTGCCTGTCATCCTAGTAGATGTTTAATAAACATTCGCTGAATGAAAGAATGGCTGGATATATGCTGGAAGTTTCCTTAGTTAGTCGATAGCAAGAAAGCCTAGTTCCTAAAGAGGCTCCTCCTTTTCCTTTCTGCCTTCTATGAGAACATTCATTGAAGCAGAACGTGACATGGTGTGTAAGCAAACCCCAAAAGGTCATTGGCTCTAGGCAGTGCAAGGCAGTCATGACCAGTCCAGGATAACGGGAACACAGGAGCCTTAACATAGTCAGGCATCTGCCAGTCAATCAGTTATCAATCGCTGAACAAATATTTAGTGAGCCCTTCCCAAGTGCTTATCTTTTATGTGAAGAGCTAATGAAATCCCGAGAATCCTTCAAAGATCTAGTGCCAGCACATCTTCTTCCAGGAAGCCCCCCACTGACTGCTCAAGCCCCTTTGACCACTGTCCTTCGCCTTCTCACTTCCTGGACAGGTAAGTACCCACTCCAGCTGGCACCACCTTTGCTGCCTCAGCTTCTTTGTCTCAACCCAGGGCTCTTACCTCGAATTGGTGAAAAGAAGTTAAAGATAAGGGGGCAGGCCAAGACGACCACCTGGCCTGGAGGGGTGGCTGGCCAGCAGGTGAGGTTGTCCCACATCTTGCTACAGCCTGAGGGGTGAAGGGGGAGAACACATAGGTCAGTATGGTCACCAGGTTCTGCCAGGTTCCTCCAGCTTTGGGGCTTGAGCCCATAGGCACCCATTCCTCTTCCTCCTTGAGGGTCCCACCTAGAGGGACCTCCAGTCTGAGAGGCGGTGGGACCACCCTGCCCAGGCTGTAAAGGGCCTCTCCTGACAGGCAGTGGGGAGGAGGAGGCGCAACTACAGCTCCATGGTCCTCAGTGAGGGATGGAGCTCTCCCTGAGCGTGTTCTGAACAGTGGTGGGGGTATTTTCCTGCTGCAGATAGATTGAGGGTCTCACCCAGCATTTGATGGGCAGGTGCCGGGGAGGCCAGGCAGACATCCTGCAAGGTGCAGCACAATAATGAATTCTGTAGTACTCTGTAAGACTTTCAAATGAGCCACTGGGCATTTGTGTAGGGGAGAATCTTTTGTAATGACCACAGCCTAGACTCTTACTCTGTTTTGCATATAAACATAAGGCACTTACTGTACAGGTTTAACATGTGTGGCATTTTCCAGAAATGCAACTGAGTAAAGGGAGGGAAGACTGTGCTTCATTGGATGTTGAATATTATTAAGGGTTGTTCAAGGTTTTGAAAAATCAAAAGCACTCACAGCAATGCTGGCTGTGAATCTGAGTCAGGGAAGCAACCACCGTATAGATCAACCTATCTGTCGCCTTTCCAGAATTTACAACCTTCAGACTAGGTCTTCTTATCTGTTAGTGTGATCATGCCTGAATATGTGTACATAGTATCTTATTATAAATCACTTTCCTTTTTATTTTTCTTTTACAACCAGAACTTCATTTTTAAAAAAATGAATGCACATGTCCCGAATTTCACTTAGTAGTACAGGAGACATTAGAAAATATTTGTTATAAAAGGAGGTGTAGGGTTTGATGGGGGTAATGGGTGTATTGGGACTCAGCTAGTTCTGGAGGAATCTTCAGAAAATTAAAAAGCAACTCATAGCCCCCAACTCAGTCAAATGGTGACTTGTGCTGTGGGATGGTGATGTTTAGGAGGTGAGTACAGAGAAGACTCTGTCCTCCAGGCAGTGTTTTCCACCATGTACCTATTAGCCCCAAGGGCTGGCTAGTGAAGGCTGCATGGTGGGGTCCCGAGGAGTCTGCTTTAATTGGCGGATGTATGATTTTGCCAGTTCAGGGCCTGGGGGCCCCTGAGGGACTAGGACTCCTCTGGATCCCCTTCCCTGGGGGAGATTTAATTGTTTCTTTTCCACCCTGCCAGTCTCATAGACTTTTCTCAGGAAACCCAACCCCTGAGCCAAAGCCAGTGCCAGCTGGGCCCTGCCCAGCCCAACCCAGTCCGAAGGTTCATAAGTTCTCAAGAAGGGGGCCTGGGAAGAGGAGATGAAAGGATGTTCCCACTTGGGGAAGAGCCCTGGGACTCTGAGCACTGAATTGGGCTTGGCAGTGGGGAGGGGATACCTTCTGGGGTTGCAGTAGCCAGGTGGACCAGGGGCTCAGGGCTGAGAGCACCTAGGTCTGCAGGGCCTGGCCAGGCATAGCCTCCCTTTCTTGGGGGCCCCAGCCACTGCTGTCCACTCTGTCTTGAGGCTTCTCTGGCTCCCAGTCCCTCCTCCACTCCTGTGCCAGCCTCTCTGGGGGCCGTGGAGGGGTCCATCAGGCCAGGAAAATCCTGCTAGCCATTCAAGACCCTTTTAATAATATCAGCAATACTTACATGGCCTTTGTATGTGGGAGGCACTGTTCTACCCTCTTTGAATAAATAACTTATTTAACCCTCCCATTTTACAGATGAGTTACTGAGGCATGGAGCAATTAGATAACTACCCCAAGGTCACATCACTGGTGAGTGGTGTAGCAGGTTCACACATTCATACATACACTCCCTCTCCAGCAAACCTCTTGCACTCCTCCTGTTCTGAAGGGCTCGATGCCAATTTCTTGGGGGAATTTTGCTTGGCTGGATTCTGTTTAGCTCTCTAACGATGCTGGGCACACCTTGTTTTGTAGGCCAGTTATTGTGTCTGGGTCCTCGCCAGACTTTGAGCTCTCTGGATCTCTCTGCAGCATGGCTAGAGAGCAGATTCGGGGCCGGGTCCCTGGCCCTGAGCTCAGCTTTGCTAGAAGCTGCATGGGGAGAGGGAGACTGGACACTGCCCTTCAGGAGGCTGCACTTGGCCTCACAGAATCTCAACACCACCAGGACAGGGTTGTGAACTGTGCTGGGGCACGGGCCAGCAGACATGGCAGGGGAGCCAGGGAAGAAAGGCCACTGGGGGCTTGTGGTCAGGGAGGCTTCCTGCAGGAGGCAGCAGGTTCAGGAATTTGAGAAGGGAGTGACAGGACGCGAAAATGCTAGCGATCTGGAGAGTCTGTTGTCCTGAGTTGGGCCTTGGGAGTATTCTCTGTGTGCAGGTCCCAGAGAGGCCACCCAGGCCCACAGAGATGCAGGGCCCCACCTGGCTGTGTGTGCCCACTGGGGACTGACACCTCAACAAGAAAGAGAGCCTGGAGACAGGGGTGGGAAGTGGTGAGGCAGGGTGGGGGCTTCTGCTGTGCCATTTTGTGGACCTGCATGCACTGATAGACATACAGACATGCACCCCCAGACACAAAGAACCACAGACATACATGCAAATACACATACATGTATGCTCACTTGGACATGGAAAGACTAGAGACTAGAGAACACAAACAAAGATGCAGAGAGACACATGCAACTCATAGACACACATGCATAGACGGGAGTGGCCATACCACAGGGGTTCACATGTATACACACACATGTATACGCAAACCAGCACACAGAGCCACGTATCCAGACGTATCCAGGCTTACAGAGACACATGCCCCTGACACATGAAGATGCTCAGAGTCAGACATGGAGCCTTACGCATCCCAGAGGCACAGGCAGTTCCAGACAGACATGGGCCAAGAGCACACGTCCACACATCTGGATATGCACGAACATGCACAGAGCCCCACGCAAGGTCACAGGCCGACTCACTGCCCACAGACTCATATTTGCCCTCCTCTGGATCCCAGGCCGTCTTCCTGGTGACAGGATGTTGGCACCCAACAGGTGCCCTGTGCCAGCAATGACTTCACTGGGATCACGAGGGTGGCTTGCCCTCAGGCCCTAGGAGGCACTGCAGTGGGGCCTAAATTCTGGGGTCTGGGCCTCTCTGAGCTGCCTGCAGTCCCAGATCCTACTGTTGGGGTCTGCTGAGGCTGGTCTGCAGTGGCTCCTGCCTCCCTGCCCTGGAGGGTGGGGTGGGTGGGGTGCATAAGCAGTAGGTGGTCTGGCCATCCCTCACTTAGGTCTTGGTCTTAAGGCCCTGGGAGACAGGGTCCTGTCCTCCCTCAAGAGTTGGGGGAGGTAAAGGCCATCTGTGAAGCTACACTTACTCACTTGTGGTGCGGGAGGCAGAGATTCTGGGCACCAGGGCCAAGAAGGAGGGATCCAGGAGGGGTTGCATAACTGTCAGCCTCAAGGAGGTGACAGGAGACTGGGGAGCCTGGGAGATGTAAAGATGTTCCCTACTCCTGAGCAAGGCTGTTACATAACTTCCAGTTTGGCCTCGGGGAGGTGACCTGGTAAGGAGGCCCAGAGCAGGCACAGCCACCCAGCTGCTACGGCCCTTCTACACCTCAGTGAGCCTGGGGCTCCATACGCAACCCTGCTCCCCATGGGCGGTCTGCCTGGGCACCTCCCACCTTCCCAGCCTCTCTGCTTCCCCATGTCCTGCCTGCTCCTCAGAATCTGGCTCAAGGGTACTTTTCAAAGGAAGGTCTCTGTAATTCCTCCCATTCCTTTCCTGGGGGGCTATGCCAAGTGTGGGGCACCCGGGGTGGGGAAGTGGAGAGTAGAGAGTGCTGTCCATCATCTGATGGGAGGGCTCCTCAGCCCGAGGGTTCTTCCTTCACCCCGGCATCTTCCTTCACACCACCAGGCTGGAGCTCTCCCACATCCCCTCAGGACGACAAGCAGGGCCCCCACCTGCTCAGCCTCTAAGTTTGACGGTGACTCGTCTCATCAGCTGGACAATAAATGAGCTGATGGTTCATCTGGCCTGCGGAAGGTGGGTTGGGTTGGGGAGGGAAATGTGTGTGCCCAGGAGCCAGTGTGTGTGTGTGTGTGTTGGCATCTCTGGATTGGGGGGAAGGAGCAGGGCCTCCGCACCCCCAACATAGTGTATCCTCCTTGGCTAACAGCAGGGAGCTCCCAGGCCTGGGGCAGGTGATAGGATCAGGCCTGCTGGGACTTCCTGCCTCCACCAGGTCCCCCAGCTTCTCCCAGCATCCTCTCCTCGCCCCCAGCAGCTCTGTGGTGCCATCCCCACCTGACATGTGTGGGAGAAGTGTGCCTGGATCTGGGCTCACGATGTGATGAGAAGCAGGGCTCCCTGGGTGTCTGCGGCCTTCTCTTCCTGCGGGGCCTCACCTGCTGTGTTATTCTCCAGCTGTGCCTCCTCCAGGCACTTCTTGTGCTGCTCCTCAATCATCCGCAGATGGTAACATTCCTCCTCCCACTGCAGGTTGGTCGCCTGGCCGCCCTGGGGGACAGAGACAGGGAGGGGCCCCATCATCCTTCATCCTCATCAGCAGTCTACCTCTCATCCACAGACTCCAGAAGCATGAGACCAACAAGGCCTAGCCTTTTGACTGACTCAAGTTCCAGATGGAACCCCAATCCCAGCTGCAGACTAAAACCCGATCCTGACCTGGATCGGACCCAGAACTCTTATCCACTGTCCCCACAGCCGGGTCCTGTCCCCCTTGAGGGCCCTGCCATGGCTTCCTGGTGGCACAAATACCATAGCTGTAACAGCTGTGTCTTTCTGCGGGTGGCACTATGGAACTGCTCTGGACAAAGGTTCGAGGGCCTCTCCGTAGGGTCCAGAGCTGGCCCTCTGGACTCTGCCACCCTGCACCTGAGGTTGGGAGTCCTTGGTCCGTGCTTCAGTCTCTGTGGACGAGTGGGGCCCAGCTGGTGGTTATGGTTCTGGGGCGCTGGTCCCTGGAGGTAGGCCTGGGAGGAATCCAGGAGGCTGGCTGCATCTTTTAGCATCTGTCCCTGTTCTGGGAGCCTGTACCCAGTCTCCTGGGACACCAGGCTGGGAGGGGGACACTGGCCCTCCTTGCCCAGACTTCATCTGTCTTCTTCTGAGCTATTCAAGTTATATCAGATCTAATGAAGGAGGGGAGGTTTCAGGAAGTAAGAGAGGCCCCTCTAGCATGGCTTGCCATCCCACCACACCTCCTCTGCCCCCTGGGAGGTGGGGAGAAAGGATGGGAAAGCCTAAGCCTCTTGCCTCCCCTTTCCTGCACCCTGGCTAGGGATCAGGGATGGAACTGGACCTGCGTTCTGGTGTGGGGGGTGGGTGGACATTGGCATTGGGGCCAACATTGACTAGGGGTGATGGCTGCCCAGGGACAGGCAGAAAAACACAGGTCTTTGGAACCACTGGGTGAGCAGGGCAGGTGAAGGCCTCCATGGAGGAATCACTGAGCTGGTAGGAACTTCTGCGGTTCTCTCTGGCTTTGGGGAAGTGGCTACCATCCCTGGGCAACCACATATCAGTTTCTTCCTCTCTGCTCAGGGAAGAGAATGCCACAGTCCCCAACAGGGCTGTTGGAGAAAGTTCAGCAAGGCAGCTCCAGAATCAGAGACTTACAATGTCTCGTCCAACCTGTCCCTCCTGCCCTGGGACAAGGTCCTGCCTCAAATGGGCTTTAAGCACCTCCCCTTCTGACTCAAGGTCTTGTTGCAGTGGGGCTAGGGAGGAAAGCGTTTCCTTCCTTCTGGCCTGGTACCAAGGGTGTGACTTTAACCATTGTTCTAAGTAAGGTGACCCCACAGAGGGATAAGCATCCCAGGTGCCAGGGAGCTCTCGATTGTTAGAGAGGAAGGGGGTCCAAGCAAAAATTGACAACTCCATGCTCAGGAGGCTGCATAGCTGAGTCCCTTCCACTCAACACTGTCACTCCTTGTGGAGGTCTTGGTGCAGCCTCATTGTCACAAAGGTCATCAATGTCTCACTTTCGAAAAATATGCCGTTAAGCACCACAGCTGGCCTGGCCCAGGTGCAGGGGAAGGCCTCGTTGTCCAGGATGCCTCTCAGACTCCCCAGCACTCAGACCTCACTTGCCCATGTGTCAGGGCCTGGAAGCCCTACAGTGAACCTAGATTCCATCTTGAGCCATTAACTTTATCAGCCAATGGGGGTAAAGATGTGAGCTGGTAAGTCATTTAAAACTTGGCATATGGGGGCAGCCTGGGTGGCTCAGCAGTTTAGTGCCACCTTCGGCCCAGGGCGTGACCCTGGAGACCCGGGATCGAGTCTCACATTGGGCTCCCTGCATGGAGCCTGCTTCTCCCTCTGCCTGTGTCTCTGCCTCTCTCTCTCTCTCTCTCTCTCTGTGTGTGTGTCTCATGAATAAATAAATAAAATCTTAAAAAAAAAACTTGGCTTATGGAAAGTAACAGATCTCTTATGGAGCAGGATATGGTCATTTGTATAACTGTTTAAAAGAAAATACATGAGACTTGAAGGAAACGTCCTGTGGTCCGTCCCTTTCTGGGGTCACGTGTTTCCCGTCTTGCCAAAAAGCATTACTCAGACCGAAACACTCAAGATGCTCTGTCCTAAGTGATCTGTGGTTGGCTTGTGCTGCTCAGGCATGGAAAGAGAGGTGGCCAAAGGACCCCAGAGGTCGCCTCTGGAAGAAGGATCTGGGGATGGCTTGTGTCTCACCATTGGTCTATCTTGCTTTTCTGGGGCATGCTTCCCCCCAAAGTGCCTTCCCAGCCCTGTTGCCCTCCGGCAACATGGCTACTTTCTGGCACCTTCCCAGCCTCACCTGTGTCTTCTGCCCATTCTCCCCTCCCTGCCCCCTCAACAGGAACACAGGGTGGATGGTAGTAAACATCTCTTGTTGCTGCTTTCTACCATCCTTTACCTTCCTCTGGTGCCATGTCCTCATCCCTACCTGCGTAACCACCTCCTTCTGATAAACCATCCTCTAAGAGATCACCATGTGATCAGACTTGAGTCCATCAGAGCATTCTTGGCCCTAGTGCCTGGCACATGGCCCAAGTCAGGGTGCTCAGATCCAGCAGGCTCATTTCTGGGACTTTGGATTAAGCAATTAGACAGGTAGATTTTGTCTTTCCCACTAGATTGGAAACCTCAAAGGGTGCAGGGGTTAGAACTACTGCCACCATCTTGCTACTTCTTGTGTTGTTGTGGAACACTACAACAAAAGCTACACAGGTAAAGGCTGAAGCAAGAGATGGAGAAAAACTGGGTCCTCTTGACATCATCTGAGTCCCTGGATACAGCCATGCCTGAAAGTAGGCTTGTTTCCAGCAACATGAATCAATGTCTTTCTTTATTGCTTGAGTCAGTTGAGGTTTTTATCCCTATAACCTAAAAAGTCCAGACTTGTGCTCTGAGGACAGGATAACGGATGCCCTCATTTGCTGCATCCTCCTTTTTTTTTTTTTTTTTTTTTTTGAGAGAGATCGTGTAAGTTGGGAGGAAAGGAAGGCAGGGGGCAGGGGCAGAGAGAGAGAGAATCTCACAAGCAGGCTCCATGCCCAAGGTAGAGCCAATACACGGTTTGATCCCACAATCCCGAGATCACAACCCTAGCTGAAATCAAGAGTTGGAAACTTAACCAACTGAAGCATCTAGACACCCTTTTGCTGGGTCCTCTTAAGCCAGAGCTGTGGCCATGCTGTTGGCCAAGAGATAATCCTTTTTCAATTACCAAGAGCATCATAGGGTTCATAGAAGCTTCAGCCTGCCACTCCATGATGCTGGAAGGCTATTGGGTCAACTACTCTAGCCAACTCTGCCCGTCCCATCCAGCAGTACAGCCACAAAGCCTTTCCTGAGAGACAGTTCGCAGGGGAGGGACAGGAAACCCTGGGGTAATCTGGCAGCGTGGGCTGTCTCTGAATAAAGTGAGGGTAGTTTGGAAGATGAGTTCTGTCTTCACTCTGGCTTAGCTGAGTGCTAGACTCCATTTGCAAAAGGGTAGAGGAAAGAGACACCCAAAGAAAGACCTGAGGTCCCCTAGAAAATGCACATTCCTAGATGGGACCTACATCTCTGACCACTAGTCTGGATTGCATCAGTCCCTCTCCATGGCCTCGCCTTGGGCCATCTGGTCTACCACTGCCCTTTGGGGGCCAGGGCCAGGGCAGCTCCCTGTAGCCCTTATCACTGAGGAATTTAGTCAGACTTTGAACTTCCTCTTTCACTTATTTCACTATACTAAACATCCTCATTATCCCTCTGGACTCCAGACACATTAAGTTTGAAAATTCCCAGCCAAATATAGCTTAGCCTATTGATTCCAGGAAAGGGTTCCAGGGTGAGAGATAGCTGAGGTATGGGCTTCCTAGAGAATGGGTGCTGGAGGTGGGTTTCTGAAGAGGTGTAAATTTGACCATTGGAGGGAATAAAAACATTCCAGAAAGTAGGAGTAGTGTGTACAGAAGCATGGAGGTTTGAGAATGCCTAATACACCCAAAGTTGCAAATACATGGTGTGGCTGCTGCAAGGGATCCTGAGGCATTGGGAGACAAGTTGTGGGATACAGGCAGGGGCCAGGCCTCTTCAGTTCCTGCCTGGACCAGTGTACTAGCTTTCAGTCCCACCACCTGCAACCCAAGGCCCCCAGCGCCTAGGAGTCAAAGCCCACACTTCAAAACTGGCATTCAAGGCCCTCCCTCTTTCTACCACTGCCTACACTTCCTGACTTGTCTCCTGATGCCCCACATGGAGAGGAAGAAAGCAGGGCTTTCTCTCAAGCCCTCCCCAACTCCCCTGCTGGGCTGAGCTCCAAGGGAGCTGAAAGTCACCCAACCTTGTGGGTGGGTTGAGGTAGGAGTTTCAGGCCAGACTGAGCCCCCGGCACCTTCTCTTTCGCAGGAGTTCCTGAGCCCAGAAGAGGAGGCTCAGGCAAGAGTGAGGATGTCTGTAGCTTCCCTTCCTCCTGGGTCTGCTTATGTCCCCTGCCATGGTACTGGCTGGGTGTGGGAGGTGACAAATTGGGAGTTGGAGGAGAAACCTCAGTCTGTGGTTGGGGGCACAGATGAACCAAGTCTCAATAATTATGCTGGCTTACCTGGGTGCCCTCTTCTCTATCCTCACTGTGAGGGGCTTGGGTGAAAGCCCTACTTTCTCCTCCATGTGTGTGGGGGGTCCATGAGATCTGGGATAGGGTGCAGATGCTGGAAGTTGTGGCTGTAGATGCTAGGGGCTCTGAGTGATGGGGGGGTAACTCAGGTTTTGTGGGTGCCATATGTACCCCTCCAGGGAAGCTTGAACTCCACAGTTACTGACCTGTAATTAGAACCCCCAGGCTCATTCAGGGCCAGAGAACTGTGGCAGAAGCCAAGGGAGACAGAAGCTTGTGACCCTCTGAGGGGTAGCTGGTTTCTGAGAGGGGTCTAAAATGCAGCAAGCTGGATTAGGTGAAACAGAAGAAAGAACTTCCTGCCTGCAAATGACCAAGCCCTGGGAGCCAGTGTAAATTATTTGTCCGCTTTTTTTTTTTTTTTTTTTTAAAGATTTCACTTATTTATGAGAGACAGAGAGAGAAAGAGAAAGGCAGAGACACAGGCAGAGGGAGAAGCAGGTTCTCTGTGGGGAGCTTGATGTGGACTTGATCCCAGGACCCGGGATCATGACCCAAAAACAGATGCTCAACCACTGAGCCATCCAGGTGGCCCAATGATTTGTGCTTCAGAGGCTTGTCTAGGAGGGCCCGAACCCCCTGCCAGGGATGGCTGGGAGGGGCAGGGGAATGGGAAATAAAGATCAGGGGTGGTCCCATTTACCACTCCCCCATCACCAGCTCATACTCCCTGATTTATTTAAGCCTCCTCCCCCCATTGAAATAATGGGGCA
Organism: Vulpes vulpes; assembly: GCF_048418805.1. Lineage (NCBI taxonomy): Eukaryota > Metazoa > Chordata > Mammalia > Carnivora > Canidae > Vulpes > Vulpes vulpes. Next base: position 62,334,221 of record NC_132790.1, on the reverse strand, counting down.
ACAAAGAATCACAAGGGGAAACTGAGGACCCAGAGAGACAGCAGTGTGGTCAAAGGCACACAGGACCCCAATCCAGTTTCCCTTCATTCTGGCTTTTGTATTTGAGTTGGTAAGGAGATGCAGAGGGTATAGTTGGGAGAGCAGGAGGAGGCAAGGGCAGTGGGGAGGAGGTGCGGGCACAGGAAGGGGAGGTAAATCACAGAAGCCACAGGAAAGAGGAGAAACCTGCTCCTAGCTTTGTGGAGGGCACTCTAAGAAGTTGCAATAAAGCCTCATCCTACTGGGAAGGGGCACAAGGGAGATGGATGGGGGGACAGGAATGTGGAATAGCTTGATCTGGGTCGTGGCTACATAGGTGTACACTTGTGTGATAATTCCCTGAGCCGTCACTTCAGATGTGTCCATTTTACAAATTTAAAAATGTCTCTGAAGCCCTGGGGCAGCCTGCAGCGTGCTATGGTTGCTTTGGAAGAAGTAACTCCTCTCGGTGAGGTGGCAATGCCTAGCCACAGGTTCCAGAATCAGACTGCCTGCCAGTTCCTGGCTGGGTGATCTTGGGCAAGTCTTCCCATCTCATCTATAAAATGGGGTCAATGTCAGCACCATCTACTTCCAGGGCTGTGGCCAGGGTCGTATGTAAAGGACAGGGGACAGCCAGGAAAGGTTAGTGGTTGTTGCCAGAGGCCCAGCCAGCCCCTCATGCCAGGCTAGCCTCACCACAGCCTGGATGCACTGCAGGACACCAGGCAGTCTGAAGGTCCCACTGGCTGCCACACGGCAGCTGTGACCACTGAAGGGGAGGTCTTGAGTCAGGCATTCCCTCACCCCCTACTGCAGTCTGATTTCTTCCCTCTCCCTATTTTTACACCCTTTTGCCAATAGTCTGAGGCCTCCCCTTTCTGAATATCCAAATTTTGCCAACTACACCTCTTCCCAGGATAGGCTGAAGTCTAGGTGGTATGTGGGGGGGTGGGTAGGGGTAAGACAAGGAGACATGGGGATGCAGGTTTGGGCTTGGGGCAAGAAAGAACTTTCCACAGTTCAGGGTGGTCCCAGGACAAGGGCTCTCATTATTAGAATACAAGCAAAGATATTCAGTCTGGGGTTAAACCTGACCCAATCGAAGGGCCCTTCTTGTGAGGTGTACTTAGGGAAATGAAGCCTCTCAGGGATTCTTTGTAGAGGATCACTATGGCAATGACCAGTGAAGCAGGAACAGCATGGGCTCTGGTTTAAATCCTCTGCTTCTGGCACCGGGGTGGCTCAGTAGGTTAGGCGGCTGCCTTTGACTCAGGTCATGATCTCGGGGTCTTGGTATTAAGCCCCTTGTCAGGATCTCAGCTCAGCGGGGAGCTTAGTTCTCCCTCTCTGTCTGCCCCTCCTCCCCCGTTTGTGCTCTCTGTCTCTCAAAGTAAATAAATACATAAATAATCTATAAAAAAAAAATCCTCTTCCTCTTGAAAGCCATGCTGGGCACCCTGGGGAAAAAGGACTCAGTTTACACACACGGTGTCCAGGGGATGATGTTGGTGTTGGGGCCACCTACAGAGGGCTGAGTGCAAGCACAGGCAGCCACAAGGCTGTGAGTCTTCCATACAGAGTCAGTTGGTGACCTCTTCCCCTCTTCTGGTGACTGACTGTGCCGGAAGAACTTGTTTTTCAGATAGCAGGAGGCACTTCCTGAGAGATATGGACCCTCACATCATTAGCCACATGAAAGCCGGGTGCAGATAAAGACTGGGGCCTGGCCAGCTAAGGGCTCGATGTTCACCCACCTATCAGTTCGCTATACAGGCTCATCACAACACAGGCAAGGATCCTTGCAATCAGACTCAAACTCCTAATAATATCACCACTCAGCTTGGAATGCTTGACTAAATGCTGTTTGGGGATATTTGAACAGAAGATAATAGGAATGCCTGTTCATTTTGTTAGGTGTGGTGGTAGTATCATAGTGACAGAAGAAAAAATGTCCTTTGGTTTTAGAAATGCATCTTAAAATAATTTGTGGTGCAAGGTCATAATGTCTATAATTTATGTTAAAATAGTTCAGCCAAAAGTGGAAATGATGCAAATATTAATTGTTTAGGTCACTAGTTGTCAGACATAGGGATTAGGAGGGGATGAGCACTAGAAATTCCTATACTGCCATTTTGCTGACATCACTCCAAGGACTGGGTATTTCCATGCTCTTTATATTATTCTCTCTCTTTTTTTTATATGTTTGAGAAGTTTCACAATAAAAGTTAATTAAAAAAAATCCATAATGTGGAGAGATGAAACTGTGTTTCTTTTGCTTCTGAAACACGTCTAAGTTATATGAAAAGCTTGGCATGTATTATACATTGGGAATTCCAACTGGGGAGGGCAGAGTGTAGGAGGCTGAGTAGCAAAAGCAAGGGAGAAAGGTACAGGGCTTTATCTAATCTTTGTTCCAACATCCATGGCCAGAGGGACCACAATGAGGGGTCCCTCCAAGTGACAGGCTTGGCATAAGTTGTTTTGCCACCATGTGAGGAGGCCTCTTGCCTACCTCCCAGCCCTCCCCGAGATGACCCATCAACTACCTGGGCCTGGAGCTTTACCGCCACACTGCCCGGCTACCTCATGAAGACACCCCTGTCCCCAGGAATCCTGACTGGGGATCAAGAGAAGAAATGGCCAATCGCAGTTCTCACAGCACTTTGTCCTCCCTCAAGTCTCACTGAAGTCCTGATTGGATGACCAAGCCCCTTTCACAGAGTCCTGAGGCTCAGGGGGAAGACTGTGCCCCACTCCCAGGATGGAGCTGGTCTCCAGCCTGGCCCTCTCGTCCCATTTCTTGCACACGGGGTCCTACCATCCCTTTTGTGATGAGGACACTGAGGCCCTTCCACAGAGATCAAACATGTTCTCAAGGTCAACTGGTCATTGCCATGGAGGAGGGTGAGAATCAGGTCTCATGTGCTCCAGAAACATCAGGGAAGGCTGAGACTCAGGGCATCAGGATAGGGAGGTCACTCTTCCAGCATGGTCCCCCAGGAGCCCTGGTTGGCCTGTGGTTGTCACTCTGCTCAAGGAGGAGGCCTGAGCCCACTGTAGCCATATTTCTTAAAGCCCACAAAGTGGTCTGCTGGGGGCCAAAAGGGCCTGGCCAGCAGTGGACAGCCTCCAGAGAGCCTGAAAGCAGATGACCAGGGCAGGATGCCTATGGCAGACTAAGCCCTTCGGGGAGGAGGTGTCCAGCAACCTGCCTCAGAAAGGAGTTAGGAGGGCAGCCCGGGTGGCTCAGTAGTTTAGCATCACCTTCAGCCCAGGGCCTGATCCTGGAGAGCCAGGATCAATTCCCACGTCGGGCTCCCTGCATGGAGCCTGCTTCTCCCTCTGCCTGTGTCTCTGCCTCTCTCTCTCTGTATGTGTGTATGTGTGTCTCTCATAAATAAATAAATAAATAAATAAATAAATAAATAAATAAAATCTTTTAAAAAAAGAAAGGAATTAGGAGAAGCCAAACTTTCTCCAACTCATGGGCCATCCCAGCTTCTGGGGGTAGGGGAAGCTGAGGGCGTCCTTCTGGGATCAGGCCCACTGGTTCTGCCAACAGAGGCTCTTTTATAATCTGCTGAAAGGTTGGCCCATTTGGCCAAACTCTTTAGAGCACTGTCCTGCTTCCCCCAGGGAGCCTCCCCTGATTGCTCCTCTCAGCAACCCTTGCCTCAGTGCTGGGAGGCCCCACCCTACTCCCCTCTGGGTTCTTCCTCCTAGGCCACAGGCTCTGTTTTCCCTAACCAGCCTAAGAATCTTCCCAGAGCAGGACCTGGGTCTCCTCCTCCTCTGACACCCCTCCCTCTGTCCCTGGGGCTGGGCTTCGCCCTGAGCAGTTCTGCTACCAGCGAGGAGCCCCTGTGCCTGCTGTCCAGGGGGTAGGGGCAGTGGAAGGCCTGACAGGTGGCCTTGGGCAGACTTCCTCTTCTGAGACACTAGAAGTTTTCTTTCCTTTTTTTGCTTCCCTGTTCAGAGATTTTCCCTTCCCTGACTGAGGTCAGGGCACCATAAACAGGAATGATAAGGCCAGGGGCCTTTACACTGAACTTTGCAGCTGCCGTTTTATGACTCTGATAACATCAGCCCCCTTAACCCTGAGTCTTGCTGGACTGGGATTGCCTGGTGTTCAGTGTGGGAGCAAGTGGTGGCTGGTGGGGAGGAGGGAAAAGTGGAGGAGGATGTGGGGACTCCTTCATTACAGGCTGCCCTGACCCAGTCCTGGGTGAGTCCCTTCTCTCCCGCTGCAGGTGCAGCCCTGCACCGGGCTTTGGGCTACAGCAAAGATGACAGACCTCAGCCCTTGATCCTGTGGGATGATCAGAAGAGCCCGGGCTGAGGGGTGGGTAGGGCAGAGAGTGGAGTCAGGGAGGGAAGGGCTGAGTGGGCTGTAGCAATCAGGGAAGGCTTTCTGGAAGTGATGCAGTAGGGTATTAAATGAATAAAATGTGGAAAGTACAGGGGAGGGTAGGCATTGGAGGAGCCAGGCTTAGACTGCCTTGGGAGGTGGGGGACAGATGTGGCTGAGCAGGAAGGGAGGCCCTGCTGAAATCACCCTGCCCCAGGGCTGAGAAACCTCCAAGGCTGGAGAATGGTGTACCCGCAGTGATCCCAAGAACCCTGGATCATCCAAGGAGAATTTGAATGGTCAGAGCCCAGTTGGGAAAACCAGAGGGCTGTGGGTAAGGCCTGGAAGCTCCATGACACTGAGGTGCCAGAGCTGTGGAGCTGTGGCTTCAGGGCCAGAACCAAGAGAGGCTTTGAGTGCTCAGGAGGTGGGTCTCAGGCCTCTCAATGGGAGCAGGGAGGCTCCCACCAATTCTTTTTAAGTTCTGCTCCCAGGACAGGCAATGAGCTTCTTGTCCCCAGGATTTACAAGACATGGTCTAGATGGAAACACAGAGATTCCTGCTTTGGTGGAGGTGATGGCAAGAGAGATAATCATGGGATAGAAGAGACTAGGTGATCAATATACTCTACTCACCCACCAGCCAACCCTGAGCTGGTGTCAGGCCTGGGACCCACTGGGTTTCAGGCTCTAAGTAGCAACCCCAGATTCCTCAAGTCCCAAGAGGGAGAGAGAGAAAATCTATTTCAGTTCAGGTCTGATTAGTGGGGGTCAGCTGTCTTTTAGACTTATTTTGCCCATCTGCAAAATGGGTGGACTCAGTGAATCTTGAGGTCTTCCCTGATCTCAGAGGGAGATGATCCACGCATCTCCTGCCTGAACCAGCATCTGCCCTGGAGGTGAGCCACCCACAGCCATCCACGAGGGCACATCCACACAAGGGGCTCACCTGCACACATGCATCAAATGCTTATACACACGTACGTGGAGATGGAGATGAAGCAGAAGCGGGAGGCAGAGGACACCACTGCTTCTTGGCTGTGTGCACCTTGCTCAGCTTTCTCCGACCAAGCACATGTCTGGCCCTTCCTGAGAAACACCATCCTCAACCTCTCACTGCCCACCACCTTCCACCTTGGGCTCTGCTCAGTGGGAGGGCACAGGAAAGGCCTGCCAGGCAGCCCCTTACCCCCAAAGCCCCTTCCCAGCGCTGAGCGCGCTGCTGAGACGTCACTCCCACACGCAACACACAACGCCCCGCAGATACCTGCAGGCGGGCTCGGCACACAGCGACGACCCCCAGACTGCCGCCCACCGTCTACCAGGCCTTGCGCTCCAGGCGGCCACAGTCTCCGACCCTGCACCCCGACCCCGCCGCCGCACGCCCACCGCGGCCGCTACCCTGGACGCGAGTTACGGAGCGCGCTCCCCGCCGGCGCCCCCGCCGCCGTCCCAGGCCGCCGCTGCGAGCGGGCTCCCGGCCGCGCTGGGAGGGACCGGGAGCGACGGGCCCCCACCCCTCGGGCGCAGATCCGGCCCGAGGCTGGCCGGGAGGCGAGCCCGGCGCCCCGCGCCCCGCGCCCCGCGCCCCGCACAGACGTGCGCGCAGACGGCCCGGCAGCGCCGCCCCCATCCACCCGCGGCGCCGGGGCTCGGGCGGCTCGGCGGGCACTCACCGCGGGGCCCAGGGCGCAGGCGAGGGCGCTGGCCAGCACGCACAGCCAGCCGGCCGGCGGCGGGATGCTCGGGCGCATGGTCCGCCCGACCCCGCGGCGGCGGCGGCGGCGGCGGCGGCGGGAGCGGGAGGACGAGGCGGGCAGGCGGCGCGCGGCGCGGGGGACGGCGGAGAGCCCCGCGAGTGGCGCGGTCGCTGGGGCCCCGGCGCCCGGAGGAGCGGCTCGGAGCCGGAGGCGGGCCCCGGGGGCTCGTCTGACGGGCGGCGGGGCTAGCCAATGGGTCGGCAGGGGCGGGGCTGCCGCTCAGGTGTGGGGCGGGGCTGGGGGCTCTCCCGCCCGCGCGGAGTCCTGCGCTCGCTCCGCCGGTGCCCCCGCGCCCCGCCCCGGGGGCCAGGCACCTGCGAGCCTTCACCCCCTGGGCCTGCGCCCTCGGGAGTCTCGAGACCCCAGCCCGCCGCGTCCTTCCCTGCTCGGCTCACCTCCGAGCGCCTGGATGCCGTCTCCCACTCCCACCCGCCCCCTCGGCCCCACCCCAGGACGCTCTCCACGTCCACCTCCAGAGCCACCTCCTCCAGGAAGCCTCCCTGCCAGCCTCTCCCTTTCGCATTTCCGCGCCTCGGAAGACCGGTGCAGGCGGGCGGGACTCCGAGACAGGACGTGTCGCTTCTTCCCGCCCCCCCCCCCGCCCACCGCCCCGGCTGCGGCCTGCGGCCTGCGGAAGGTCCCAGGGTGTAAGCGACCCCGAGGTGGGGCGCGTGGTTTGAGCCGTCTCCAGTCGCCCCAGCTCATCCCTTTCCCCCGAGAGGACTAGCGAGGACTAGCGAGGCGACACAAGGGCGCGAGCGAGGCCCGTCCCGGCTTCCCCGGTGCCACCCCGAGCCCCGGCGACCTGGCAGGAGAGTGAGGCGTCGTGCCTTGGGGAGGACCGCACGGCCGCGCCCCCGCGCGTCTCAGCGCGGGCACCTCCCGAGGGAGGCTGGGCCGAAGTTCCAGCGCCCCCAAGCGGGGAGGGGAGGTCCGTCCCCGCGCTCGGGACCGGCTGCACCGCCTCCCGCAAGCCGAGCGGGACGGGGCGCTTCCTCCTCCTCCCGCCTTCCCTGCCTTACAGCCCGGGAAACCGCGGTGCAGAGAAAGGCCGGGACTCGGGCCCCCTGCCTCGGGTGCCTCGCTCCCAAGCCTGGGCGGGTCGGCCGCTGGGTGACAACGGACCAGGCGGCCTGCACTGCGCGTGCTTAGGGAGCGATTTTATTCACCCGTAAAACGAGGCCACGTTTCAACGGGCGCCGCGCCTCGGAGGGCTTCCTGTAGGCCGGGAGCTGGGGGCCGCCTTGCCCTCTTTCCCAGGGCTCCGAGGGTGTGCTGGAGGCTGCAGGGGGCGGCGGCGGCAGGGCCAGGGTGGATAGTGGATGAATGTGATAAGGGGCTGGCCTGTGTCTGGGCGCCCAGCCGGCGGGCTGCTTGACGGAGGTCTAACCCCAGGCGCTGGCTGACGACCACGTGCGTCAGGTTTCTTGCAGACCCACCTGGGCTTCCCTCCTTACCGCGCGGGAAACCGGGGCCACTGACTTTCTGGGGTGGAACGAGTTATGGGGAGTCAGGGAAAAGCCTGAAGGGGATGAGCTCCCAGCCCCTCCTCAATTTAGGCTTATTTGTGGTGCTAGCATTTGCTTCTTCCTTCTCTCCTTCTCTCCCTCCCTCCCTTGCACATTTATTGATAGTTTGCTGTGTGCCAGGCTCTGTGCTGTGCGATGGGGCAGGGAAGTGGATAAGAAGGCGGGACCTCTTGAGGGTGGAGGACCTGGAGAGCTATTGTACTCCCTATAATTTCCACCTCCTTCCAGATGAGTCTGGACATAAACCCTTCCCCAGATAGGGGAACTGTGGAGATGCCTCTGCTCCTAACCTGGCCATTCTAGGGTTTGGACTCAACCCCTTAGCGGAGGATAGGTTTGAAGAATCTTTAGGCTTCTTAGCCATCTCTACTTCTGGGGGCCAGGCTAGGCTCAGGAGCAAGGGGCCTTGCCTCCCTGACAAGAAAGAACTCCTTCTCAGGCCTCTGTTCTCCAGCAGAACCTGACAGAAAGAACTCCTTCTCAGGCCTCTGTTCTCCAGCAGGACAGTGGAATCGGGTCCCAGTTATGGGGAGTCACTTCTGCTGGCACAGTGTCCTAGGAGTCCTAGATGTGAATGGCAAATCCATGGGCTTTGGATGGATTTGCTCACTCTACACACACACACACACACATACACACACCACCTAGCCAGCTGCAGGACACTGAAATCCCATCATTAAAGCTTGGTCCACTAAAGCTTCTTGGTCTACTGAAGTTCTGATCTCTCTGAGGACAGGAATCTTGGGTACTTGAGAGTACATAGAGAGGGGAGTGGTGAAGATTGGGAATTAGAAGGGAGCCAGACCCCACTTTGCCATCTGACACTCTGGCTGGTGGGAGAGGAGACACGGAATCTTAAGGCTCCCAGCCCAGAATGGGCTGCCTTTTCCCTTGCTCTGGAAGGTGGTCCACTTTTGCTGCACGGGCAAGCTAGAGCCAGAGTGGGTGACGGCAGGGCCTCTCCACCCTGTGGCAGTCCCTGAGCTCCCAGGAATGAAGCAGGTGACTAAGGAAGAACACTTTTCCTGCAGATTCTTTGCAATGAAAATTACTCCTTTGTTCTTTCAGAATTGTTCCCCTGGGGGACCCACCCTTCCTTACAGATCAAAAGGCACAAAACAAATTCAGAAGTGAAAGAAGGAGCAGAAAAAGGAAAATAGCAAACACAAACAAAAACTTAAAGAATTCAGCGGAGGTTACTTTTGACCATGTCTTTATTAACATTTTGCATTTGTTCTGTGTTCTGAAACACAGGGTGGCAGGGTGGGGTTGGGGGGGTGAGGAGGTGGAGGACATCACCTGAGAGTCCTTGAGGGATCTTATGGCAAAGCCATCCTTTCACCTGTCTGCAGATCTGGGAGGGCTTTGGCAGGGGCTGGGTGGTGGTGGTGGTGGTGGTGGTGGCTGCGACACATATCAGAAGCCTAAAGTTGTGGGGTGGTAAAGTTGTGGGGTGGTGGCGGGGGAAGGGGACAGTCTACCTGAGGGTGTGAAAAGCAGGGACTTGGCTGGGTCTCTGTTCCCCATTGGGAGTTGGCCTTTGCCTCACCAGTCCAGGCTTGGGGAGGGGGCCACAGCCCCCCTCTGCTCCCTGCTCCCCCATGTCCTCTGACATTGATTCCTGATCTGAGATGTTCCTTCCTGGATGCCTGGAATCTGTCCCCTGTCTGTGGCCCAAACCCCAGAGCCTTCCCGGCTGCTGCCGGAAATCACAGGGGTGCAGAAGATGGGGGGAAAGAGAGAGAGAAGCAGTCACTTGCCATTCCCCCGTGACGACAGGCAAGGCAGGAAGAATCTGCAGTTACTCATTTGGAGCCTGCCTGGCTTCCTGGCTGCCTGCCTCATGCCTGCACTGGGTGCCACCCTTGCCTCCCCCAGTTCTTCCCCACGTCCCTGAGCAGTGTACTCACTGCTTCAAGGCTCCCAGCTCTGGGACTCACTCGTGGTGAGGTTCCACAGTAGAGTGGAAGGGCCCCTGGGGACCACTGTGTAGTTTTGGCCAGCATGGGAGGTGGGGGTAGGGCAGGCAGGGATCTGGCCTGGGAGTCACTGCTCCAGGATTCCCCTTCCAGAGCCATCCACATTGCTGTGTGAATACAGCCTCTCTAGGCTTCTGAGTTGCCCTTCTTTGGGGCTAGCTCTTCCTGGGAGAAGATGGATTTTCCCTCCACGCTGTGTTTGATGGAGGGCAAGTGGGACCCAGGCAATATCCAGACAGGTATTTAAAGAAGCAACATTTCCTCCATCCTTTCCATGACAGCAGGCAGCAAATAGCATTCCTTTATCCTCTATGTGTCACCTACTTACACTGGTGCTGGCCAGTGATGGGTTCTACAGGTGTCTCAGTGGCTTGGCCATGGGCTGCCCCTCCAGGGGAGCTTAGCATTGCTTGGGTGGGATGCTGGGGGGAACTTCTGGTGGTGCTAGAGCGGCACCTAGGAAGAAAGCAAAGTTCGTGGGAGAACAGGTGATGGAGGGAGAATTTCCCCGACTTGACAGGTGGGGGAATGAAGCTCAGGAACCATTTCTGAAAAGGCCTCTACCATCCCTTGTGATGTAGGAAAGACATTAGTGTTTGGAGCTGACGGCCAAGAAAGAATTCTTGAGAGGTCTTTGGTGCAAAAAGGTGATTTTATTAAAGCAGGGGACAAGACCCATGGGCAGAAAGAGCTGTCCCAGCATTGTGAGGAGTGGTTCATTATATACTTTCAAGTTGGGAAGGGGTCAGGGATAGTGTAATTCTCTGAGGATTTTAGAAGCAATGTTATCAGGACTCTGAGGGGCTGGCTATTGTTGGGAAAAGGTCATTTATTACTGTTTAATAAAACCTTAGTCATGAGACCCTTCAGATGTGTAGGGGTGGGCCAAATGCTTGGCAGATGATTGCCAACATGTATCTTGGGGGGTCGAGATAAAGGAAATTTCTTTTTTTATTTTTTAAGATTTTATTTATTTATTCATGAGAGACCCACAGAGAGAGAGAGAGACACAGGCAGATGGAGAAGCAGGCTCCCTGTGGGGAGCCTGATGCGGGACTCCATCCCAGAACCCCAGGATCATGACCTGAGCCAAAAGCAGACACTCAACCGCTGAGCCACCCAGGTGTCCTGAGATAAAAGAAATTCCTAAAGTAATTTCTCTATGTTAAAGTAGACTTACAGGATCCTGGAGGCGGGCGAGGATTGCCTGTTGCCTATTGCGATGTTGCAAAGTATTAACATTGAGGCATGTGAGTCCCTCGAGGAAGGTCACTCTTTCCTGTTGCAAGGACTTGTCAATGGGCTGTAGGGAGTAAGGACATTTAATAACTTTTCTTGGGCGTTTGTTTCGCACATCACCTTGGTCCTGGACGCCAGGATTTAGAGGGAAGGGAGGCAATGGTGCCAACTTCAGGTGTGTCAGTTCAGATCTTCCCACGAGCAGACCTGAAGATGGAACTAAGTTTGTGGAAGTTTGTGGCATGGCAGGGGAGCCCCACGAAAGATATCAGAGGAGAGAGCAGGATCAAGGAGAGACTCTGGCAACCTGCCAGTGAGCTTTAGGGCAAGGATGGCACAGAGGCCTTAGTGACTTCACTGTGCTCAGTCAATGGCTGCGAGCTGTCTGGGAAGGGCAGGGCCTCAGCTCAGAGGCTGTGATGCATCCTGAAAGTGCCACCTCGAGAGGCTCTCGGCTCACTGTGTTCCTCACAGCTGAATGGCAAGTTCTTTCTTGAGGGGAGGTCCAAGGGGTGCATGTCCAAGCCTAGCACAGGGCGGAAACCAAGGCAATGGAAGATGAAGGGAGTGAGAGAGCCCCTGCTCCAGGAGACAGGAAGAGACTTAGGTCCTACCCTTGGGAGGAGCCCAGTCTGGGCACACAGAGGGATGGCTTGAGAAGGAACTCCTTCCTTCAGACTCCCAAGGCTCAGCTGAGTCCAGGTTATCAGCAGTCTATTATCATGCAACTCAGCATGCTGGTCATGGTGCAGTGATTCTGGGAGACTCTAGAAGTGAAGAACCTCTCCCCACCCTGGCCCTCCACCAGCACCCATTTGCTCTCTAACAGCAGCCACAGTCTCTTGGTCAAATGCTTACTGCAACATCACTGTGTGTGCGCGCATGTGAACGTGTCCATCTATAAGGGCGTGTGAGTATGTGTCCTTATGTGGGCACATGTGCTTCCAGCTGGCATGTCTGAGAGCAGGGCTTGGCCAGTGTGTGCTAGGAGATGGACTGCAGAGCAAGGTGCTGGGTAAGTAGGGGCAGAGAGGGGATAAGTGTCATAGAGGGTGCCCAGGAGCTCTGCCTTTCAGAGCTCCTTCCTGGGGCAGTGGACTCCCATAGGTGTTGGAGCCCTTCCACCCCAGGGACAGCTCAGACTAACCCCATAGGAGACCTAAATTTCCACTCACCTCCCCACTTCCCAGCCCTGTGTTCCTGTGAATCGGTGTGTAGCTGATCTTGGGCAGAGATTCTGGAAAAGGAAGATAATGTGGGTGGGACAAGACAGACATGGGGGTAAGTAACACAATCGATGTCATGAGAGAATAGTGCGTGTGTTAAAAATGTAAGGGTATCAACTGAAAAAAATATAGAGGTCTCTGTGTAACTCCTCAACAGCTAGAAGAAGGAAAAAAAAAGGAAAATTCTACCAATTCAATAAAAGACCATAGGTACAGGGGGATAGATTAGAGACAAGAATACATGGCAAATAAAAACACAGAATCAAAGATCAGAAATAATTGCAAACATTGATCACCATAGTTGATGTGAATGAAGGAGACTTTGTGATGGAAAATTTAAAAGAAATAGTTCATATTATTAGAATGTTCAGTCTATCAAGAAGATGTTTGGGATTATTACAGGAGAATTCTAACCCCTTAAGGAACAGATGATTTTTATGTAATCAAACTGCTTGAAGCAGGCAAAGAAGACAGACTGTATTCCAAGATATTTTATGAGGTATCATACTGCTGATATTAAAACAAGGCATGGGGAGCACCAGAGAAGAAGATGCTAATTCTGTTTTATAATTTTCTGGATATTAATAAATAAGTAATTTTATGAATTATGTTAATGCATCATTCGATTTCATGTTGAATGTTGAATTCACATTCCTACACCCACATAGAAGCAAAAATGGAGACAAGGGAGGCAAACCATGGTGGCTGAGGCGGGGAACAGTGGGGGCAGTTCTGTCATCGGCTGACGCCCCTCAGACAGGACGCTGCCAGCCATTGTCCAGCCAGGTGGGGGCCCTGGGGCCTGGGAGGTGTTTCTGCAGAGGCCAGCCTTCCCTGCTAGGTGGGTGCTGAGACAGGCTGGTCACAGAGAGGCTGCTGTTGATAAGTCAGGTGTTCTCAGAAGGGGATGGGCTCAAAGTCAGGCTGGGATGGGCAGAGAAGATGGAGCATCACCTGGGTCTGGAGAATGTCAGGCACGGCCATCATCCTGGTCCTCACAGGGCTGGGGTGAAAGCATCCATCTGGCTTCCTTTTCCCATCAGTGGGACCTATAGTCTGTCGTGGGGTCTTTGCTGCAGCTACCATGTGATTTGCAGACCGAAAGGTGGGCTCCGGGACTGGGACTGGGCTGTGGTTGAAGACTGGGCAGACAGAGCAAGGGACGTAGGCTAGGTGGGGACAGCCTGTCCTGGTCCCTCTTCTGTCCCCCACCCTAGCCACAGATGTCTAGCAAAGAGGCTTCTGGGTCTTTATAGCTTGACTCTGCCCGCAGGTGTGTAGCCATCCTCCTTACATGTATCTCACTATCATCTTTATTACTGTGCTTATTATCAGAACCTCAACCCCAGGCTCTGCCCTCTGGTTTCTCTGGAGAGGGTGTGGACACCCTTCCTGTGAAAACAGGCTGTTTCAGGGTTCCTAGGCCCTCATGAGAGGGTGAGAGACCCTGAGGGCACAGCCCACACGCCGTGAAGTAGGCTGGAGAGCCACTGCTGGGCAGGGACCACGGTCCGCAGGCTGTCTGTGGCCAGGCTGGGACTTCACTGGAGCCAGAAGCCCTCAGTTCCCTTCCCTGCCGTCCCCTTCACGTGAGTGGGGCTCTCAGTCCATAAAGTCCCGGGTTCATGACATACAGCTCGTCTTAATTTTCTTAGGATTAAAATTAGCATTGACTTTCCTCACACCAGACTGGCAGAAAACCCAAGTTGGCCCTTTCTTTGCTTTCCTGAGTGCCTTGTGCTGGGAAAGTATTAGGGAGCCTCTTCCTTCTCTATTCCCCTCTGTTATTGGGCCTTATTGGTTGATTCCAAGACCCTCTCATTGGCTGCCTTTGTGGTGCTGAAGTTTCGGGACCTAAGAGTCCTGGAGGGTACTTGTGTCTATGGGTTCAGCCTCCCAGTAGAGACTGAAGTCCCCTTCTCCAGGTGGGGCACAATGGGTGTGGGCAGGAAGTTTATTGCCATTCCAGGAAGACAGCCTCAGAATCCCAAGGAACTCTTCCCCTTCTCCTTCTTCTGCAGGGTCAGCTCCCTCCTAGCTTTGGCCTTGCTCTGCCCGGAGACTTGGTCTGCCCAAGAGAGGGCTTACTCCCAGGGAGAAGAGCACTAAAAGCTTTGTCGTGGTCTCCTTGCCAGGTTGGGCTCTACTCCACCCTTCCCAAGCTGGGCCAGAACTGCTGAGGTGACTGCTTTGAGGAGAGTAAGTAGCTCCTGCAACAACAACCTTTCTTCTCTGGGGGACACTTGGAGGGGGCAGCCCTCGACTGGGGAGAACAGGCCTGGGAGGTTGGAGGGGGGTGGTGACTGGCATCCCCACCTCAGAGAAGAACCAGCTGGGGGGGACTAGTTGCTCAGGGCTGGGAACCAGGCCAGGAAGATGCTAGCTGGAGAAGGGAGGTGGGAGGAAGAGAATAGAGGAAGGAGAGATGGGGGAGGAGGGATGAGGAAGGGGGGAGGGGCTAGGAGGGGGGTGGTGGAAAGAAATTTGGGAGAGAAGAAAGGAATGAGCAAGGCAGGAGGGGGAAGCCAAATGCTGGAGCCAGGCGGAAGGAAGTCTTACATGGGGGAAGTCCTCTCTGGCAAGCACATCCCTGCTCCACCACCCCCTTCCTGTTTTATTCAGTTCTTCTGAATCTTATCCCTCCCCTGCTCAGGGCAGTAGCTTCCTCATAACCTCCGGCTTCTCCCTGGCCCCCCATCTCTCCAACCTCAGCAGCCAGCTTGATGATGATGGCGATGACGACGATGACGACGACGACGATGATGATGATGATGATTACCGTTTTTTAATTTATTAAGAGCTACAATATCTACAAAGTGGATAAAATAATGTAATCAGCTTCCTCGTGTCCCCCATCTCTTAGTTCATTCCCTGTGTCCCTATCCCAGCCTTGATCATTTGGAAACAAATCACAGATCTAACATTTTATCTGGAAATATCTCAATATCTCACCCAGGGCATGATCCTGGAGTCCCGGGATCAAGTGCCACATTGGGCTCCCTGCATGGAGCCTGCTTCTCCTTCTGCCTGTGTCTCTGCCTGCCTCTCTCTCTCTCTCTCTCTCTCTCTCTTTCTGTCTCTTTCTCTCTCTCCCTGAAGGAAAGGAAGATCCATAAGGGCAGGGATTTTTAGGGGCTTTTGTTCCCAAATTATCTCGAGGCCCTAGAATGGTGCCTGGCACACAGGAAATCTATTCATATCTACAGAATGAATGAATGATTCCTCCTAAGACCCATATCTGATGCTGCCCTCTGTGTACCAGGTTTCTAATGCAGCCCTCTCATGGCTCTATGGGAAACCTCTCTTCCCCTTCCTTAGCCTGGCCTTGGAGGCTGCTCCTGCCCTACCCAAGCCTTCCAGAATGCCATGCTTTTTGAGCCTCTGTGCCTTTGCTTGGGCTATTCCTTCTGCCAGAAATGTTTTCCTCCACACATTGCTTGGGGGTGACTTTGTCATGCTTTCGGGCCTGAGTTCATATCAGTCATCCCTTTTGCGAAGATTTCTGGGGGCCTCTGCTGGGGATAATAGGCCCAGAGCGAGTGTCAGTGAAAGCTGGGAAGCGAGAGAAATGGAGCTCCTCCACGCCTTTCCTGCTTACACCTATTCCTGACTCTAGGCCAGAGCTCACCCTTGACCACAGCTGATCCCTAATTACAATCCTGGGCCTCCACCCAGGGTCACCCATGACCCCAGACTGATCCACAACCCCAGGCTGACCCCTTACTCTTATCATGGGTCTTGATCCAGACTAACCTTTGACACCGATCAGGGATCCCAACCCAGAGTGGCCCATGACCCCGGAGTGATATCTAACTCTGATTGCAGGCCTTATCTCATGAGGCCTGACTTCTGACCCCAGGCTGACCCCTGGCTTTGATTCCCACCACAATCCACATTGCCTGTCATAGGGAGTGAGAGGGTGTGGCTGGCTACTGGCAGGCAGTGTGTGACCTTCTGAGTCCACAGGCCCTGGTTGAGGGCCAGAGCCTCAAAGTTGGGAGCTTCTTGTCAGCGGGCCATCCTCTACCCATCCTTTCCCTCTGGCTCCCCATCCAGCTGGTACTGCTGACCTGGCAAGAGACTTGAGGCCAGGCACCAGGGGAGGGGAAAACTGGCCAGACCAGCCCACGCCTCTGTTTGCACAGGTCTGGGTAAAAATAGCCTCAGCTACTACGCAAGCCTTTTTCCCTTCCTCCTGATCCTGGATCCTGCCCAGGCCCTAGTCACTTGCCAGTTGTATCTGCCCCTAGGCCTCTTCTTGCCTGGGATGGGACAGGGGTCCAGACAGCTTCAGTAACTTTGCTACAGCTCAAGTAAACCCTGACATCTGCTGCTGCCTCTGGGAAGCCACCTTGGATTGACTGTTAGCTCTCTTGCTTCCAAGATATGAGATTATTTCTCTCCCTTTGGGATGTATGTGACATATCTATCCTCTGCCTTGAAGAGGGAGGGTCTGGTTGGGGAGAGGAAGCAGAGGAAGCCAAGCCTCTGCCCTGGGAGCTCCCAGGGTAGTTGGAGACACCAGAATCCTCTATAGGGATGAGTTGGAGTGTAAGTGGGGGCTGCAGGCTGGGCTTGGCCTCCTGGGGTGCTGCAGACCAGAGGGAGGGGTTCAGTGGGAACCATGAACTGAAGGGAATGGAGGACCAGGGAAGGGTGGTCTTGGACTGGTGATGGAGGAGGAGTGTGTACATGTGTGCACACACACACGCGTGCAAGTATGTAACCTACAGTAGGGGGACAGGAATGAGCTAGAGAGAAGAGGCCTTGTAGGCTGGAGCTGAGACTCCATTTGAGGGTAGCTGGGCACCACCAGAGGACCATGAGAGGGGGTTCTGCCCCAGGGAAGTATAGAACTGTGTGCATTAGAGAAATGTCCCACCCCTGGCCCAGGGAAAGTGCCAACTTGCTTAATTTGGGGCCAGAATTGGTTTGGGGTCCTGGGTTCCCCTCCACATGGATGGCCTGGCTATGTATTGCCATGGCCAGACTGCTCTTACCTGGCACCTGTTGGCTTATCAGCTACTGGAATCATTTACTCAGTCCTCTGTCTGTGTGAAAAAATATCCATGTGGTACACACCCATCAGCATCCAGTGGCTTGCTTATGACAGCCCCTTGGTTGTTGAGGTGGAAACCACAGCTCCTCTACTCTTGCCCTATGCAGTTGGGTGGTTGGGTGGGCTTCATCCTTCACTTTAGCTCCAGCCATAGGTACTTGTCCCGGACCTGGCCAACAAGAGTCAAGCTGATTGGAAACACGCCTCCAGCTGAGCCAATGAGCATCAGCCTTGGAACTTTTGCCAGAACTTTGGGAAAGAAGGGAGGGATTTTTGCTATGATGCCAAAAAAATATAAGCCTGCTGCTGTTGTGGCCATATTTACCTGCTTGAGATTTGAGCCAGTACACACAAAATCAGATCCAAGAGATGATGAGAGATAGATTTCTGATGACATCGTTTGAGTTCCTGGATCCAGCTTCACCAAAGCCTGTATCTCCATGGACTTTTCGTTTTCTGAGCTATAAATTCTTCTTTGCTTAAGCCAGCATATGCTGGCTTTCTGTCGCATGAATTGGAAAAAATTCTAGTACTGCAATCCCACCTTCCCCCAGTACCTGAGTTGTTCAGGGAGAGTTCAGGGCAAAAGCGCACCTTGGGAAGGAGTGAAAATGTGCCTGTGGCTTGTTTTAGCTCTGACAGGTAGACATTTTGCCTTTGAATCTTCATATTGGCCTCTGCTCTTCATCTATGGAGTCTCTCCTGCATCTGGTGCTTTTTCTTTTTCGATAGTGAGATGCTCTCCTGCATCTCCATATGGCGAGTAGGGTCAGTGGTTCCCCATGCCTCTCCCTGAGACCTGCTCTTTCACAATGAGGAGGGTGGGAAGCTGGCTCTCTGCATCTCCTCCAGCCCAGTGTCACCTGCTTTTCATGTGGACGAAATGCTAAGAGTCTGTATGTGGAAGGAAGGCTGTCTTCTCATGGATGATAGTGTAGGCCTCCATTTACTTATTTAATTTGGCAGGAATCATTTCCATATGAATGCTGGAGGGAGGGGAAGACATGTGGGAAGAAAGTTTTATTTATTTTTAAAATTTTTATATTAGTATTTTTTTCATGTGGGGAAGTTTGAGATGCTGTATCAATTAGGATATAGCTTCAGCTGCTTGTGGTAGAGACCAAAACAACAGTGGTTTAAATAAATAGAAGTTTGTCTTTAGCACATGGAAGCCAGAGCTGGTGTGGAGGGTCCTCACTGAAATGTTAAGGGCCCAGGATCCTTCCATTTGGCTGCCTTGCTATCCCTTGGCTATTCCCCTGGATCAGCCATGGCATTAGTTTTTTTTCTTTCTTTTTCTTTTCTTTTTTTTTTTTTTTTAAGATTTTATTTATTCATTTATGATAGACAGAGAGAGAGAGAGAGAGAGAGGCAGAGACACAGGCAGAGGGAGAAGCAGGCTCCATGTTGGGAGCCTGATGTGGGACTCGATCCCAGGACTCTAGGATCGCACCCTGGGCCAAAGGCAGGTGCCAAACTGCTGAGGCACCCAGGGATCCCCGGCATTAGTTTTTGAGAGCTGCTGTAACACAGGACCACAAATTGGGTAGCTTTAACAACACAAATTTGTTGTCCCTCAGATTCAGAAGCTAGATGTCTGAGGTCAAAGTATCACTGGGGTCTTCTGAGTATCACAAAGTTTCTTCTGAGGCTGCAAAAGGGAATCTGTCCCATGCCTCTGGCCTAGCTGCTGGTGGCAGCTGACAATCTCTGGGATTATTTGGCTTGTAGAAGCATAACCCCAATCTTGGCTTTTGACATCACCTGGTGCTCTCCCTGTGGGCATGTCTGTCTCCAAATTGCCCCTTTTATAAGCACATCAGTCAATGACCTCATTTTAACTTGATTACTCTATAAAGACCCTGTCTCCAAATAACATTAGATTCTGAGGTGTTGGGGGGGGGGTATGACTTTAACATATGGATTTAAAAAAATATTTTATTTATTTATTCATGAGAGACACAGAAAAGAGGCAGAGATATAGGCAGAGGGAGAAGCAGGGTCCCTGTGGGGAGCTGGATGTGGGACTTGATCCTAGGACCCTGGGATCATGACCTGAGCCAAGGGCAGATGCTCAACCACTGAGCCACCCAGGTGCCTTAACAAATGAATTTGAGGGGGATACAATTCAAGCCATAACAGTTATCCAATGTTGTGTAATAAATTATCCTTAAACTTAGTGGCTTAAGTAAATCACTTATTGTCTCTCATGGTTTCTGCAGGTCAGGAATTTAGGAGCAACTCTGCTGGACAGATCTGTCTTGAGAACACCCATGGGGCCGCAGTCATCTTCTCTTCCCCACCCTCACCCCCCGACCCGTCCACAGGGCTGCTTGATGATCCTCACAGCAGTGTCTCACTTCCCCCAGGGTGAGGGTGTCCAAGAAACCAAGACGGAGGAAGCAGCAGTGCCTCTTCTAACTAGCCTTGGAAGTCACACCCAGTCACTTTGCCACATTCTATGGATCACACAGGCCACTCCTGATTCAATGTGGGAGGATGCTACACAGTGGCGTACAGGCAGGAGGTGAAGATCCTTGTCTACATGGCCCACGGTGGCTCATCAACCACTTCTGCCTTCCAGTCAGTGGGAAGGAGAGGGTGCCCCTTCCTGGTGATGGAGTGACCTGGAGGTAGCACAGTGCCCTCTAAGGATGTGTATGCTGGCTTTTTGTGGGATGTTACTTGCCAAAATGTAGTCATAGCCACACGTAGCCACAATACACAGCTGGGAAGTGTAGCTTTTATCAGGGGGCAGGCATGTGCCCTGCTTCCAACTTCTGTTACTGCATGGCTTAGTTTGAGTCTCTCTGAAAGCAGAACTTGGACAGTGGAAGAAAGCCAGTTTTTCCCTTGCCAGTAGGGAAAACCTCACACTCCCCTTCTTGTGGGTCTCCCTTGCTACTCACATGGAACACTTCCCTTCTGCTGCTTTTGCTCACCCGATGTGTGAGGGTGGTTCCCTACCAAGCAATTCTGACACCAGCTGCATGTCCTGCAATTTAACTCAATTCTGACACCTCCACCTGAAGATAGCATCGGTTCCCACTGGTTAAGGGCTCAGTCCCACAAAACCACCCCACCACGCTTTCGATGCCATTCACCCAGTCCAGGTTGTCACCTTGCTTCTACTAGTTAGCTGTAAGTCAGAGTTCCCATGACCCCTCCTTGTGTTGGATTAAGTTGATGAAGTGGCTCACAGAATGCAGGGAAACACTCACATTCACCAGTTTGTTGAAGGATATGACAAAGGATTCAGATAAATAGCCAGTGAGCCTCACTCACATAGAGTGAGGTCTGGGAGGATGCTGAGTGCATCCTCAGCATCTGGGAGGATGCTTCTGCTTGCAGAAGCAAGAGCTTCTGTCCCCGTGGAGTTGGGGATATTTTATGCTGCTGGTACATAGATGTATTTGCAAACCTGGAAGCCGTCAGGATGCTGTGCTTTTGGGATTCTTTTGGAGTCTTCATTACATGGGCATGATCGATGGATCAATAACTCCATTTTTAGTGCTTCTATTTTTTTTAAAAAGATGTATTTGTTTTTCAGAGAGAGAGAGAGAGAGAGAGAGAGAGAGAGCACAAGTGGGAAGGGCAGATGGAGAGGGAGAGAGAATCTCAAGCAGACTCCACACAGAATGTGGGGCCCAACACGGGCTCAATCTCATGACCCTAAGGTCATGACTTGAGCAGAAATCAAGAGTCAGGTGCCCCTAAATGCTTTTCCTTCTTAAGAAAATGGTGGGCAGGACTGAAAATTTCAAGTTTCTAATTGCTCTTAGTCTTTCTGGTGACCAGTCCCCATCCAGGTACAATCCAGGAGCATACCAGATTTGTCTCGCTAAAACAGAAGTCACTCCTATCACCCAGAAAACTCCAAAGCATTTAATACTATGTCAGGAACTGGGGTCAAAGACCAAATATTAGAACTAAAGATGCTCCTAGTGCTCTTATCACTTAGAAATTACAAGGGTTTTAGGAGCTCTGTGCCAGGAACCAGGGATGAAGACCAAATACACATTTTTTATTATAAATCACAACATTGCAGGCAGGAAGGTGGATGCAGGTTATTTGGGAGGTGATCCTATGGGCTGGAAGAAGAGAGGGAGGGTGCTGTTGAAGTCTCTGCTTTAGGAGATGGGGGTTCAGCTCAGCATGGACCTCCCAGAGTGGTCATGCTGGGGGTGAAAGCTGGGGCATTTTTATGTGGTCCCCAACCTGAGAAATAAACTGTCCTATACTTCCTGGATCTATCCACATTTCATCCCCTGGCTCCATGGCTTCAGAGCAGCACCAGACAGAGGGAGAGATCTCTGTGCTTTTGAAGTGGGATACTGAGAGCCTGCATAGGATTTTCCACTGTAGCTGGGCTATGATCAGAGGAGGGACCCCCCAAAACATCTGTTCCACTCTAGAAGAAGCAGAGCCACTCTGCAATCTCTGACCTAGATAGCCTGATGATTTTGCCTGTGCCCTACCCAAAGTGCCTGAGCACAGGGATCTATCTGGACTGTGAAGTTGGAAGTCCTGAAATCAGCCCCTGACTCCTTAGGGCCAGTGCTATGGGCTCATACTAGGGCCCTGTCCTGGAGCTTACTTCTTGGCCTTGTCTCACCAGCCCTGAGTGAAGCCAACCTGGACCATCTCCAGGAAACATGGGGGCTTGATCATTCCCAGACCCCCAGCTGGGAAACTGGGGGCTTCCCTGTGGGCTGCCAGCCATTATGTAAAACCCCAATCCAGGGGACCACAAACATGCCCCTCAGGCTCTCACCTTCCACTCCACCAGCTAGGAATCCTCTTCTGCCAAGTTCCATGCTGGGCATAATGGAAATATTCAGAAATTGAAGCCATAATACAAGTTAAAGATAAGTAGAAGGAAGAGATGGAATGAAAGCCTTCCGTTAGACTGGCTGCCCAGCTTCTGTCCCAGAACACTCATTTCTAGTACTCCCTGAGACCCCTTCCACAAGGGTTGAAAGAGGACCCCTCCTGACTGGAAGTCACCCCTTCCCTCTCCTGTGGGGGTTACTCCATGGAAGGGGCTTGGACCTTGTCACTGCCAGGGACCTTCTGGTGAAGCCTGTAGATTCTGGTTAGGCTGATGTTTTTAAAGTGTTAAAAATAAAACATGAAGGACTACAAGGGAAATCAATAGAAATTGCAAACAAATTTGTGCCATAGTAATACATATATTTCTTAATTCATGTATCAAATAATAAGACCTAGCAGCAGGCTGAATAGCTTTGTTTATTTATTTTAGAGAGGGGAGGAGGGGCGAAAGCAGAGGAAGAGAGAGAATCTGAAGCAGACTCCCTGCTGAGTGAGGAGCCATATCTGGATTTGATTTCAGGACCCTGAGATCATGACCTGAGCTGAAATCAAGAGTCGGATGCTCAACTGACTGATCGACCCAGGAGCCCCTTTAAAATTTTTAATTAATTAATTAATTTGAGAGAGAGAGAGAGTCTAGTGACTTTAAAGCAGGGATGAGTGTGGAGGCCGAGAAAAATCAAGGCCATTCCATCTCATGTACTTTAGCATTAGCACAAGTACAGCCATCTTAGGCCCTTGTGAATAAGAGCTGAACTTTACAGGAAAAACTGCAGAATGTCCTCGGCAGGGAATCCCATATCAGAAAGACAACAGAGCCCACACCAGTGGTAGAAAGTCCCATATTAGAATGAGAACAGAGCTCAATGCCCTTGAAAGCCCCATATCAGAAGTAAACAGAACTTGAGAAATTCCTCCACCCCTTCTGGAAAACCCCTAGACCAGCCCATAAAAACCCAGCAGTAACCCACTTTGGGGTCCAAGTCCCTGTTCCGCTGTGTCGGGCACACTTGGACCCAAGCTCGAGCTTGCAAATAAACCCTCGTGTGCTTGCATCGGTCTTGGCTCCTTGGTGGTTTCTCGGATTTGCAATCTTGAGCACAACTTTTGGGGGCTCGTCTGGGATCTGAGAGACCTCCAGGACCCTATCCGGAGGGTCCAACGTGTGGTGAGTGCACTCAACTTTTTCCACCTTTTTGTGTGCATATTTTCTGAGAGCTCTAAACTGTACTTTTACCTGTAGGAATTCCAATCTGTATTGGGTAGACATTGGCTTAGGCGGACGTGCTGTGGGCCGTCGACCGGGGGTCTTGAGGAGACATCCCTTGCCCCCACTGGGAGGACAGGGTCCTCATCTGAAAGGAGGACAGGGTCCTCATCTGTAAGGAGGACAGAGGTCCTCATCTGTAAGGAGGACGGGAGTCTTCATCTGTAAGGAGGGCCGGCGGCCAGCCCTTCGGATTACTTTCTGTTTTGTCTCTGCGGTGGCACTGGAACATTTGTCTGTGTTACTGTGTCCTTGTTAACTGTTTGTGCCTTTGTCTGTGTTACTGTGTCTTTGTTAACTGTCATAACAGTTTACATAAGGAGAAGGAAATTTCAAACTTACTGCATGTCAGAATGGCCAACCTTTGGCGTGGGATGGCCCCGAGAAGGAACTTACCACCTACCTCCTATCTTACAGGTTAAGGCCGTGATCTTCAGGGACAAACCGGACGGTCACCCTGACCAGGTACCCTACATCCTGGTCTGGCAGGACAAGATCAAGAATTCCCCTCCTTGGCTAAAACCATTTTTACTCCCCAAAGCGCACAACTCGGCTGAAGGTAAGGAGAGACTCTGGGTCCACTGC
Organism: Vulpes vulpes; assembly: GCF_048418805.1. Lineage (NCBI taxonomy): Eukaryota > Metazoa > Chordata > Mammalia > Carnivora > Canidae > Vulpes > Vulpes vulpes. The sequence goes on along the minus strand of NC_132790.1, from coordinate 62,310,375 downwards.
CAGACTCTAAAGGCAGGTGTCTGGGCTGCTGGGTGCAAGTCTACCAATCTGGCTGAGGTATGGTTATGTAAGACAGGGTAAGAACGAGAGTCCAGCAGCCTTCTTAGAGAGAATACTAGGAGAGAAGAGCTTGCAGGACTTATAGTAGCAGAAAGAGTCTATAATAATAGAGAAAGTCTGGAAGAGCAACAAACCAAACTAAGTGACAGGAGACCTGAAACCTGGCCAAGATCCTGCTGGCCACAACCATGGATGACCCACAGGAAAGATGGAGGCACCTCAAGAAGCTGGCTTCAGGGACAGGTAAGGAGGATGGCCCTGGTCTCCGTCGGGAGCACCCTAAGCTGAACAAAAACCAACGTGCTTATTGCAAAGAAGAGGACAACTGGGTGAAAGACTGTCTTAACAAAAGACCTAAGGCTCCTGCCAAGATCTTGGAGATGGAGGACCTGGATGACTAGGGGAGTCGGGGTTCGGCACCCCTCCCTGAGCCCAGGGTAACTCTCAGAGTGGAGGGGCAACCTGTTGAATTCCTAGTGGACACTGGGGCACAACATTCGGTTTTATTACAACCCCAAGGGAAATTGGCAAACAAGACTTCATGGGTGCAAGGGGCCACGGGCACCAAACAGTACTCATGGACTACCCGAAGAACTGTGGATCTCGGCATGGGACGAGTATCCCATTCCTTCATGGTCACCCTTGAGTGTCCCTACCCGTTGTTAGGATGGGATTTGCTCACCAAGATGGGGGCACAAATTTGCTTCCACCCTGAAGGGGCAAAAATCCTAAACAAGGAGGGGCACCCTATTCAGGTGCTTGTCCTGAGTTTAGAAGACGAATATTGTCTCCACCAAATGCCCTCAGCCCCAGTGACTGACATTGACCATTGGCTGTGGGAATTTCCCCAAGTGTGGGCAGAAACTGGGGAAATTGGGCTGGCCCGGCACCGACTGCCCATATACATAGAACTCAAGCCGGGGGCAGACCGTGTCAAGGTCCACCAATACCCCATGCCTCTCATAGCACGTTCGGGAATCACACCCCACATACGGTGACTTACTGGACTCGGGCATATTGAGGCCTTGCCAATCAGCATGGAACACTCCCTTGCTGCCAGTTCGGAAACTGCACTCTAACGATTACAGGCCAATCCAGGACTTAAGCGAAGTCAACCAGTAAGTAGAGGATATGCACCCTATGGTCCCAAACCCATACACCCTCCTCTATTTAAAAGATGCCTTTTTCAGCCTGCCTTTAGCACCCAAGAGCCAAGACCTCTTCACCTTTGAATGGATGGACCCCGAGAAAGGCATCAATAGCCAGCTCACCTGGACTCGACTACCAAAAGGGTTCAAAAATTCACCGACCATCTTCGATGAGGCCTTACACGAGTTGGGTGAGTTCCGTTCTGAGCACCCTCATTTGATATCCTGTTGGCAGTGGAGGACCAGGACACATGCCTGCGAAGCACCAGGGACTTGCTCCAAACCATAGCGGCTCTAGGATACCGGGCCTCAGCTAAAAAAGCCCAGATCTGCAGAGCAGAGGTGAGCTACCTTGGGTACAAATTAAAGGATGGACGAAGATGGTTGACAGATGCACGGAAGGAAACCGTCCTAAGGATCCCACAGCCGCAAACTGTCCGCCAGGATGGACAGAGGCATTTCCCACCAAACACGAAACAGCACAGACCATGACCAAGAAACTGCTGGAAGACATCTTACCGAGGTATGGTTTTCCTGTTAAGATTGGATCAGACAACGGCCCAGGATTCGTCTCTAAGGCAACACGGGGAGTGGCACTAGTACTTGGGGCAGATTGGAAATTACATTGTGCATATAGGCCCCAGAGCTCAGGACAGGTAGAGGGGATGAACAGAACATAAAAGGAGACCTTAACTAAATTAGCCCTGGAGACTGGTGGGGACTGGGCGACTCTCCTCCCTTTCACCCTATATAGGGTGAGGAACTCCCCATATAAGATGGGACTGACTCCCTACAAGATCATGGTCGGTCTTCCTCCACCTATTATCCCCAATTTAAAACCTGAGGTGCTTGCTGAGTTTGATTGCCAACTCCTTTTCTCCCTCTAAATGTTACAACAAACCCATGAGCAGGTGTGGCCTAAGCTGAGGGCCCTCTACAAGACTGGGCCACCCCCAGACCCCCATCGATACCGGCCAGGTGACTGGGTATATGTGCAGAGATACCAACACCAGACACTTCAACCTCGCTGGAAGGGACCCTACATCGCGATCCTGACCACTCCCACCGTTCTCAAGGTCGACGGGATTACTCCCTGGGTCCACTACACCCACGCCCGGCCAGCAGACCCACACGCCGTTCTCATGGACTTTGTTAAGACTGCGCCGTTCTCACTTACCCCACTAATGTTGCTTATGCTCTGTCCTCTTCGTGCCAGAACCAATCTCCATTAGCCATTTAAAAATGTGTACCCAATTCAGCCTTGTTTTTAAAGTCTTTTAAGGTTTAAAAAGATGGGAGCATCTTAACTGTAGAGAGGCTTTTGCAAGCAAGGGAGGGGGGAGGTATGTGCTGCCCCAAATGAGGAGTGTTGCTTCTTTACTGACCACTTAGGAATAGTCTGGGAATCTATGGCAAATGTCAGAAAAGATTTGGCTAGATGTAAACGGGAGAGAGAACAGCAACAAGGTTGGTTCGAATCCTGGTTTAATCATTCCCCCTTGCTCACTCTGAGAGCAACCAGGACCCATGATTGGGTCCTTCCTTAGGTTCCTCTGAGAGGGGGAAATGTGGAGGCCGAGAAAAATCAAGGCCATTCCACCTCAAGTTTAGCATTAGCACAAGTACAGCCATCTTAGGCCCTTGTGAATAAGAGCTGAACTTCATAGGAAAAACTGCAGAATGTCCTCGGCAGGGAATCCTGTATCAGAAAGACAACAGAGCTCAGAATTGCCCTAGGCAGAGAATCCTATATCAGAAAGACAACAGAGCCCACACCAGTGGTAGAAAGTCCCATATTAGAATGAGAACAGAGCTCAATGCCCTTGAAAGCCCCATATCAGAATGTAAACAGAACTTGGAGAAATTCCTCCACCCCTTCTGAAAATCCCCTAGACCAGCCCATAAAAACCCAGCAGTAACCCACTTCGGGGTCCAAGTCTCTGCTCTACTGTGTCGGGCACACTTGGACCCAAGCTCGAGCTTGCAAATAAACCCTCGTGTGCTTGCATCGGTGTTGGCTCCTTGGTGGTTTCTTGGATTCGCAATCTTGGGCACAACAATGAGAGTAGGTGACATTTTGAGGCCTCTCTACCAGTGAGGAAGTGAAATGGAAATATCTGGGATTTCTATTGGTGACTAAGTCACAGCTCCTGCAGATATCACTGTGTTTTGTTGCCTACATTCATAGTGGAAGAAAACGCTAAATTTCAGTTTAAAGTTAGTGGGAATAAAGTTGTCATTTTCTCCCACCCAAATATGTGGATCCTCTGATTTCTATTTATGTATTTCTTGGGGGTCAGTGGACCCAGGGATAAGATTCCCTCTTCTCTGGGGAGCCTCACCTGAGATGGGCCACTTTCTTAGGCCTCATGCACTGCCTTGGAGATCCCCTTGTTGCTTGGGCTGGTTGCTGTTGAGCCACTGAGGTCAGGGCAAATGCTAGCCTGTGTGCATCCAGACCCTGGGGACAGGAAGGAAACTCTAGCCTCAGGACATCGTGACTCTCATGGCTTCTAGGCCAGGGCAAAGCTGAGTGAGTCAACCCCAGCCACGCAGAGGAGCTCAGTCAAGAAGGAAAGGAACATGGAGATAGTGTCACCCTATAAGCTGAATGTGGTCAGGGCCACCGACAAGCATGCTGAGGAGCCTTAAGAAAAGGAGAGAGAGCATTTTAGATGGGCTTTGGGAAGGTGTCACTGGGATACTGGCCTGTGAAAATCAAGTGTGATTTGCAGGGTGGCAGAGGATATCCCCAACAGGAGACACAGCCAGTTTCTGAGGTTGCTGCTGGAGAGTCAGGGAGGGCAGGACAGTAAAGAGGCACAGTCACAGAGATAAGCAGGCAGACAGGCTGGGCCCCAGCTCCACAATGCTGAGCCCCCCAGGCATTTCCTTCTGTGGATACTACCTACCGGGAGAGCCAGTCCAGCCACCAGCACACATCTTGGCTTTAGGACAGCTAGACTCAGTAGTGACAGCTGCCAGGCCCTCCGGCTGGAAGCCACTGCCCTTATTAGCTAGTGTGGGATCAGCTGCTCTGCGGCTCAGCAGTCCAGATGTCTTAGAGGTTTGAAAATCGCCAGATTAAAAAACTAATTGCAGCATTTGCTCTAAGCCTGGCTCATTCCTGTCCATGTCCAGTGTTGTTGCATTTCTGATGGGGGCTGCGGAGGCTGCAAGGAGCTCAAGGGGACCCAGGCCAAGCCTCAGTCCCAAGGGATGGGGGTGGGGTCTGCCCTGGTGGCACTCCCTCTGCCTGCCTCTCAAGTGCACCCTTGAATGTACTTCCCAGGAGCCTTTGGAGGAGGAGGAAAGAGCATGCCCAGGGACTGGCTGGGGGCTGTGGACAGGAGGCCCAGACTCCTTCAGCCTCAGCACCCCCTGAGAGGTGATAAGCCTCAGGGACCAGACTGGATCATTTTAAACCAACTCTGATGCTAGAGATGCTTGCTGGCCTAGGTGGCTCTTTATCAACGTCTTGATTCTGTCTCTTGTCCACTCCCAGCCCATCTACAGGTGCCTGGTTCTGGGTGTCCCTCTGACACCTCCATCCTCCACAAACCGCCCCAGCCTCCAAGTCTTCCCACAGCCTGCTTCCCCACCCTCCCTGCTGTCCTGTTAGTGAGGGTTTTCCAAAACATACAATGGATTGTGCCTCACTTTTGTCCCTCCAGTCGAGGCTCCTACTGCCCAAAGAGCAGTTTCTCAGACTGACGTCCCAGCTCTCTTACTATTGGAAGTCACAAGTGTGGCAAAACAGTTTAAAACAGAAGGAGTGAGGTGGGGTAAGTGGGGGAGCAATGCCTTAAAGCTTCTTGGCTTGAGTTCCAGCTCTGCCACTTACTGGCTTTATGACTTTGGGGAATGCACTTAGCTTCTTTGCACCTCAATTTCCTCATCTGTAAAAGGGGGAAAGTAATAGTCACCCTATCCTGGAGTGTGTGAGGATTAAATGAGTTAGCTCATGTAAAGCATGTAGCATAGTGCTTGGCACATAGTAAGGGCTCAGTTAGAGGTGGCTGTTATCACCTGCTTCATGCTCTCCTCTCCCTACCCTCACTGCTACCCAATATTTTGTCATCTGCTAGCCACCCTCAACTATTCCAATGACCAGAGGTTCCATTAAAGCTTCCCAGTGCAGGGCAGCCCGGGTGGCTCAGCGGTTTAGCTCTGCCTTCAGCCCAGGGCGTGACCCTGGAGACTCAGGATTGAGTCTCACGTCAGGCTCCCTGTGAGGAGCCTGCTTCTCCCTCTGCTTGTGTCTCTGCCTCTCTTTCTCTCTGTGTCTCTTACGAATAAATAAATAAAATCTTTAAAAAAAAAGAAAAAGAAATGCAGACTCTCAGCTACTTTGACCTCCTGAATCAGAGTCTACATTTTGGAAAAAAAAAAAAAAAAAAAGACTTCCCAGGGCAGCCCTCTATTCATTATCTATTGCTGTGTGACAAATGACCACAAACCTAGCAGCTTAAGACAATGAACATTTATTATCTCACAGTTTTTGTGGGTTTTGAGTCTAAGCATGGTTCACTGGGTTCACTAACTCAGGGTCTCATGAAGCTGCCATCAAGTTGTAAGCCACGGCTATGGTCTTATCTGAGGCTTAACTGGGGAAGGATTTATTAGCAAGCGCACATAGTTGTTGACAGAGTCAAGTTTCTTGTAGCTGAGGACCAAGGACATCATTTTTGTGCTTGCTGCTAGAGGACCTTGGAGGCTGCTAGCTGGAGGCTGTCCTCTGCTCCTAGAGGCTGTCTGGGTTCCTTGCCATGTGATATTTCCCAACATGGCTGCTTGCTCCCTCAAACCCAGGAAGGGAGAGAGATAATAGCAAGATGAGCACTACAATATTTTTCTTTTCTTAAGATTTTATGAATTCATTTGAGAGAGAGAGAGAGAGAGAGAGAGAGAGAGAGAGAGAGAGAGAGTGAGAGCACACACACTTGGGGGCAAGGGGCAGAGAGAGAAGGAGAAGCAAAATCCCTGCTGAGCAGTGAGCGCAGGACCTTGAGATCATGACCTGAGCTGAAAGGTAGATGCTTAACTGACTGAGCCGCCCAAATGCCCACAAGATGGGCACTGTAATCTTATATTACACACACACACACACTTTCCATCACCTTTCCTGGTTAGATGCAAGTCACAGTTTCCACCCAAACTCACAGGCAGGGGATCATATAAGATGGCAACACCAGAGGGCAGGGATCTCAGGGGCCACCTGTCTGCCACAGACTCCAACTCTCTATCTTTGCTCCTGCTGCTTCTTCTTTCTGGAAGGCTCTCTGCATTTTAGGGTTCAACTTGCTCTTTTTCTCCCAATGTTTCCTGAGCACCTACTCCATGCCAGCATCTGGGCTCTATTCTGAGGGTACAGTCCAGCCTATCAAGTTTTCCCTGCCCAGAATTCTCAGCTCATATGTTTAATACAACACTTGTTCCATTGCCATGTGCAATGCCATAATTGTACATGATTTGTGTAAACACTTCTGGCTTGATGGGCTCAGTTTTCTTATGGGAACCTGGCCTTGACAAGGTCAGGCTGAGTCTGGGTCAAGGTTGGGGCTTGGTCTCAGGTCAGGCTTGAGAATAGAGCTCTGAGGACATGTTAGAAAGGGGCTGGGTTTTTTGTTTTTCTTAGGTCTACCAATGAGAATTAATCAATTTGTTTTTCAGAAACTAGCACCAATCTTTTCAGAAGCAGTACATCCAAAGCTATTAAAAACTCTGTTCTGTCCATGAAATATGGTGGCTACTAACTGCAGTGGGAGCTGGAGGTAACAGCTGACAGGAGGGGTTTATTTTTCATACGCAGCAAAGCCTCTCTACTTATCTAGGGGGAATTGCAAGTTATTCAGGGGCTGTTCAGTCTCTTTGACCCTTTTGGCTTGGAAAAAGGAGTGCACAATTCCTGTTGGACCAGGCCTTTGTAGGTGAGGGCTGTGTCTGGGCTTGATCATCCCCCTTAAGATGGAATTCCAGGAATTCCCTGTGAGAAGGCATCAGCTGGCCCAGTTTTCCCTGTGGCATGAGACTTAGAGTGTGACAGATCAGGGGACTGCTGGCACAGGGAACCGAACTGAACAAGTGTTAAGGGGATTCTGGGCTGGCCTCTGGGCAATGTGTATGCTTGTGCCAATTATACTGGTGAGGGAACTGAGGCTGGGGGTGGGGAAAGGCCCTGGGGGAGAGTGCCATAAGGAATTAGACTGAACATTTCCAGTCCCTGCCCTTACTCCTGCCCTCAGACCCTCCTGTGTACTTTGTGCTTTCCTACCATTCTGGGGAAATGAGACGTGGTTGAGAGATCCAGGTCACCCCAGGATGAAGGAGCACAGTTACCTTTGAGGAGCTGCAAGGTGTCCACACTTTGGAGAGGGCTGGAGGCTTCAGGCCCCAGGAAGACACCTGATGGTGATGTAGTTTTGGAATATAGGTGAGGTTTGGTGGGGTGAGGTCTGGAAGCGATGGCCAAGAAAACACTCTTGAGACATCTTTGGTACAAAAATGGTGGTTTTATAAAAGCATGGGACCTGTGGGCAGAAAGAGCTGCTACCTAGAGGTTGTAAGGCGTGGCTGATTATATATTTGGGAGTTGGGGGAGGTAAGAAAAGGGGAGGTTTTCAAAAGAACTTTCATATTCTAAAGAGGACCTAAAGGATATTGGAGGCCTTGCCACTGTCAAGTTCAGGCTGTTTTCCCCTGTAGCAAGGTATTAACATTAAGACAGTTGAGAGCTTCCTGGAGGACTGTCACACGTATCCCATCTAGGAGTTGGGGATGGGGTGCGGTTTACAGGGTGTCAACTTGTGCTTTGTCCTCAGCTGGTCTTCTGTTTTTTCTTTCTTTCCTTTAATTAATTAATTAATTTGTATATTTTTTTATTGGAGTTCTATTTGCCAACATATACTATAACACCCGGTGCTCATCCCATCAAGTGCCCCGCTCAGGGCCTTCTGATTTTTCATTAGTGGTTTGGAGGAGGGTTGAAACCTCCAGACCCCACTCCACGGAGGCAGAGCACAGAGCAGGGGATACTTGGGGAGCCAACAGCTGGCAGACCTGGTAGAGCCAGGAGGCAATCTCCAGACGAATAGCCCAAGAGGTGCCTACCTCCGAAGAAGTCAAAACCCAGAGAGGATTCAGAAGATCTTCAAGTTGGGAGTGGGGCTGGGCTAGAACTTGGGGTTCTTTTTCCTCACCTCATGGCCTTTCTCTGGAGGCCCAGGGGCCCAGGATATACCCATAAGGCCCTGACCTACACGGGAAGGTTCTCCCTGCTGGCTGATGAAGTTCTGGGTAATTGGATGTTTTGGTTAATGGAAAGAGCTATCACTTAAACTATAGATGAACTCAGTAAGCCCCACAAAGCCTTACTGGAGGATGGCTAAGCCCTTTCTGTGGAGGTGGTCAGGTCCCATGGCACCTGGGACACCACCACCTACTGCCCTGGTGCGGTGTGGCAATGTGGTGACGTGCTGGAGGGTTACCAGCTCCGCTCCTCTCAGGGCTGTGGGCTGAGGCCTGGAGTATCTGCCTTGAACAAAGGGCACACATTCTGCCTCAGAGGGCGGGTGTGCCGACCAGCCCCACCCACCACACCCACAGGAAGCCTAAAGTTGTAAAACAGCTTTTCCTTGGAATCAGAGAGAACTGGCTGGAAGGAGCAGGAGTGAAGGTTTGTCACAGGACAAGTTATTGTTTTTTGCTCTCAAAGACCCAGTGGAGAGGGATAAGAGGCAAACCCACCCTCCTAGAGGCCTAGTTCAAGGTCTGGGTCCTCCTTAGCACCAAGGAGGAATCAACAGCCTCTTTGTGTTCCAGAGTGGGAGGCTGCCTGGGAGCAGTGTGCTGCCTTTCAGACCTCTAAGCAGGCTCTCAGAAGAAACTAGATGAAACTGGATTGCCTGAGAACAGGGAAGGTGGAGACTTAGCTTTGAGAGTCAGGCTGTGGGTTGGCAACCAGATTTAGGGAAGTGTTGAATTCCTGGGATTTGAAGCAGTGGGTTGGCCTCGGGGCGGGGTGAGTCTAGTGGGTATATGTGAAAAGCACAAGTGAACACCCTCAGACTTAAATTTACTCCATCTGTGGGACTTGAAGGTCCCAGGGATTTGGTGAATCCAGGGGTAGGGGCTTTGGTAGTTAGCTGCACTGGATGATGTGGTGACCTCCCAGATCCCCTTCATTAGACTCTCCACCTCAGCCTCTGTAAATGTGGTTCTGATGGCTCACAGCCTTCTCTGGAGAATTCTCTTACACCTGTGGGAACTACATCACACAGAGCATTATACCTCTCACCCCCAGGGACTGTTCAGAGCCAAAGACCAATTCAGAGGATGAAAAAAAAAAAAAAAAAAAAGTCTGCCTCCTTGCCACTGATGGGACCAACTCTGGTACATTTCCTGCACCAATACCCCTTTGGGGTCAGGCTGAGCTTGACCTGTTGAAACCATTCTTGCTCAGCTCCTCTCCTGCCTCATTCTGCTTTACCTGTTCCCTTCTCCTGAGTCCTTCCCTCAGTAAACCCTGTCTCAGGCTATGCTCCTGGGGACTCTGACCTGACAATGACCAATATAAAACTTCTTACCCATCTTAGTGAATGCATTTGACTCAGAAAACAAGTGAGTCTGAATTAAATTAAAAAAAAAAAAAAGATGAAATCACCACGGTGATCCAGTAGGTCATGGAGCAATTTATGGCTATATCAGACTGTAGAAGGGACTTGTAGCCCTGGAGTAGTCTGGTTGATCATGGAGATAGTGGGTTTTCTTGGGGTAAGAGAGTTGAGATCCTTAAAAGGAGAGTTTCCAGGATTTGAGAGCACTTCATCCCTCGGCACTCAGTGGTACACTGTAGCCTGGAGGGGCCAGGGATCCATAGGCCACATCCCACAGCCCTCCTTGGAGGCCTTGTCTGGTGCTGTGTAGACTGCTTTCCTGATGGCCACAGTGGCTCTTCTCTAAGCTTTCCTGATGGCCACAGTGGCTCTTCTCTAAGCTGTCGAGAGCCAGAGCGGTTGAATCCTGATCCAAGATTCCTGTTTCCCACCCCAATGAAGGGACTCTCTTGAAGTTAAAGGGATAGGTTGGCTCCTGGCTCTGTGGTTATCTTGGCAATATTGTTGGTTCAGCTTCTGCCTCTTCTGGACCTCATTGTCCTCCCCTGTGAAATGAGGGCATTTGAGGGAAGGAGAGATAGGGGAGGGAAGAGAGAAGAGTTACAGTTACGATCTGCTCAAAGTCCCTTGAGCTATTTGTTAGCTTGGAACTTTAACCCATTGGCAGCGTGGAGTGGAGGGCATGCCCTTGCTCATCAATGGGGCATATCTGGTTTGGGGCTCAGGGCTCTGATGTTGAGTATATGGAGGAAGGGAGGATGTATAGAGGGTGACTGAAGGTGGCGCTGAAGACTACTTTGGAACCATTTTTACCATCTCTGCCAGAATGTTTGAATTCAACTTCTCAAGGACAATCTTTCTTTGAATTCTCAGGCATGTAGGCTTAAGTGTCCAAACTGGGATACTTAAAAACACTTTTTATTGTGATAAAATACATATAAGTTGTATCATCTTAACTATTTTTAAGTGTACAGTTCAGTGGTATTAAATACATTCATAATATTGTATAACCATCACCACCATCCATCTACAGAACTCTTTAGATCTTATAAAACTAAAATTCTGGACCCATTAAACAGTAATACCCTTATTACCCCTAACCTGGCAACCACTATTCTTCTTTCTGCTTTGACTACTCTAAGTATCTCATGTAAGTGGAATCACACAGTATTTGTCTTTTGTGTGATTGACTTATTTCACTTAGCACAATGTCCTCAAGGTTCATTTATGTTGTAGTATAGGTCAGAATTTTCTTCCCTTTTTGGATTGAATGATATTCCATTATATGGATATGCCACATTTTGCCACATTTTGCTTATCCAAGCCATGTACTGATGGACGCTGGGTTGCTTTCATGTTTTAGCTATATCGAATAACTCCATTATGGACATAGACATACAAATCTCTCTTCTAGGCCCTGCTATCAATTCTTTTGGGTATATATCAGAAGTTGAATTGCTGGATCCTATGGTAGTTCTATTTTTAATTTTTTGAGGAACTGCCATACTGTTTTCCATAGCAGTTGCCTCATTTTACACCCACCAACAGTGCCCAAGGGTTATAATTTCTCCACATTCTTGCCAACATTTATTATTATTATTAATTATTATTATTATTATTATTATTATTTTATAGTAGCCATTCTGACTGGTGTGGGGTGGTATCTCATTATGGTTTTGGTTTGCATTTCCCTAATGATCAGTAATGTTGAGCATTGTTTCATGAGCATCATTTCATTAAATGGCCATTTAAGTAACTATTTTGGAGAAATTTCTATTCAAGTCTTTTGCCCATTTTTGAATTTTTTGGGGAAAACAGAATTTTAGGAGTTCTCTATATATTCTAGATAATACCTTATAATATATGTGATTTGTAAATATTTTATTCCATTTTGTGGATTGCCTTGTTATTCTGTGGACAGTGTCTTTGATGTACTAAATTTTAAATTTTTCATAAGGTTCAATATTTCTATTTTTTCTTTTATTGCTGGTGCCTTTTGGTGTCATTCATATCCAAGAAATCATTGCCAATCCAGTGTTGTGAAGCTTTTATCATGTTTTCTTTGAAGAGTTTTGTAGTTTTAAGTATCGCATTTGTAAACTGGGATACTTTTTTTTGAAAAAGATTTATTTGAGAGACAAAAAGAGAGAGAGACTGAGGTGTGTGTGTGTGTGTGTGTGTGTGTGTGTGTGTATGTGAGGGACAGAGGGAGAGGGAGAGACAGTCCCAAGCAGACTGTGCTGAGCTCAGAGCCTGACATGGGGCTATAACCTCATGACCCCTGAGCCAAAACCAAGGGTTGAATGCTTAACCAACTGTGCTATCCAAGTACTCCAAACTGGGACAATTTTGAGACTGAAAGGGGTTGCTTAAAAAAAAAAATCCAATATAATTAACCCTATAATTAGGGTTGTATTAGTTTCAAATGTACTATCTAGTGATTCAACAATTCTTATTTTTTTTGACTCAACAATTCTATACATTACTCAGTGCTCATCGAAAGTGTACTCTTACTCCTCTTCACCTATTGCACCCATCCTCCACCCACCTCCCCTCTGATAATCACCAGTTTGTTCTCCATAGTTAAGACTCTCTTTGTCTCTTTTTTTTCCTTTGTTCATTTATTTTGCTTCTTAAATTCCACATATGAGTGAAATCATATGGTATTTGTCTTTCTCTGACTGGCTTATTTCATGGGGCATTATACTCTCTAGGTCCATCCATGTTGTTGCAAATGACAATATTTCATTTTTCTTTATGGCTAAGTAATATTCCATTGTGTATCTTCTTTGTTGAACGGGAAGGCTTTAAATAATGATGTACTTAAAAATTATTTATGTATTGACCAACAAACTGATTATATTTTATGGCAGACCTGTGTTGTTGTCATTCATGGATTAATTTCAAATATAAAATTCTTTCTAAAAATAAAAGTAACCCGTGTCCATGTTCATTAGAACAAAACTTCATACTGATTATGTGAACACTAAAAATAGTATAGGGGTTCCTGGCTGGCTCAGTCAATAGAATATGCAACTCTTGATTTCAGGGCCGTGAGTTTGAGCCCCATGTTGGGGGTAGAGCGTATTTAAAAATATAGCATATGCAGGAACACTTGGAGCTGTCACCATATCCACTGTAGTTGCTGGGGCCAGAGTGAGTGCCCAGGTGAAAGGTGCACTTCCTCTGGCTGGATATTCCTTCAGAAAAGCAATCATCTCCTCATTCCATCATGGTGAATGAAATGGATTTCACTGCTGGGGAGATGGTAGTGCTTCCAGCACTTACTTAATGCAGTGTTTAGCACTGTGTGAAAATAGCTTCTTGGTGTTCAAAGGACAACCATGCAAAATACTGGAGATGTTAACTCCCCACACTGGAAAGTGGTTCCACCAAGGTTCACTTTGTTGGGATTGACATTTTAACTGGCAGAAGTATAAAGATATTTGCCCTTCTACTCTCAACATGGATATTCCAAATATCAAGAGACATGATTATAAAACATGGTTAAAAAAATAAAGGGGATCCCTGAGTGGCTCAGAGGTTTAGCACCTGCCTTTGGCCCAGGGCGTGATCCTGGAGTCCCGGGATGGGGTCCCACGTCAGGCTTCTAGCATGGAGCCTGCTTCTCCCTCTGCCTATGTCTCTGCCTCTCTCTCTCTATGTCTATTATAAATAAATAAATAAAATCTTAAAAAAAAAAAAAAAAACCAGGGGCAGTTAGGCGGCTCATTCTGTTAAGCATCTGCCTTTGGCTTAGGTTATGATCCTGGAGCTCTGGGATTGAGCCTCTCATTGGGCTCCTGCTCAGCAGGAAGCCTGCTTCTCCCTCTCAGTGCCCCCCTGCTCTTGCTCTCTCTTGCTATCTCTCTCTCTCTCTCAAATAAATAATTAAAATCTTTAAAAAATAAAATAAAATCCCACACAAATTACAAAGAGAAAAAAGGCACATATAGAATGGCAAAACCTGCAGATACCACCTTAGCTAAGTGATCAAAGTTAACATCACCAGTAGTGGGGACAAACTGACATCATTTGCCTCCTGTTGTGACCTTGGAGACATATGGTTCATGTAATATTCTTGCCAATAAATGCATTACCTGAATCATGAGGAAGCAATCAAACAAACCAAAATTGAGGGACATTCTGCACAAACAGTGGACCTGTGTTCTTCAAAAATGCCCAAGTCTCAAAAAACAAAGAGTGAAGATTGTTTACAAATTTGACTAAATAGACATGGCAGCCAAATAAATGATCCTGAATTGGATCTTAGAGTTGGGGAAGAAATTGCTCTAAAAGCCAGTATTTGCCAATTTTGTAGACAAAGATAAGTCTACGCAGCATTTGGAAAAGAAGCAATATTAGAACAAAGAAGCTCAGTCTCAGATGTTCTACTCTAAAGTAACTTATTACTGCTTTTTAGAATAACTAGAGACAAATGTGAACAAAGACACTCAGAAACACATTTTCTTCTCAACTCTACCTACTTGTGACATAGGCAAAGGAAGATGACTCAAACTGCATTTGAGAAAACAAACAGTTATAAGTGGAAACAAGCCCAGTCTCAGAAATTCTTCTCAAAAGTAACTACTTAATGTTTGTCAGAAAACAGACACGAATGTAAGCTTTATCTGGGGGGTGGGGTGGGGGGTGGGGGGTGGGAACAGCCCAAGAAATGCATTGTTAACTTTTTTTTTTTTAAATTGTGAGTTAGAGCCAGTTAAGATGAATCTAGATAGCAATTTTTATTTTGGTATTTGAAAATGTTTTAATTGAATGTTTTATTTTAGGATAATTATAGATTCACATGCAGTTGTAGGAAATAATATAGAGAGATCCCGTGTACCCTTTCTTTACCCAGCCTCCCTCAATGGTAGCAACTTATAATACTAGAGAGCAATGTTGACCTTGATCCAGTTTGTCCACCCCAAGAATCTCTCCAGTGGACCTTTTATAGCTACACCCACTTTCCTCTCTCTCCCTATCCCATTCCTGATCCCCATTCCTGGCAACCACAGATATGTTCTCCATTTCTATAATTTTGTCATTTCAAGAATGTTATATAAATGGAATCATACAGTATGTAACCTTTTGGGTTTTTTCCCCCACTCAGAATAATTCCCTGGAGATTCATCTAAATTGTGGAGCATATCAAAAGGTCATTCTTTTTTTATTGCTGAGCCATATTTGAAGGTATGTATGTACTAGAGTTTATTTATCCACTCATTGAAGGACATGAGGGTTGTTTCCAGTTTGGAGCAATTATAAATAAAACTGTCTGAACATGTGCATATAGGTTTTTCTGTTAACATCAAATTTCACTTTTCTCTGATAAATACCCAATACTGCAGTCACAGGGTCTTTCAGTGGTTGCATGTTTAATGTCCTAAGAAACTGGCAACCTGTTTTCCACTGTGGCTCTACCATTTTATATTCCCACCAACAATGTATGAGTGATCCGGTTTCTCTGCAATTGGTGTTATCACAGTTTTTTAAAAAAATCATTTTAGTCATTTTATTTTGTGGATGTCCAATTGCTCCAGCATCATTTGTTGAAATAATTTGTTTGTCCCTTTCTCCAGCGAATTGCTTTTGTGCCTTTGTAACAAATCAGTTGGGCACATGTGTATGGGTCTATTTCTGGATTCTCTATTCTGTTCCTTTGATCTATGTGTCCATCCGTCTCTAATACCACGCTGTCTTGATTACTGTAGCAAGCCTTAACATTGAGTATAGTGATTCTTCCCACTTTATTCTTCTTTTTTTCAAAATTATTTGAGCTATTCTAGGTACTGTGTCTTTCCATATACATTTTAGAATAAACTTGTCTATAAAACACTTGCTGGGAATTTTGACAGGAATTGCATTAAACCTATTTTAATATGTTGAATTTTCCATTTCTGAACATAGTACATTTCTCCGTTTATTTAGGTCTTCTTTAATTTCTTTCGTCGGTACTTTAAAATTTTAAGGATATATCCTGTGCATGTTTTGCTAGAGCTACATCTAAATATCTTGTTTTCTTTGGAATGATTGTAAATGGTACTGTATTTTTAATTTCCATTTCTATATATGATCATTATTGGGATATCAAAATGTAATTGGTTTTTGTTTATTGATCTTATGTCCTGTGACCTCGCTTAACTCACTTATTAGTTCAAGAAGTTTGTTGTTTATTTTTTGTTTTTAGATTATTTGGGATTTTTACATAGACAATCATATCATTGCAAATAGGAACGTTTTGATTTTTTTCTTTTCAGTCTATATGCTTTTATTTCCTTTTCTTCCCTTCCTGCAGTGGCTAGAAATTCCAGTACTGCAGTAATCAGCAGTGGTAAGAGCAGGCATCTTTATCTTTTTTCCTGATCTTAAAGAGAAAGTGTTAATATTCCACCATTAAGTAAGATGTTAGCTGTAGGCTTTTTACGGATGTTCTTTATTGAGTTGAGGAAGTTCTTTATTTATAGTTTTTGAGAGTTTTATCATGAATGGGTGCTGTATTTTGTCAAATGCTTTTTCTATATGTATCATTATAGTCATGTGTTGTTTTTTCAAGCAGATTGAAATGGTGGAATTGAAATTGAGTGACTTTTGAATGTTGAACCAACTTTGCATACTTAGGATAAATCACATTTGGCCTTGATGCATAATTATTTTTGTACATTATTGGATTCAATTTGCTAATATTTTGTTAAGAATTTGTGCGCTTATGAGAAATATAGGTTTGTAGTATTCTTTTCTTGTAATGTCTTTGTCTGGTTTTTATCTTAGAGTAATACCAACTTCATAAAATAAATTGGTAAATATTCCTTCCTCTTTGATTTTTTTTAGAAAAGATTGGTAAAATTGGTGCCAATTAGAAAAATTGGTAGGATTCTCCCGTGAAACCCTATGCATCTGGATATTTCTTTCTCAGGAGCTTCTAAATTCTATTTCTTTAGTGGTTATAGGACTATTTGAATTATCTATTTCACCTTGGTTAAGCTTTGGCAGTTTGTGTTTTTAAAAGAATTAGTCCATTTCTTCTAAGTAGTTGAATTTATGAGCATAAAGTTACTTTTAGTATTTCATATCTGACTGGTGATTGGTCTTTATCTTTGTCTGTCTTGTTAGAAGTTTATCTTAAAAAATTTTTCAAACAACTAGCCTTTTGTTTCATTGATTTTTCTCTATTTTTTAAATTGATTTCTGCTTTTATCTTTATTATTTCCTTTCTTTGGCTCGTTTTGGGTTTATTTTGCTCTTCTTTTCTTAGTTTCTTCAAATGGATGCTTAAATTATTGGTCTGAAACTCTTTTTTTTCTAATGTAAGCCTCTAGTATTATAAATTTTCTTCTCATTTCTGTTTTAGCTGAATCCTCCATATCTTGATATGTGATATTTTCAGTTTAATTCAGCTTTCTCTTTATATATACACATATTTAAAATTTTCCTTTGAGACTTATTTGATGCATGGATTATTTAGAGTGTGCTATTTACTCTCCAAGTATTTTGCAGGTTTCCTGTTATCTCTTTACTATTGATCTCTGATGTGATTCCATTATGTTCAGAGAACATATTTGTCCTGACCTCAGTTCTTTTTAAATTTGCTGAGGTTTATCCTATGGTCCAGGATATGGTTTACCTTGGTAAACATACTGTATGTGCTTACAAATAATGTGTATTTTGCTATTGTTAGGTGGAGTGGCCCACCTTTATATTTTCAGTCTACTAGGGTCTTTGTATATGAAGTGAATTTCTTGTAGACAGCCTATGGTTATATCATCTTTTTAATTTACTCTGTCAGTCTCTGTTTATTGGTATATTTACATTAGTTGGTGATTTGTTTTTTTATCACCTGCACTCTGTATTTTTTATTCCTTTATTTGTCTTTTCTTGGTTTCTCATGGATGATGTGAACATTTTTATTTTTTTTTAAGTAGGCTCCATCCTGAGCATGGGGCCCAACATGGGCCTTGAACTCTTGACCCTGAGATTAATAACTGAACTGAGATCAAGAGTCAGATGCCTGACTGATTGAGCCACCCAGGCACCTCTGTCTATTTAAAAAATTTTGAACAGAATTAGTTTTCAGAAGTTTAATTATGTCTTGGCATAGGTTTATTTGGGTTTACCCTAGTTGGAAAATGTTGGATCTGTAGGTTTATGTCTTTTAGTGTATTTGGGAAGTTTTCAGCCATTATTTATTCAAATATTTTTGCACTTCCTCTCTCCCCCTCCTCTATTCCTGGGACTCTAACAGTATGATGCTATGTCTTTTGTTATTGTCCTCTAGGTACCCTTCCTCCTCACCCCCAATCTATTCTCTCTGTTGTTAATATTGGGTAAATTCTATTGATCTAATTCTATTTTCCTTCATCCCCACTCTACTGTTGAGCCCCTGAAGCAATCCAGTTATTGTCTTTTTCAGTTCTGTAATTTTCATTTGGTCCTTTAAAAAAAACAAAAACCTTTGATTTCATTTGCTGAGCTATTTGCCTTTTCTTTTGTTTCAAGATAATTCATTATTATGTGCTGAAACTTTTTTTTTTTTTTTTTTTTTTTTTTAGTGATAGCTAGTTTAAAAATTTCTGTCAGGTAATTCTGATACCTGATTTGTCTCAGTGTTGGGATCTGTATGTTATGTTTTCTCAGTGTTGTGATTTTCTTGGTTCTTGGTATGATGATTAATTTTCTTTCTTTCTTTTTAAGATTTATTTACTTATTTGAGTGAAAGAGAGCACAAGCAGAGGAATCAGCAGGCAGAGGGGGAAGCAGGCTCTCCACTGAGCAGGAATTCCATGTGGGCTGGATCGTAGGACCCTAGGATCATGACCTGAGCTGAAGGCAGATGCTAAATTGAACCACCCAGGCCCCTCTGATGGTTGATTTTCAATTATCTCTTGGATATTTTGGATATCTTAGAAGATGCTGGGTCCTATTTAATATTTTTCTTAAAGATTTATTTATTTGTTTGTTTGTTTATTTATTTATTTATTGGAAGGAGGGAGGGAGGGAGGGGAGAGAGAGAGAGAGAAAAAGAGAGAGAGAGAGAGATAAGGGGGAGGGATTAAGAGAGAGAAGCCCAAGCTGCCTCCACGCTGAGTGCAGAGCCCAATATTGGGCTCAATCTCATGACCCCAAGATCATGGCCTGAACAGAAATCAAAAGTTGGATGCTTAACCAACTGAGCCCCTAGTCTTTTTTTTGTTAAGTCAGGGAGTCCCTCTGTTTAGCACAGAGGCTGGGAGAGTGTTATGTTCTGCTTCCTACTGTGGTCTGGACAACAGCCACCCTGACAAAAGTGGGACACTGGCTTGTTGGCAGAGATGGGGTGGAAGTTCAGTTGCCCCTGAGCCTCACTGACACAGAAAAAGTGTGGCCCCAGCTTACACTGTCTTGTTGCTTCTGAGTGGAAGTTTAAGCTCAGCTCCCCACTGGGCTGCACAGCTACCATGGATTTGGAGGGAAATGGACTGACCCATACCACTTTATTGCCACAGGATAGGTGTGGAAGTTCAGCCCCACACTGGGCCCTGATAGCACGTGGGAAGGTGGTGCTGGAGTGCTGACTAGCCCTGCTTTGCACTGCCATTCAGTCTTACTGCTGCTGGGTGCATGTGGAGGTGCACTTCGCACCTGGGCCTTCCTGATACCTGGAATGGAAGGAAAGTGGAGGGATGACTAGCCCCAACTTGCAGGGCCTTGCTGAGTTGCATCGATGCCAGGTGTAGGTGGATGGAGGCTGAGCTCACTGCTGCACCTGGCTGACACCACCTTTTAGGAGAATCAGAATGCTGCCTGCTTCTGCCACACAGGGAATGGAATATTAGCTCCTTCCTCAGACTCACCAACGCTGCTGGCAGAAAAATCAGATTGTGCCTCTTACTTCCGTGGAGTGAGGGCGTGGGTGGAAGATCAATCCTTTTACCCCCTTACGTTTCTGCTCAAATTGCCAGGGCAGGGTGTGGTTTTTAAATTGGTGTTTGATTGGAGTAGGGTAAGTACTGCCAAAGTTTTCTGTTGTTAGATCATTTTTTGGTGGGGCGGGGGTCATTTGCCTAGAGAGAACAGGATTTTCTTGAAATTTTTATGGTTGTACCTGTTCATAGTTCTGGGATAGGAGCTTGCACAATACTCTGTCTAGAACATGTGGGAAGTAAGGAGGAAACCCAGGAGACTTACCATAGGATTGATCAAATCTATGGGTCTCTAGGTAGTCTGTGTTCTTTCTACCCTTCAGAATCTTCTTATGCTTGTCTGTTGTATTATGTCCAGGGATTTTTTTTAAAGATTTTATTTATTTACTTATTCATAGAGATGCAGAGAAAGAGAGAGAGAGAGAGGCAGAGGCACAGGAGGAGGGAGAAGCAGGCCTGACGTGGGACTCGATCCCGGGACTCCAGGATCATGCCCTGGGCTGCAGGCGGCGCTAAACCACTGCGCCACCGGGGCTGCCCCATGTCCAGGGATTTTTAATTGTGAGAAGGAGCAGGGAGAGTGGGACAACTCCATCTTCGTGGAGCTGGAAAACTGCATTGTTGTTTTGAAACAAGACAGCATTAGTGCAAACAAGTTCAGTCTCAGAAATCCTCCTCCAGAGTAATTTCTTATTGCTTGGCAAAATGACCTGTAAGGGGCATCAGCATTACATGAGCAAAATCTGAAAATACACATTCCTGTCAACTACACTGATAAATCTCAGCAGTAAATGTGAAAACAAGCTCAGAGTCACACATTACTCTAAAAAGGAAACTCTTATTTTGAGTTAGAACAAACAAGATAAATCCATGCAGTATTTGTGAAAACTAGCTCCAAGTCACACAGTGTTCTCAAAAGTTTTTATTGAAAGTTAAAACAGGTTAAAACAAATCCAACCAGTGTTTGTGCAAACAAGTCCAAATTAAAATTAATCTAAGCAGGCTTTGGTATCTGAATATTAAGCCCGGACCTCTTAACTGGACCTGTATCTTGGGCATCATCCTGGTTCTTATGGACCTTGGACCTGGATTTAGACATTTTTTTTGGTCATGAGCTTGGGCCTTCAATCAGCATCTCTATCTTGGAACTTGGTCCGATTTGGACCTTGATCTGAACTTGGATGTGGAGTTTGGTTCTGTACCTTGAACCTGGGCATAGACTTTGGACTGGAACTTGGACTTTAGTCTCTAACTTGTAGTTGATTTCAGACTTGGACATCAGATCTGAAATGACACATGACTATGGATATGAATGTTGGACCAGGATTTCTGACATGAATGTCAACCTTGGATCTAGAGTTTGGACCTTGCTCCTGAACTTTGGTAATGGAATTTTGACTTTGTTCCTGAACCTCAGTCTTGGATATATTCCTCAGATCTAGGCCTCAAACCTGGGCCTGAACATCAAACGTAAACTTTGTATCTTGGAGTTGGACCTAGAGCCTGTGCCTTACATATGAACCAGGACATGGACAATGGAACTTTGGCCTGAACTTCTGAACTTTGACATGGACTGTGATGGGTGTGGCTGTTGGACCAAGACTTTAGATCTCTATAATGGATTCTAATCTTGGATCAGTAACTAAGACCTGGACCTGAGCTTTGTACTTGAAACATAGATCTAACCCTCAGACTTAGAGCTTGGTCTTGGGCCAGGATCTAGAAAATGGATCCTGGACAAGGACCTGGTCCTTGAACCAGACCTTGGACCAGACTTCAGCCTTTGAACTGGATCCTGAATCTTAGTCCTTGGTGTAGCCCTTAGATGTGGATTTGGGCCTTAGAACAGACATAGGATCTCAATTTTGGCTTTGGATTTTTCTAACATCTAGAACCTTAGATTTTGTTCTTGGTCATGGACCTGGATTTTGGACGTGAATCTTGGACCATGACATTCACTTTGATCTTGGAGCTCAGACCTAGACTTGTGCATGATTCTTGACCTTGGAACCTGGACCTGGTACTCAATCCTGAACCAAGGTTGTGGGCCTAAACCTTGGACCTGGACCTCAACATTGGCCTGGTCCTGGATGTTGAACCTGCATTCTAATGTGGTTATGAATTAGACCTGAGAACTAGATTAAGACCTAGACCTTGGAACTGTAGCTTGGACCTTACACCTGGACCTCTAAACTTTGGATGGATTTCAGACCTGGAATACAGACTTGGACCTGGAACTAACCTGGACACTGATTTTGGGCCTGGAATTTGGTAATGGATTTTTCCCAGTTCCTGGACCCATTCTTAGACCTGGAGCTTGAACTTAGATTTGGATCTTACACTTAGATATTAATCTAAACCTAGACAAGGACTTTGACCTTGTCCTTGACTCTCTTTTGTGAACCTACATTTGGGACTGGGATCTTGGACCTGGAACTGGACTTGAACTAAAGTCAACCTTGGATCCTGGACCTGAATTTTAGATCTGGACTTTTAACTCAGACTTCAAACCTAGACTTTGGATCTAAACTTTGATTGCAACTACAGACTTTAAATTTTATCTGTTTTACTTTTATTTCATTTTTAATTTTTTATTTGCATTTACACCTGGAGATTGGACTTGACCTGGATCTTGGACCTTGGCATGAATCTGAACCTTAGACTGAGACCTAGATTTTGGATGTCTGTCCCGGACTTGCATTTGGATCTGGATCTTCAACCCAGAATTGGACTTAGGCCTCTAAAGTCAATCTTAGACCTTGGACTTAAACCCAGATCTGGACCTTAGAATAGGACCTGGACCAGAACCGGGATATAGTTCTGAATGTGGTTATCAGAATTTGGACTTGGACCTGGACCTCACACTTAGAACTTGTATTTGGATGTGCACCCTGAACTAGGATCTTGGACTTTGATTTTGTCCATGGATTTGGATATTGGACCTTGACTTAGAATTCAAAATGAACTTTGAATCTTGGAACTTGATCTGAATGTCAGGACTTGGACTCTATGGGAATCAGAACTTGACCTCGGACTTTCATTTTTCCTGTATCTTGGACCTTGACCTGGACCTGGACCTCAGACTTTGAAATATAAACTTTGCATCTTGGACTTTGTATTGCACTTTTAGTCTGGAATTAAATTTTTACCTTGAGCCTACATCATTGACCTCACACTGTTACTCAGCTTTGAACCTGTAACTTGGACATGCAGTTTTTCTGGGTCTTGGAAGTGTACCCTGCACCTTTGACCTTGACCTTGGACCTGGACTTCTGATCTAGACATGGCTGTTGGACTTGGACACTGAAACTTGGTTTTCCTAGTGGATATAACCTTAGAGCTAGAATTTGAATGTGGCCCTGTATCCTGGATTTGGACCACTAACTTCAGATGTTGACCTGAGGCTTATACCTCTGTCATGGACCTAGACTTGACTTTGGATGTGGATATGGGATATGAGCATGTTATATTTATCCCTTTAATATGGATCTGGATGTTTGATATGGATGTGGACCTTGGACCTAGTCTTTGGAATAGTCTTTTTCTAGTTCCTTGGATCTTACCTTAGACCTGGGAATTGGACTTGGAGCTAGACATTGGCCTTGGACTTTGGCTCTGTATCTGGCTTTGAGCCTGGGACCTGCAGCATGGACTTCTGCACTGGACCTGGACCTCAATTCTGGACATTGGATTAAGGACTCTAATCTTAGACCTGGACTTCGACCTTAGATGTGGTCTTTGGAACTTGTATTTAGACCTTGGCCCCAGATCTTGGATCTTGCTTTAGCTTAGACATTAGGCTAGATCCTAGACTTAGAAATTGGACATAGACCTAGACCTCTGAGTTGAACTTAGACTTGGACTTGGTACTAAGGTTTTGACTTTGATTCTGAGCTTGTTTCCTTTCTCTTTGTACACTTACTTTCATTTAACTTGCAGTAAGACCATACTTTTGAGAACAGTGTATGAGACTAGTTTATTTACACATTTGGGAAAATGGGAAAATTATTTGTTCTCCCATACACTGCTCTGAATCATCTTAATCGGTTCTAACTTGCAATAAGAAAATAATTTT
The DNA here is from genome assembly GCF_048418805.1 of Vulpes vulpes. Taxonomy (NCBI): domain Eukaryota; kingdom Metazoa; phylum Chordata; class Mammalia; order Carnivora; family Canidae; genus Vulpes; species Vulpes vulpes. Next base: position 62,286,578 of record NC_132790.1, on the reverse strand, counting down.
TTTAAACAATGTGTGATAATGGCTCTTTTACACAAATACTACTTAGAAATACTTTAACTCTAACTTGCAATAAGAACTTTTGAGAATTCTATATCTAAGGTCCATTTCTACTGTCCATCTCCAGGCCCCATATCAAGATCCACATCTAAGGTCCTGGCAAATTCATTTCCAAAGATCAAGTCCACGACTATAGATGAGGTTTGAGGTCAAGTCCAAGTACATTCAACAGTTAATATCCCAAAGAGAAAATCCACAAAAAACTAAAACTGCTTTCTCTGACAACTGTATTTTTCTTCTTAAGAGCAAATTGCCTTTCTGGGTCACTTTTAGTCAATTAGCCAATTTGAGAACAAAAATTTTGATTCTATGTTCTACAGACTGTAATTTTTACTTTTATAACCCCTTCCTTGGTCCTTGTATACATGATTGATTTCCCTTGATGGCATGTAAATTTTCAGCTGTACTTCAACTAAACATCTCTAAGTTATTCTTTGACAGTTTGGGAGATAATACTAAGATATTGCCCTCTCTCAGAGCTAAGCAAATGATGAACCTGAATGTACACCTCATTGACCCTTTGACTCCTGCTTCACTTTCCTTTAACTTCTCTGGTAAGTCTGATAATCAAACTCTTTGTCTCTCAAATATTGAATATGGCCCTGCGTCACATCTGATTCTATTCTGATTCTGTTTTGCACATGGCCATTCCATTTTTCTCTGGAAGTGGCATAAAAGTGATTTGTTGTTATATTTTTTGACATTTTGTCTTGAGGATTATGCTATATTCTGCATTGGGGGCATTTGTCTATCACTGGGTCACAAAGCTTTGATTTAAATTGTTAGCAGGTCTCAGCCACAGTGCTGAGATGTCACTTGTGCACTTATACATCATAAACTATCTGTGTCTCTGTCTGTCGTAGTTTGGGGTTCTGAGACAATGCTCGGTTCAATAATTCACTACAGGGGCCCACAGAACTCAGCAATGCTGTTATATTCATTGTTATGGTTTGTTACAGTGAAAAGACACAGACTAATGCCAGCCATGGGAACAGGCACATAAGGCAAGGTTCAGGAGAGACAAGACATGAATCTTGTAGTCATCCTTCCAAGTTGGAATCATGTGGAAGTTCTTATTTCTCCCAGCAACAATGTGTGAAAATATGTGTAGAGTACTGCCAACACACAAGGTTCACCAGAGCAGTAATGTCCAAAGTTTCCATCAGGGGTGGGTCACATAGACATGGAGGAGTGCATGGGTTGCTGACCTTAGTCTCCTGTCCCCACCCCTTAGAGGTCTAACTCCCATCATAAGCCACATTGCTAACACAGACAATCTATCTCTGGGTAAACAAGACACTCTCTTATCAGGCAGGACATTTCAAAGAACTCAAAGCTTACCTTTCAGGAGCCAGAGGCAAAGGGTCAAATCCTTCTTTGGGCCAGGTTAATTCTTGTTTCCCAACAATTGATAGCATCCTTTGTGTTATTTGCTTGTCTTTGTAGCAGTATGAGCTTAAATCACTAACAAATAGAATTTTGTGCAAAGCAAACATTTGGAAATGGAGAACAGACCTGGATCAAGAAATATCAAGCAAATGCACCTTTGAGATCTTTGGTGTCTTCCTGGCCTTTCTTTGTGGAACTGCTTAACTTACTGGTGAGCTTAGGCTGAGACCCAACAAATTGTTCTCATTGTCAGAGTAGACGACCATTTTCAGAGCTGATAGATGTTACTTGTCGTTAGATATAGGCCGTTGTCTGTCTTTCACATTTTAGAAGTATGAACATCTTGGTCCTTGCCTCCCAGAGGAAGGCTGGCAGACATGCACTTGGACAGTGGAAGTCTAAAACATTCTGGTCCTCTGAGTGCGAGGCTGGCAGACTTGGGTGGATATCCATCTTTCAGTTTAGAGCCTGGAGGCCTGGAATATGTCCCTGCTGTAGTGCCACTGTTTGTGTGTGAAGATCTATGGAAGCCCCAATAAGGCAAGTAGAATGATTGGCCTACAATGTCAGGAATTGCTTTTGATGGGTGTTTCAAAAAGGAGACTTCTAGTTCTCTGCCTATAATCAACTATTTTCTCCCTTTGTTTGCATTTGTGGTCACCTCTTTTTTTTTAGGGGGAGAATTTTAGAGATTAAATGGTCATAGGAGCTTGTCATTTGTGTACACCTTACGTATGTGAAATTTCTATAGCCAACCTGCTATCAAAAGAGAGGAAATGTATACAAAGAGTTAAACAGCTGAAATTGGTTTCACATGATGGAGAGAACAGGGAGCTATAGCTTCTAAGCAAGATTACCTGGTTTGTATAAGAACTGTTTAAATGAGCCTAAATACATGTTTAAGAGTTCAAACCTCGGATGGAATAGAAATAGAAGTTGGTCATTGCATTTGGCTTGTCTAGAACTTCACGGCCGCCATCCCCACCTTCAGTCTGAAGCTTCTAAACACATAACTTCTCCTCTCTCTTTTCTCTTGAAAGTGAAAACTTCTGAGAGCAAACGAATTAGTATATCTTTTCCTCCCTTCAGAGAGAGTCAATAAGATAGATTATAAAGTCTCTCAGAGGGATCCCTGGGTGGCGCAGTGGTTTGGCGCCTGCCTTTGGCCCAGGGCGCGATCCTGGAAACCCGGGATCGAATCCCACGTCGGGGTCCCGGTGCATGGAGCCTGCTTCTCCCTCTGCCTGTGTCTCTGCCTCTCTCTCGCTCTCTGTGACTATCATAAAAAAAAAAAAAGTCTCTCAGATTAAAAAAATTTCTAGAAACCAATAAGCAATTACCTAAATCTAACAGAAATCCACCATTTATTTGTGACATTAGCCCAGGTTACGAACAAACATTCAAGCTGAGGGAGCTTGACAGACTGTATAACAGACTATATTCATTGGGTCAAGCTATCGTAGATAGGAGGACTTCCCTTGACTATTTTCCAGCCAGCCAAAGGGCTAGAGCTAATACACCTTTTACAATAGCTAAATGTTACATCTTTTAACTTCTGGGTCAGCACTAAAGGTGGAGCAAAATAATCAGTCGAGTTAGAGAAAAGGACCCTTGATTGTTGGCCAATTGATCTTACTCTCTTGGTGAGAGGTAGGCTTAAAAGGAAACTTGATATGAAATATGAGGTGGGTATTACTTTTTTTTCTTGTGGTATTTGCAAGTATCTTTCTTCTCATCTTATTCTGCTGTCTCCCAGCATTTAAATGTTATTATAGAGCTGTTACCTCAAGCTGGCATCTAGCTGATGGTACAGGGTCAAAAAGAAACAGTGGTCCTACTGGTCTTTTCAGCTACCTAAGTGAGCTTCATTTGGCTGACCAAATGGAAGACTGAGAAGTCATAATGAGAGACATGGAGAGACTACCTGCTTACCTAAGGTGGAGACACCAGCAGAAAGACACTGGCCACCACGAGAGGCAGGTATGCTATCTATACCTGCAGTAGAGCCATCAGGGCTTCTCAGATACTGCACAAAGAAAGAACTAAACTGCCTTCCCTAACCCTGCCAGCTTCTTAAGTGCATGCCACATTTCCTGAGGATTTGTGACCAACCATCCTTTCCAAACACAAAATTCAAGTCTCTGTTCATATGCTCTCTATGAGTTTTGCACTGTAAATCCTGCCTTTGCCTTTGTTTAGAGTGACAATTTATACATAATTGTGCTTTCTGGTATATGAATACACTTTCAGCTATGTACAAGCTAAATGCCTTTGAGTTATTCTTTGGTGCCTTTTATTGATTTGGCTGGTGAGCTTCTATGCTCCTTAATTCCCAACTACCTCTTTGGATCTTCTTTCTCAGGCTCCTTTCTCAGTTCCCTCTCATCTTGCTGACTTCTAAACCTCCCAGTGCCCCTGATGTCTTTTTGGACCGTTTTCCTTCTCCATCAGTCTTGTTAATCTCCTTCAGACCTACAGCCTCAAATACTTCTGTATATAATAATGACTCTCAAGCCCAGGCTCTTCCATGATCTCTAAGTATATCTCAAGAGCAATTCTGAAATTTCACTGGGGAGATCTTGTGAGTGCCCCTATTGTGGGGTTGAGGAATTCTCTTTGATTATCTTCTTTATTATCCTTGGTTAATCTGAAGTGAGGGTTGAGAATATATTCTCTTTGGGGGCTGCATAGATTTCTTAGCTCACTTCCTGCTAAACAAATGATTTATACTGAGGGGTCAGTATAAATCTTGAGGAGTCATGAAATTCCAGAACTATTATAGTCCAGAACTATTTCTTTTGCAGTTCAAAAACTAAGCAGATTTATTGTCTATTTGATCCCAGCCAGTTCCATGTCATTGAAACCATAAATACAGTTCTTTCCAAAATCTAGTTCTCAGATCACCATATTTCTTTGCCTGCCTCCTTCCCCCACACCCCCCATGCCACCCTGCCTTGTGCTTACTCTGAAGAGGGATACTTTGAGGCCATCAGGCTTCCATGGGAAAGCTCTACTGTTGGTCTGATCTTTCCTGAAAGTCTGAGTTTTTGTAGGCTTTATCAATTTATCTTCTCGGAATTAGGGTCTCCAAACATTTGGCTTTTTTGGTAATATAAATCCCCTGATTTTTTAATTATTTTGATTCATTTTTGTTCCTGATAACAAATGACTTCTTAAGTGCTTTTTTTTCTTGTATTGTCTTGCCAATGAGGCCAATATTACTGGATACTACTGTTATTTTGATTTCCAACCTTTCCCTATAGTTATAAGTTTATTAGTCATGTGGGCTACCTCCCAAGTTATTGCAGTAAATAGTTCTCTCAAGAGTTTGCCCCTACATAACTTGAGAGTGTCGTCTTTCCCAACCTTCTATATCGATTTCCTTGCTACCTATAGGCTGGCTGTTCAGCTATTTCTTAGGTTTGTTCAGCAGTATCTTTCTGGTACTGATTTCTGCATTAGTCAGGATTAGCTGACTTATGCTGTGGTAACAAAAATCCCCCAAATCTCAGTGATTTAACACAATAAAAGCCTGGCAGGAGGCAGGGTGAGAGACTGCTGCACTGTCACTCAGGGTCTCAGGTTAACTGAGGTACCATCATTTTGTAGTTCCCACATCTGGCACCAGTGGCCCAAGGGAAGTGGGAGACAGAACTCTACATGGGGTATTCTTCGTCTCAAACCCAGAATGTTACTTGTCACTACTGTTCACACTTCATTAATCAGAAGTAGTCATATGACCCCCAAATAATGACAAGGAGGCTGAGAATTGAAGTGTTTGTAGACATTATCTACCTCATTGCATCTGTCATTGAGAGTAGTCCTTTAGGCTACTTGAAAACAGGTTTTGGTTTCTTGTTTACTGTGCTTTTATTTTGTCTTTTATTTAATGCTATATCCTTAATTCCTGGTGCATACTAAGTGCTTAATAAATATTTAATGAATGGGTGACTGAATAGACTCAGTTTTTTCAGTTGAGCTTAAAGAGAAAGAAAGAAGAAATGAAGGAAAGGAAGGAAGGAAGGAAGGAAGGAAGGAAGGAAGGAAGGAAGGAAGAAATCTCTAGGTCCTCCTAGGAGTTGGAGTTGGAACTGTGTGATGACCCAGGGGATGGGTGGATGTGGACAAAATGCATACCTCAGGCATTGGAGTGTACAATCCCTTCTCAGGGAAAGTTGCTGAGGCCTTCCCTGGGCGTGCCAGGGGGTCAAATACAGAGCTGGAATGGTGTTATTTTGCCTGAGTTCTCTAAACAAGAATGGAATCTCAGTCTGGCAGCCCAGGATCCTGGGCTGGAAATGGTCCCTGGGTGGAAACCAAGTTTTCCATTGGTCACTGAGCCATTGCTGCTTGTGTGTATTGGGCTAATTTCACCTGTGGTCTGGGATCCTTGAGCCAGGAAGAAAATTTAAAAACATATCTGAGAAGCCTTGTGAATGTTCTTAGCATCTTTGTTCACAAGCCTCAAACTGGAAACAATACCAAATATTCATAAGAGGAAAATGGACACAGAGTTTGTGGTGTATATCACTATGAATGGGGTCCTACCCAGTAATAAAAAAGGACAAATTACAGATACATACAAAAACATGGATGAATCCTAAAAATCTTTTTTCCCTAAAATATGTCAAATGAAATGTTCTAAACATTAAAAAGTACATACTACGTGATTCCATTTATGAGAATTTCTAGAAGAGGCAAAGCTATAGTGATACAAATCAAAACAGTGACTGCCTGCCTCTTGGCGGGGGTATGGGATTGACTGGAAAGTTGCACAAAAGCATTATTTAGGGTGATGTAAATCTTCCATATCTTCATTGGGGGTGGTGGTTACATGGATGTACACATGGGACAATGGACACATCTCATTGATATAAATGATATATTTCTAAAAAATCATGACAACATAAAAAATTGATTTAAGAAGACAGAAATAAGATGGATTCTAAGCTGGTGAACTCAGTGGGGAAGAGGCAACTGCAGAACTTGTTGGAGTTGACACTACTGATTGTGAACTCACCTGTTTGGTTCAGACCCACCCCACTGCATTTGACTTCATGACCAACTCTAGCCATGGCCCAGATGATCTAAGTGTGAGTTCATTCCTTTGGAGATTGGTTCACAAAAGGACATGTTATGCAATTTGAGCCAAAGGAAAATAAGGAAAAGTCTGTTGGGAGTTCCTCTTGGAACAGTTTCCATACTTCTGTAAAAGGAAATGTAATGGGACTTTTTAAAAAAGGCTTTATTTATTAACTTGAGAAAGAGAGATATTTGTTTATTCATGAGAGAGAGAGAGAGAGAGAGAGAGAGATAGCAAGAGAGAACATGAGCTGAGGACAGAGAGAGGAGGGAGAAGCAGGCTCCCCGCTGAGCAGGGAGCCCAATGCAGGGCTTGATCCCAGGACCCTGAGCCAAAGGCAGATGCTTAACTGACAGAACCATCCAGGAACCCCATAATGAGACTTTTTTCTTGTCTCAATTTCATCTGAGGACCTCAACCTCCTCATCTTTAAAATGGAGATAAAAACAGCAGCTTTGCCTGGCATTGATGAGATTTATTCATTTAGTTACAAATAAGTTTTGAGCACTTGCTGTATTCCAGGGACTATTCTAGGAGCTGAAGTATATTTTATTCAGTGAACAAAACTTATGATATCTCCATTCTAAATGAAACATTGAAAGTATAACCCATTACATAGTGTGTAGTCCATGGTAGCCATTACTATGAGACTTAAAAACAAGAGACCCCAATGTTATATTAAAGGATAATTTTCCAAAACTGGTAGAATCATCACTCCCATAAGATATAAACATGAACATGTTAGAGGCTTTATTTAGCTTACTAATGAGAAAACTGGTAAAAATTTCACAAGTAGATCAAAGGAGAATCCAAAGAACAGACCCATTTATAGATGGATTGGGAATATTGAAATGATTGTACAAGTGGACTCAAGACTGGATATTCCACAGAGGAAGGTCACCCTTCCCTTGCATAAAATTTATTTACATGTCCCTAGGCAAGGATTATTTTGCACTGGCATCAGTTGTCTATGATTTACAGAGTTGCAAATTCACTTACATGAAATCAGAATTAGATAACAAGAACAAGTATGCTCTAAAGAATGCATAGTTTTCCACCAAAGCACACATTTTCAGTTCTATTGACTAAGTTGGTTTCCTATATAAACTCAAAGGACGTCTGTAATTGTCAAGCAAAAGTGTTCCAGGGGTTCTGGATATGATGGAAGCACGTGCCAGGAGCAGCAGAGTGTCTTACCAGGGCAGGCTTCAAGGAGGAGTTGATACTGGAGCTGTGTGGAAAGACAAGTAGATAGAAGCCAGGCAGACAGCAGGGAAGAGAAGGGCCCACCCCAAGGAAGAAACATACCAGGAAGGGCTGAATTTCTTACAAGTAATAGAAACTGACATGAGTTTGCAATCATGGTCCCCATTTCCCACCCCAGCTCTCCATTGGATAGTTGCTTCATTTCTCTTGCCAAAGATAAAGCTGGATACTGGTTAACGTGGTGAGGATAGACTTTATTTGGTCATAACCATTGCAATGGGGAGGAGGTTCCAGTGTGAGCTGAACTCAACTTTGGTTTGTACAGAGATGACTGGGGGTTTTGAAAGAATGGGGGAGCTAGAGAAGAGACTGAGTTTGTTCATTGGTTATTATCAGATAGAGAAGCAAACTTCTCACATCTTTATGACAGAAGGTGGTGCAAGTTAAAGCAAGGAGCCCAAGAACTGAGAGGGAGAATTGGCTAAGAGGGAGGCAAGAGTTATCCCCTAAGTGTTTGCATTTCAAAGAGATAGCACTCAGGTCCTTGAGAAGATGGTTCTGGTGGTAGAAGATCTATATCTCAAGGGGGACAGAAAGGATTCTCAATAGCAAGCTTTCTAAAGTAACTTCGCTAAGGGTGGGGGGCTGGGTTTTGGAACCTGTTTGTCTATTACCAGGTTTTGGCTGAAACGAGCAGTGATTCCCCTGGCAGCCTTGAGCTGCCTCAGGCAGGCACTTTCAGGGGAGCATCCTAGGGATGCAGCCTTGAGCTACTGGAAACTACCTTAGTGTTTGTTCAGGTCTCTTAGTGCAGGGATGGACAAAACCAGTTGTGCTGAGAGTCTGCAGTTTTTATACGCCAAAGTTGAGGTCTAGTCAAAAGCCATCTAAAGTTTGGTCAAGAAGAGAATCTTTGCCACTCTCTCCCCACAGACTGGCTCCCTTTGCTTCTAGTCCATGTGGTAGAATATGGTTGCCTTAGGTGGGTCCCCGAGAAGTAGAACCTGAGATGGATTTGGGTGATCTGTTGGGGGTAGTGTTCTCAAGTGAAGCCTATAATGCAGGAGGAAGCAGGAACGTGAAGGAGGTGGTCAAGCAGGATTGGTGAAGTGATGCAAATCCACTGCAGAGTTCTTACGCCTTGAGGCTGCCCTTTGGTATTTCTGTGGCTATGAGGGGGTGGGGGGAGAGGTGAGCTCTTTGTGGCAGCAGGTGATTTTCCAGAGAAAAGGTACCTTTAAAACATTGGCAATTTACGCAGGAGGAGGCAAGATGGGTGCGCTCAGCCTGGCACAGGAGATCTGGTCAGGGTACCATAACACGGAGTTTAGGGCTGCTGCCCACACTTTCTTTATTTGGTACCACTGTCAATCTGATTTTGGAATCTCATATCAATTTCAAATTTGGGGGCTGGGAGCTTTCTGACTAATGTCACTTATTTTTGGAGCCCACATCAGATCGATGAACTATGGCCTGGAGATCAGGTCATGGTTGTGAAGATGACTGCCCACCACAATTGCATGGATGCTAGTGGCAGTGGCAGGCATTCTGCAAGGTTCATGAGCCCCCAGAGGCACTCCTCATCTTGTAGTCTATGGAGCTGTGCTCCAGGGATGCCCCCACATAGCATACAGTGTGGAAGCTGCTCTTGGAGTATGTAGCATCAGACCTTTAGTGTTACGGGGTTGAGGGGTTCCAGAACATGCTACCCCCAAATTTGCCTTTTTGGCATATGGATTATTTTGTGGCCGTTGAGAGCCAACAGGTGCAGGAAAAGCCCTAGAAACAGGAAAACACATTTTCCTTTGGTAAAGTAAATTTACATTTATTATAAAGGAAATTTCTATTTGTAGAGAAGTGTCTCTCTCCTGTACCAGGAAGTGGAGGACCCTTAACAACTCTTATCAGTGGAGTAGGCACAACTTAAATCTGCATAACAAACTTCACTAAATAACCCTTATTTACCATACTTCTGATCACCTTCCTGTAACTTGCCTCCCCCACCCAGAAACACCAAGCCCCATTTTCTTTACCTAAGACGGCACATAAGCTCTTATATCCTTTTGAGTTACTCATCTCCGGGTGTGTTACATGCATGATGGACGTGTTAATAAACTTTAGCTCTTTTTTTCTCTGGTTAATCTCTCTTTTGTTACAGAGCCCCAGCCAAGAACCTAGAAGGGTAAAAATAAAGGCGATTTTATCTCTTCTACAGGGTTGAAGGGCATGTCCCAGAAAGTGCATTTACAGGGAGCAGCCCAAGAAATAACTACCCACCAAGCATGGAACTGCCCAAGGGTGTGAAGTTGGGCAGAGGGCAGGAGGCTGGACACGTCACAGGATCCAGAACTCAGAGGGCTTTGTATTCCTCATTAAGAATTTTTACCCACCTTCTTCCACTCAAGTGGGGGAGTTGACAAAGAAAAGCCAAATAGGGCAGAATTATAGAAAGGGCTCTAAGTTCAGTGCCCCCACCCAAATCCAACCTCTTTGGGTGAAGCCCTTGCTTTAAACCCTACTTCTGGATTGCATCTTCCCCGTCAGAACTTACCTGAGTTCTGTGTTCCATCCCCTTGACCTTTCTGTTTCCCTGGCAAGCCCTAGCTGACTGGGTAAACACCTAAGACATTGGTGTGTTAATTACACATACAAACTTTGGCATGCATTTATCTCAAAATGCCTTTTCTAGAAGGATAGATTCTAATAGTTGAGAATTGTGAGCCCTCTGGGGACAAAGCTTCTAGAGGGGCTTTGGGAACCTCTGATATTCCATTGGTTAGGCTGTCCATTGGTCCTTCATTCTGAAGATGTGCCCTTTATCTCTGTCCCCTTGTCTTCTCTGGGAGCCCCAGCCACAGGCCATGTGATCACATTACCACCAGGTGGCAGTGGCACCACATTCCTAAGTCCTCAGGCCACCACTCAGCCCAGTGGGTTTACAGGATGTAAATAAAAGGAATCCGGGTGTAAAGCATGGAGCTCCTGCTTTGGAACCTAGGTAAGATGGGAACTACTGCTTTGCTACTGAGAGACTCCAGGTCTTGGGGAAGGGCCTGGGTTTGTGCCTCAGTTTCCTTACTCAGAGTCAGAACAAATGTTCTGTGTTGAGAAGATAATAAAATCAGGAGAAATATGAAGATAGATAGATGTTTCTTGATCAAGCCACCTGAAAGGCTTGTTGATTTTCCAGAGTTCCTGAACCGTGGACCTAAGACTCCACTGGGAGAGTCTTCCATAAGACAGCAGCATCTTTTACATCTGGGTGAAACAGCTCCTACCACCTACACATTCCTCGTACTCCAGGTCAGAGGGGTCCTTGCATCCTGGCTTCTTAGAGTATGTGGGGGTTTGTGATAGAGGCATTGCTGGCTCTTTTCTGGGGCCATTACTCCCTTTGGGGCCTATCCTGAGTGTCAAAAGCTCATCTCCTAACCGCACCCCCCTTCATATATCCTACTGTATCCCTGCATTCCTGACAGGCCAGTGCTGACATGAAGGATGGCAGGAGCCCCTCTGTGAGGGGCTTGTGAACTTCAAGTTCCCAAGAATGTCTTCGCCCAGGTCTTCCTCACATCACAGGGCCTGTGGCAGTGGCCTCCTACTCTGGACTTCCTCAGCCCAAGCCTCCCTGTGGCCATGATGCAGAAGAACTCCTACCATGGCTTCCCAGGCTGGAGCTTCACCTGGTGATCTTGCCAGGCCCTTGAGGTCCAGGTGAGGACAATGTGTCACCCCTGGGGCTCCTCCCCGGAACCCGCCATGTGGAGAATTGGAACACTCATGTATTGTCTCTGGGTAGGGGGTTGTAAAATTTTGTGACTACTTTAGAAAATTGCTTGGCAATTACATAAAAAGTTAAATGCCTATCCGTCCTATAACTCAGGCCTATCTGTCCTATAGTTTTAATTCTAGGTATTTAACAGAGAATAATGTAGAGCGAAGCCCACAAAAAGCCTTGTGCAAGAATACTCACACAAGCTTTATTTACAATATCTCAAATCTGGAGAAGACCAGATGTCTCTCAGCAGGTGAACAGATGAGCACATTGTGACATCATCATAGGGAGCACCATACAGCCCTGTTACACATCATCACAGGAAGGAATCTCAAATGCAAGGCTGAGTGAAATAGCCCAGACACAAAAGGTTCATGCTCTGTGATTCTGGTTTACATGAAGTTTGAGAAAAATGTGAAACTAACCTGCGGTGGTAGGAATCAGAATGGTGGTTGCTTCAAAGTGGGGGTGCAGCTATCTCGGACTACAAGTTTGAAACCACCTAGTGAGGGCAGAGGGGAGGCTGGGAGAAACTTCCCAGACCAGTCTTGGCCTGTCTACTTCTGGACTTATGTCTCAGTCACTGCTAATTGCGTTTCTCCATAACTTGTTGTTACACCCAAGCCCAAATGATACATGTTGTGGAGGCCATTGAGAGGAGATTAAGAGTGTGGGCTCTGGGGACACCTGGGTGGCTCAGCGGCTGAGCATCTGCCTTTGGCTCAGGACATGATCCCAGACTCCCGGGATCGAGTCCCACATCGGGCTTCCTGCATGGAACCTGCTTCTCCCTCTGCCTATGTTTGTCTCTCTCTGTGTCTCTCATGAATAAATACATAAATAAATCTTTAAGAAAAGAAGAGTGTGGGCTCTGGACTCAACAGCTATCCTCCTCACACCTGGTTTGTCACTTGCCAGCCAGATGACTTTGAGATGCTCACCTAACTTCTTTGTCTCTGCTTCCTCATCAGGAAAATGGAGATAAAACTACCTACCTTGTAGGGTTGTTGCAAGGATTAGAGGAGTGGACAAAGTATAGTGCATTTAGAAAGTATTAACATAAGTTATGCAAATAGTCCCTGGTACATAGCAAGTGCTCTATAAAGTGTGGGATTTTATTGTTTTGGCACGGAGGAACAGTGTATGTTTGTGTCTGTGTTTGTGTGTGTGAACTCTGGTCTGGGTGGCACTATCAAGCCATACTGACCTTGTCTGAGGAGAATGCCTCCTACAGGTGGCGGCTGTGTCCTCATTTGGCTTCTGGAACCTTACCCAAGAGCCTGGCTCTGGGACTCCCCCTTATGCAGAGCAAACATTTTTCCTTCTGCTACTGGGCATGGGGTGGCGATGTTCCCAAGGCTGTCCCTTCCCTTGATCCTTCTCATCATACTTACGATGAAGGGGCTTTTTATGGGCTTTTTATGTTCTCCCCGAGAAGGTGAGGAACAAGTAGGGCTGCCAGATTTAGTAAATAAAAATACAGGTCACCTGAATAAATTTGAATTTCAGGTAAACAATGAGTGGTTTTTTAGTATAAATATGTCCCAATATTTCATTTTGTCTAGCAACCTAAGTGTGGGACCCTCTGCCGTAGGACCCCCACCCCTGCCTGAGGTCAGTGTCATATTCTGTGCTCCCCTGCAGGTTCTGACGGTGGGTGGAGGAGCAGGGCCATTTTCAGAGGAAAGCCCCAGTGTCCACCTCCCTTGCTGCCTGCACCACTTCCCAGATGCTCTCTCTTCTGCCCTCCTGGGAACTTCTCTACCGAGCTTGGAAAACTAACTCTGACCTGTCATAGGTCTTCCAAGCTTCTAGATAATCTATGAATTAGGCTCTGAATCCTTCAGTTTCTTACAGCCCAAAGCTGACTTTTGACATTCAAAACCCAAGCCATGGTCTGACTTTTCTCCCGTTCTGTCACAAGGGGAGGTTGTCATTGTTGTGGCCGAGAAAGAAGCCAGACATAGGAGGATATGCAGCCAACATTTCCAGGTATTCTCCAGCAACACAAAGGGGGTCTTGTTTAAACATCCCCACAGTCTTGTCATGATTCCCCATCACCACCCTGTTCTTTGTTTGGGTGGCCGCAGGGGTGGTCCTTGTTACAGATGTCGGGATATTAAAGGACAGGTATACCTTGTCTGCTCACATCCTCCTCCCCCTGGCATCTGTCAGAAAATACAAGTGGCTCCTGGTGCTGCTTCCCAGAGGAGACTGTAATTGAGCGCCCTGTCAGCCGATGCCAGATGCACCGCATGAGAGATGAGAGCTCATCCCTCTGCCTTGTGCTTGGGGCCGAGGAGGGAAGACAGAGGAGGCCGCTGAGACTTTTGAAAACTGAGAAGTGCTTTAGTGTAGTCAAGCACACCTTCTGGCAGATACCATGCAAGTGTGTCCGAGTCCTCCTACCTGGGCATTGCTGATGAACAAGCTTGGAATGCACCCGGCCTAGTCCCCGCAGATTCATTCAGAAGACTGAAGGCACCCACTCACGATGTCATTTACCTTCACGGCACGGTGAACCTGCAAGGGAAGTGGGCATTTAATTCTGGCTGGTGTTCTTCTTCAGCCACTAGGCTAAAAATGTACCCATTTGTGTAAGACACAGCCCTTAGTCACTGAGGAAAGTGAATGTGTGATGAAGAGAAGCGTCCTACATTTGGCAAACGTGCTGAGAATTCACACTTCCTGAATCAAAGTCCCTGACATTTTCAGAGAGCCAAATTTAATCAAGGCGTTTTTGAAAGATCCAAACTGAATCAGAAAGACAGGAGGCCCTATTAGCAGCATGAATCTTGATGACTGCTTGGAATTGCATTTGCTCAGAAGTCTAGCTTTCACGACAAATGAGAAATTCCATTTTGCATGGCTTGAGAAGGGGGCCTATTTCAAGCCATGTCATTGGGATAAAATTTGGAATAAACATTTATGTGTGAGATGCCATGTTGACCTCAAGATGCTCCAAGGGTCTTGGGAATAAAAGTGGGCAGGAGTTTTTTCCCCTCTTGAGGACTGTAGGTTCTTTAGCTTTGAGAATTGTAGATTCAAATAAAACCTCATTTAAAGGTCAATAATCAAAATCTAATTGTGATGGGGTGCCTGGGTGGCTCAGTAGATTGAGGGTTGGACCTCTTGATTTGGGCTCAGGTCATGTGTTCAGGATTTTGGGATCAAGCCCACAGTGGGCATGGAGCCTGCTTGGGATTCTCCGCTCCTGCTCCCATGCTCTCTCTCTCTCTGTCTCTCTCTGTCTCTCTCTGTCTCTTTCTCTCTCAAAACAACAACAACAACAACAACAACAAACCTAATAGTGAGCTGCTCTGAGGAGGAGGCCTGGAGTCCCATCTGTCCATTTCTGGTATTTGTCATGTCTTTCTGTCTTATTTCTCCCCCAGTTGGAATGTGAGCTTCACATATGCTGGGATTTTTTTCTAATCTACTCACGGCTATATCCCCAGTGTCTTGAACATTGTCAGACCCAGGGTAGGCCTGGGTCTGTATTCACTGAATAAACAAATGAGCACAAAGACCTCTGAGGCTTTGCAAGACATAGCATTTATTACTATTACTAAGAGTACTATTAGCATCTACTCACTGAGTGTGTGCTATCCTGTGTTCCAATAGCATATTGAGCAGTTTGCATGCATGATCTCATTCAATCCTCACAATAAGCCTGGGAGTATGTATTTATGTCCCTGTTTTATAAATAAGGAAAACAAAGGCTTTAAGATGCTAAATAACTTACCTAAAGCCACATGGCTGGGAAGTGGTGGTATTCAACACAGGCCTGCTTTGCTTGAAGCCTAAGTTCTCCACTGGTCTTCTTTTTTTCTATTAAAAAAACAAACAAAAAAACCCCCAAAAAACCCCCACAGCTTTATTGAGCTATAATTCATGTGCTATACAATTCACTTATTTAAAATACACAATTCAACTGCTTTTGTATAGTCACAGAGTTGTGCAGCCATCACCACGATTCGTTTGAGGGTATTTCCTTCATTCCAAAAAGAAACCCTGTACCCATCAGTAACCATTCCATGTTTCCCCCAAGTTCTCCCAGCCTTAGGCCACCACTAATCTGCTTTCTCTCTCTATAGATTTGCCTATCCTGGACATTCCATATAAGTAGAATCATATGACATGAGGCCTTTTGTGTCTGGCTTTTCACTTAGCATGTTTTCAAGGATCACACATGTTGTTGCATGAATCACCCTCATTCCTTTTTATTGCTGGTGTTCCATTGAATTCCACCCAGTGTGTACAGATAGGCCACATGTTGTTGGGTATTTGGGTTGTTTTCACCTTTTGGCTAATGTAATGATGCTACTATGAACCCTCATGTACAAGATTTTGCATGGATCTGTGTTTTCTTTCTCTTGGGTACATACTTAGAGGTGGAATTGCTGTATCGTATCATGGCTCTATGCTTAGCTTTTTGAGGAACTGCTGGACTGTTATTCAAGTAGTTGTACCATTTTTTACTCTTACCAATAACAATGTATGAGGGTTCTAATTTCTCCACATCTTTGTCAACACTAGTTCTTATCTGACTTTGAATCTAATCATCCTGGTGGGTATGGCATGGTATCTCATTGTGATTTTTTAAAAAAGATTTTATCTACGTTGGAGCAAATGGTGGGTATTTGTCGTTTCTAATGGCTGAGTAATATTCCATTGTATACATAAGTCAGTCGGAGAAGGACAAACATTATATGGTCTCATTCATTTGGGGAATATAAAAAATAGTGAAAGGGAATAAAGGGGAAAGGAGAAAAAATGAGTGGGAAATATCAGAAAGGGAGACAGAACATGGGAGACTCCTGACTCTGGGAAACGAACTGGGGGTGGTGGAAGGGGAGGTGGGCGGGGGGTGGGGGTGACTGGGTGACGGGCACTGAGGGGGGCACTTGATGGGATGAGCACTGGGTGTTATTCTATATGTTGGCAAATTGAACACCAATAAAAAATAAATTTATATAAAAAAAGATTTTATCTATTTGAGAGACAGAAAGAGAGAGTGAGAGAGCACAAGAAGGGGAGGTGCTAAGAAAGAGGGGGAAGTAGGCTCCTTGGAGGAGCAGGGAGCTCAATGTGTTGCTTGATCCCAGGACCCTGGGATCATAACATGAGCTGAAGGCAGACACTTAACCGACTGAGCCACCTAGGCCCCCCTCATTGTGGTTTTGACATGCATTTTCCCCATGGCCCACTGACTTCTCCCACCCATGCACTCACCATTTCTTTGGGTCTCCTGTCGTTGGCTGTCACTTCTGCTCAGCTGCTTCCCCATTGGTATCTCACTGGAGGTGAACCTCATCCTCACCGTGGCTACTGGGAAAAGGCTGTTGTTACTTATAACCTTCCTTTGAAAGGGAGGCAGTGTGTGAGGATCCTAGTAGCTGGAGGACATTTTGTTTGCAAAATATGAGTACTCAAAGTTAACAGAGTAGGCAGAGTTAAATTTGGCAAAGAGTTGGAGCCTGTGAGGGAGAGATGGGAATATAGAGCAGTTGGGGAAAGGTCAGGAGGGAGAGATGCAGCATGGCTGGTGCCCAAGAGGAGAGACCAGGCAGGTGATGTTCAAAGGGGAAGTCTGTCATAAAATGCTGTGTGTCTTACAGTGTGACCTCCTCTGAAACTTCCTACAACATCCTAAGTAAGCTCAGAATGGTCTTGTGGAGTTTTCTTTCTGGGGTGTACGTGTATGTATGTGTGTAGTGATGGACAGTAGGATATGAGGCAGTGCTGAATCAAGCATGAGGGTTGGTGTGGAGTGAAATCAGGAGTTTCATAGGGACAGTCTATGTGCTTGATAAATGCTCGACCCTGGGCCTCCTTCCAGACCTCCTGAGTCAGCATCATTTGGCATGGAACCTGGGAAGCAGCTTATTTATTTATTTATTTATTTATTTATTTATTTATTTATTTAAGTAGGCTCTGCACCCAGTGTCGAGCTAACATGGGGCTTGAACTCAGGACCCTGAGATCATGATCAGAGCTGAGATCAAGAGTTGGATGCTTAACTGACTGCGCTTCCCCGGTGCCCCTGAGAAGCAGTATTTTAAAGAGCTACCCAGGTACGATTCTTGTGCTTCCAATGTCTGAGAACCATCAGAAGGACCCCCAGTAGCCTCCATCAGCTCATACATAGTCTGTTCTGCTTCTAGCTTCTTTGTTTACAGTGGTGGAGGATGAGGAGCTCATGCAGCCCTTGGTCTTCCGGACATTCTTCTCATGAGCCCAGTACCTTCTGAGCAGTTTGGCTACAGGTCCACCTGGTGGCCTTATTCCATTTGGTTTCTTCTGCATGTTTATTACAGACACTGCACATTTCTAACCTTTGGTTGGCACCTGGCCAATTTTCCCTAGTTTCACAAGTGATTTCAGGAGATAGACAGGAGATGGTCACAACTCTCATCAGGATGCTTCTCCACCCTTCAGGTTTTTCATTTCTCTGGGGTCCTTCCTCTCACCCCTGCTGACAAAATCAGGCATGAATTAACGTCTGCCCTTAGATTTGACTGCTTTGATTTGGCAGTTGTGACTTCACAGTTCCCAACCCTCATATTCCTTTTCTACCAACACCTGCACATTCAAGTGAGCATAGAACAGCGAGAGTGTGACATGTATGATGTTGGTTGCAGGTTCACTTTTACAAAGCCCATGGAGAGCTCTAAATTGTAGAATACATTTTCTTCTTCCTGGTGCAGTAACATTTCAGGCTGTGAACAGTAATAATGATTTAAATATAGCTGAAAATGGTCTGCTCCATAAATACAACTTGTGTCAAAACCAAAACGCAACTTTATTTTTTTGTCTCAGATGGTCCTTTTATAATTTTTCAGGGGAGTAACTTTCCCTAGCCTCTGAACATTAAAATAACTTGTTTTCTACTCTGACCTAGGTCATAGATGGTCTTTCAGTCACTTTTAGCTAATAATGAGGATGCATCCAATTAAGGATATTAATGAAGGCTTCCATTTTCACTTGTTCTAAAATGTAGGTTTTGTTATTATTCAGATACAGTGAGGCCAACAGATCAGGAGGCTGCCATTGAAATGATAGTTCATGACACTATCCCAAGAGAAGATCCCAAGAGAAGGGGATGTACCTTCTCACAAGGAGCCACACATGGAAGCACAGGGGTCAGGCAGAGGGAATGAGAAAAAATGTGAGCAAGAGCCTTTACTGTAGTTTCTGTGAGGCTGGGTAAGCAGATTTAGGATTGGCTGGTTTGAATAATTTTAGCAGGCTTTGGTGCATAGGAGCTGTCCCTAGTTGCCTGGTATCTGGCCCTGGGTTGGATAGTGGCCTAGTGTGAGAGTCTGACCAACGCGGTGGTTGTTGGGGGCAGAGGCTCTGGATTGGTTGGTTTGCATAGGAAGGTACTCTTTTGAAGGCAAGTATTATTTTTATTTTACTCCTTAAACTATCTCTAAGAATTGGTTAGCCCTTGAAGTCCTCCAGGATCAGCAAGATGTCAAAGCATCCAAAAAATATGGAATAGAAAGACATGGCTCATACAGCACTCAAAGGTAAGATTTCACTCCATGCTAACACCTGTGGTTGGCAGCTATCTCCCACTGGGAAGGAGAGGTGACTTCTGCTCTTCTCTTACATACCTCTCTCCCACATGCAAGCTGCTGTTTGAGACCCCATCAAAGTACAGTGCATGGAGGTAGGATAGCAATGTTGATTCCAAGTGCCATGGTCAGGGTGTCCACTTTTCACAGCTCTCATCCTGTGAGGCCTTGGTCCTCCCAGCTGAATCCTTGAACAAGACTTAACATGGCCTACATCCTTGGTTACCTGGACAGGAGTATAACTCTAGGCCACGTTGCCCCCAACTGAGGAGGACCCAGAAGAAGCCCTCTGGATGTTTCTATTGAAGCCCACTCCCTACAGACCAGAAGCAATGGACATAGCACTCCATCCAGCCCCTCAAGGTATCAGCACAGTTTTCTGCAAAGAATTTCTCCTCCAATCCTATCCCTTCGCACACTCTGATCTTGTTTTCACAACCCTGATCCAGCTGGGGGTTCTCATGTCCTTGGCACATCTCTATATGGGGAGACTGTGGTTCAGATTTCCCTGTCTATCTCACTGGCGTAGGGGAGCATCCTCTGAAACCAAGGCCAGAGGAGTCCTGCTTTCACTTCCTACTGAAGAGGCATCAAGATCATACAACTGCTCAGGCTTCCTTCCCTTTGTGCCTCCTGCCAGGATATTGGAGCTTCAAGATTCATAGAACCAATTTCCACTTTTTTAGAGCAGAATATAATCACAATTAGCAAGATGCCATTTTCCATGAAAGTATGGAGAGATGTTACTTTCAGGTCCTGTGAACACTTTTGTCTGCTCAGAGCTTTCTGGAGAGGGTCATAGCTGCTCTGATGATGATTACCTCCACCCAAGCTCCTTCATCCTCTTCCTTCAACTTTTTTACTGAAAATATTTCCTACATCAAGGGAAAGCCCAGAGTGCTAGGGATGGTGGCAAGATAGTGGAGGGCAGACACGCTGGAGATATCTCTGGGGTCACAAATCTTGGGTAGAACTGAGGTTTTTACTCAGATATTCTATCTACTTACCTCCAGGAATCACTCATGTCCACCTGACTTTTAGGTTGGAAGCCTGTATTTAAATTCACAAAAGCAGGCTTTCCTGTATCTTCCTACCCAGGATCTGTAGGGAGGAAAATGAGTGGGGGTTTGGAACAGATGTGTCAAAGGTCTGCCATCACTAATAAGATGTCTGCCCAGATAGTAAGTTTTCTAGTTTTCCAAAGCTTTTGTGACTTCTTACACACACACACACACACACACACACACACACACACTCAAGCATTTGATGTTTCTGAAACCCAGCCTTAAACACATTTCA
Source organism: Vulpes vulpes (assembly GCF_048418805.1). Lineage (NCBI taxonomy): Eukaryota > Metazoa > Chordata > Mammalia > Carnivora > Canidae > Vulpes > Vulpes vulpes. The sequence continues at coordinate 62,266,186 of NC_132790.1, read as the reverse complement.
AGTCGTGATCACAGAAGCAATGGACTCCCTCCCTGGGGTTGATGTTCTGTAGGGCATTTCATGATAAATTTATCAAAGCCACAGGAGCCAAAGCTTCATAAATAATTTTGGCATCCTTCATTACTCATTATTTGCTGTTAGCCCGTTGGGGGCAATTAGTCTCCATAGAAAGGAGAGGCTTCCCATTTACAGTTGCATTCACAGCACTTTTATTTTTGTGAACATTTTATTTCCCCAATCTCCAGATGAATTTTTGGAATGTTGGAGATTTTTTATTTACGGAAAGTGAAACAGCTGTGTTATAATGGAACCCGAGGATTTATCCATTCATTTGGAGACACCTCCAAACAAATTGCATCCCCAATGTTTGCTAGACACTGTGCTAGAAAGGGGGTGCAAATCCCATGCAGACATGTCCCTGGACATGAGCTGGGAAAATTCACAGGAGTGAAATAGAGAATTAGAGTCCAGTGGGAAGAAAGCTGACACAGAGGCCATGAAAAGCAGATAAAGATTAAGGGGAGGATACCAAGGATGGTTGGGTTTGGAAGCATGTATAGAAGTTGGACAGATACAGAAGGAAAGGTTTTCCAGGCATAGGGAACAGTATGAGTCAAGGTTTGTAAGTTTGAACCTGCATGGAGGTCTGAGAGTTGAGAAGACCTTTCCCACTTCTGGTAGATTCTGGGGAGGCAGTGAGATTTCTGAAGGAGAAGGTTGTGTAGTGCATTCAGATGGAAAGGGTTTGTTTCCTGGTGTTTTGGAGAGTAGAACTATAGGACCCCTGATAGGTCAGCCATTTAGAAAAATATTAAAAACTTAAAATGAATTTCTGCCAATAATATAATCATAGCAATAAAATAAAAATGTAAAGCAAAAGAAAGGAGACTGATCTTGGGGAAAATGAAAATCAAAATCATGCCAGGAGGTAAAAGAACAGTAGCCAGAAGAACAACTTTTTCTTTTTTAAAAGATTTTATTTAAAAAAAAAAGATTTTATTTATTGATTTATTTGAGAGAGAGAGAGTGAGAAAACATAAGCTGGGTGAGGTACAAAGGGAAAGAGAGAAGCAGACACCCTCCTGAGCAGGGAGCCCAATTTGGGGTTCAATCCCAGACCCTGGGATCACAACCTGAGCCAAAGGCAGATGCTTAACCAGTGAGCCACCTCGGCACCCCCAGAAGAATAACTTCTTGAATTAGATTTGGAAGTGATAATATATATGTGCTATATAATACATGAAGTACATACAGATGTGCATATATGTAATATATATAAAATACATACATGTATGGAATATACATGTATTTATAGTGAGTGTATTGTATGTGTATATATATATGCCATATACATATATATTTATGTTTTTTTAATTGAGGTATAAGTTACATACAATAAAATTTCAAAATCTTGATTTTGTTAAACTATTACATATGCATATGCCAAGACACAGAACATTTCCACCATGTGAGAATATTCCCTTGTGCCTCTTTTTTAGCCAATCTTCTCATTCCAGAGAGCCCTTCCCCATAGATTACTTTTACCTGTCTTTGAGGTTCATATAAATAGAATTATACAGTATGTGCTCTTCTGTGTCTTGTTTCTTTTGCTCAACACAATGTGTTGTGAGTTTCCATGATCTACCTGGTGGTCTGTTTTTTTTTTTTTTTTTTTTATTGCTGTAGTATTCGATGGTATTGAGTATACCACAGTCTGTTTATCCACTTTCCTGTTGATGGACACTTGGGTTGTTTCCAGTTTGGGTTGTTGTGAATAAACGTGCTATGAACATTTCTGTACCCACTTTTTGGACATGTGCTCATTTCTTTTAGGTGTGGAGTGGCAGTCTGAAGTCATTATATCAGTTTACGTTTCTATCAGCATTGAATGAGAGTGAACTGTATTTTCAAGATGGATAATTCAGCTTCAAATAAGTATCCCAGACATATTTTGGAAGACTTGCTAAATGACTATAAGGCTGGAAGTCAGAGTCCATGGGTCTAAAGTTCTCACTCTGCCACCCAGCCCTGCATGCTCTGCTGATCATCTCATTTTCCTGTGTCTTCCTTTCTTTGTAACAGAAGTGGTTTAGACCTCGATCTCAAAAGTCACTAGAATTCAGTGTCATACTTAAATGTTTTTTCATGTTTCTCTCTGTATTTCCTCTGCTGATCTCCCACTACCATGCCAATTTGGTCAACAAGGCCCTTCTGTCCCTTGTCTACAGGGAAGAGAAGGCACAGCAGAAAGTAGATAAGAAAGTAGGTAAGACTCCTGGCTTTTGAGATTCAAAAGCCAAACCGTTGGCAGGGAGAGGGATGTGCTCAGGCCGGAGTAATTTGAGAGACTACATGATGCATGATGCATGATGTAGAGATTCTAGTTTCCTGGTCGGTATGCCCCTCAACCAGCAAAGATTCACTGAAGGGAATCTATGAATACAGATGGAGACGCATAAAGAAAGCAATGACAACGTTGTTGAGAAGGAGTAGCAGCAGCTTAAAACAACAACCATTTTATTTCATCTCAATTTCATAGGCTAGGAATTCAGACTGGGCTCAGCTGGGACTGATGACTGGTACACTTCCATATGGCTTCTCCAGAATGGGGGACTTGGGGTGGTTGTGCTTCTTACATGGTGGCCTAAGGCTTCTAGAAAGCATGTTTCAAGCATCAGGAAACTATTGGACTCTTAAGGCCTGGGCCCAGTGATGAGTAAAATCACAGTGTTATTTTTGCTCTGATATAGTGTTGAAAGCAATCACAAAGCTCACCCACATTCAAGAGCAGGGGACATGAATCTTACTTTAAGGGGAGGAATATCAAAGAATTGGTAGCCATCTGAAATCTACCATAGAAGGGCTCTGAATCCTGCTACTTTTCCCAGGCCTAGATCAGGGAGGAGGAAGGACACAGAAATTTCTAAAGAGATATGTGGGATCTGAGAGCAGATTGGCACCACTTCTGAGGTTGAGCCTGAGGAAATAGAAAGACCTAGAAAAGAGATGGCTGTGTGGTGTGCACATAAAGATGGAGCTTTAGATAGAGTTCCCTGGGTCCCAGCATGGTGTGGGAACAGAGGAGTGGATTCCTTTATGTCCAGGAGCATGGAGGGACACACATACAAAGAGTTGGCCCCAAAAAGGCTGGCATAGATTGTGTGAAAAGACATCTTAGGACCAGATGGGCTATTGGGCATGTGTGATGCAGTGTAGGTAGATGATAATGAAAAACTGTGTCATCGTTTCACCTACCCTCACCTGATGTCTTGGGTTTATGATGACCCCTGGAAATCAGGTATAGCCAGAAGACAGCAAAAAGGGACCTTTCACAGAATGGGTTCCCTGGGCAGAAGATCCTAGGATAGAGCTTAGCCTGCAGGATGTTGTGCCCTCAAGATCAACTCTTCTAGAGAGGAGAGGCGGAAGCAGGGCTGGGCAAAGGGAGAAGTGGGGTTTGGATGCAGTCCCATTGGAGATCCCAGCCAACTCCATTGGCAGCTCTGGAGTTGGGGTAGACCTTTAGAGTTATTCTGAGTTGGGGTAAGGGGGTTGGACCTGTATGCCTCTGCACTGATCAGGCATTGGATGCATCCACAGGAGAAGGGAGCATAACCTTGGGTGAGGCAGCTCCCTTCAGCTGGGCTAATCCCCAGAGGGGCTGACAGCTGAGGTCATCTGCCAGCTGCACAGCCAACAGCTGGAAAAGTGCTTTCTTCACTCCCGAAGGGAGATCTGGAAAGCACATATCAGCCTCCATCACAGGACTTATCACATGAATTATCATGATTTATAAAGTGATCAAGAAAATTACATTGCTTATCACCTGAAGTTGTGTGACTTATGCCTCCAACATACGAATTCCATTATTTTAAGAACAAGAGCCATATGATATGTTACTCTGATATAAGACAGATAGTCTTCTTCTTCTTCTTCTTCTTCTTCTTCTTCTTCTTCTTCTTCTTCTTCTTCTTCTTCTTTAAAGATTTATTTATTTATTTATGATAGAGAGAGAGAGAGAGAGAGAGAGAGAGAGAGAGGCAGAGACACAGGAGGAAGGAAAAACAAGCTCCATGCCAGGAGCCCGACACGGGACTCAATCCCAGGACTCCAGGACAGCGCCCTGGGCCAAAGGCAGGTGCCAAACCACTGAGCCACCCAGGGATCCCAACAGATGGTCTTCTATATGTCTTTTAGAAAGAGGGAAGGTCCCTCATCTTTCCCCACAAACAGAACATAAAACTAGGACTCAAGTAGCTGTTTGCCTCTACACTGCTACATGCCATGTACAAATCAGAGGTTGTTCTTATTTTGTGCTCCCCATTGAACGGCTAGAGAGGCCCTTAAAATAAGAACTCCCTATTTACTGGTTTTCCAAGAGCTATGAATCAACAGGGCAAGGGTAGAGCCTTTGACAACTCCTTTGCCAGTAAATAAGCCCTTTGCCACCTTTTCCAAAGATATGAGATGTTTATCTGATGCCAATGGCTGTTTAGAACTAAATAATATGCTGTGTCTCAGACTCATTTATATCTCCAAAATAGGGAGACTGACTGTGAACAGTCAAGGCAGAAAATAAGGTGGGTGCAAGGATCAGATCAGCTGAATCCACCCAGCAACATACTGTGGGAATGAGAACTTTCCTATCTCACAGGCAGAAACACTGGAGAAGAAAAAGGATTTCTTTCTGAGGAGATCGTTGGTCTATCCTGCTGCTCCATAGAGCTTTCTGTGATGATGAGAATGTTTTGTTCTGCTGTGTGCAATATGGTGGCTATTGAAATATGGCTGGTGTGACTGAGACCCTGAATTTTGAATTGTATATGATTTGGCCTGTGGCTACTGTATAAGGACAATGAGGCCCAAAGTCTTGCTTTCAAAGTATAGTCTGGGGAGGAGTAGCACTGGCATCACCTTGGAGATTGAGACAAAAATGCAGATTCTCAAGTCCCACTCCAGACATGTGACCCAGAATCTGCATTTTGGCAGGATTCTCCAGGGAGCTTGTGTGTCCACTAAAAATGTCTTTAAAAGGATGTCCCTCTTCCCCCAGCCTCCCATTCGATCATCCTATGATTCAATATGAGGGAAAGTGACTAGAGCATTGGAGAATATGGAAAGATACTGGACTTCAGAATGAAGAGCTTGGTGAAACACGGGCCAAGTTTCCCCCCAGGGTGGGCAGGAGCATTCTGTGAAGAGGCCAGCATGAGACTAGCCCCTTTGGAGATTTTGCTGACAGCATCTGGGAGGGTGGCCTGAGTCTATCAGTAGACCCACCTTTTGTGCTCTACAAGGACAGTGGGGCTGTGATCAGAATCCTCCAGGATGATCTCCTTCCACTCTTAGGCATTCTAGATAGTGGGGGACAGCCTGAAAATCCTCACCACCACCCATCTTACCAAATTTAGAATCTTCCCAAGTCATTGAAAAATATTTTGTGTCCTTCTTTTGGATCAAACACATTTTATTTTATCTTTTGGGTCTCAGATGGCTTCTTTTCTGTTTCCCACCCCATCCCCAATTTCTACTTTAGTTCTAGCTGTCAAGATTGTTATTCCAGCTCATTCCTACTTGTTTTAATTGCTGCCTCAAACTTTTCTTGAGGAAACCAAAACTTACTGTGATTTGTCCTTCTTCCCCCACTCCCCTCCATAGGTTTGATGTTTGTCTTTTTCAACAAGTTCCTCTTGATTTTGTTCTTTCCCTTGGGGCTTTGTGGTTGTTTCCCTCTCTGTTTTTACCTCCACTATGTTCCTGTTATTTATCTAGAAGAGCTATTGAATCTGAAGTAATAACACTTGCCCATGATGCTCAGCAGCACTGCCCTCTTGTGTTCTCAAGACTGCCATATTTCTTTGAAGGGAAGCTCATGACCATGTCTCATTTCTCTAGGATTTCTCTATTAGCAAAATGGCAAGGCTTTTTGTGACCCATGCTGGAAGTTGGGAACAAGGAAAATTGCTGATGGCACCAGCTGAGCACCTCAAAGTGTGTACAGTGCAGAGCCACTCAATGTGGGCTTTGGATAAGACATTAAATACCATCCTGCCTGTTCAGTAGGTGTCCATTCATTTATTAAACATGCAGTCCCGAGCTCCTACTGGAGGTTGCAAAGAGGGTTGAACCACAGTCTGGATCCCAGAAGCTGATCATTGACAATATGACACATGCAATGTCCTGCCTTTTTGCTCTCCAGAGCAGTGGGTTTCACCACTCACCACTCTGGGTTCAGCCATTGGTGTAGGTGTGTACGTTCCAGATGGAGGAAGAATGGGAGTTGGGGGGGGGAGGTGGGGGAGAGAGAGAGAGAGAGAGTGTGTGTGCAGTGGGGCTTTATTTTAAAAAGCTCCCAGATGGGTGGAAGGGGAGGAGGGCGGGTGTTGGAGGGGAATGGGTGACGGGCACTGAGGCAGACACTTGACGGGATGAGCACTGGGTGTTTTTCTGTATGTTGGTAAATTGAACACCAATAAAAATTAAAAAAAAAAAAAAAGCTCCCAGATGGGGGTGTCTAGTTGGCTCAGTCAGTTAAGTGTCCAACTCTGGATTTTGACTCAGGTCATGATCTCAGAGTTGTGAGATAAGGCCCCGAATCAGACTCTATGCTGGGCATGGAGCCTGTAAGATTCTCTCTCTCCCTCTGCACTGCCTCCCCTAAAAAAAAAAAAAAAAAAAAAAAAAAGTTCCCAGATGATTCTGCAGCTGTAGGACTAAACCCTGGGAAGAACAGCCACCAATAGCTGTGGGCCAGCCCTTTGATATGGTGGCAGGAGGCCCCCAGGGTAGGTAGGAGAAACACTGGGAGTCACTGCTGGACTGCATGAAAGGCTTTGGTTTTGCTGAGTAGGGTGGAGAAGCTGTGATGAAGAATGGAGTATCCTGGGCCAAGAGGGAGGTGAGGAGGTGGGTTTCAGGAGGGGGGAGAGGAAGGACAGATGTGGCCAAAACAACAGGGAGGAGAAGGCTTGAGTGAGGCAGGGGTAGTCTAGTGGGAACATCTAAATAAGTTTTGCTCTCACAACCCAACTTTCCATCCTGCTCCTAAATCTTCAATAAAATCTGCGTTACTCAACAATGCTTGGGAGATTTTTCAACTTTTAATTATAGGATATTTAAATATATACAGAATTGAGAGAATACATATTATGAACCCACATCACTACATGTTGACTATATTCAACAATGGTCAATATCAATACTTCTCACCCCTACCCCGGATATTTTTGGGGAGCAAATCCCAGAAGGTTAAGATTTTTACCCATAAACATTTCACAATTTATCTAAAGGTGGTAAAGATTTCTCTTTTTAAAAAAGATTTTATTTATTTATTCATGAGAGACAAAGAGAGAGAGAGAGGCAAAGACATCGGCAGAAGGAGAAGCAGGCTCTCTGCAGGAGCCTGATGTGGGACTTGATCCCAGACCCCGGGATCATGCCCTGAGTCAAAGGCAGACACTCAACCACTGAGCCACCCAGGCGTCCCTCTTTTTAAAAACATAACCCCAGTTCCATTGTTGCATCTTGAAGTTAACAATTCCTTGTTACCTATGCTCAGCATTCAGATTTCTTGATTGCTTGCAATTTATTTGAGTTAGCTTATTTCAATCAAGTTCCAAATGGGGCCCATCTGTTCCAGTTAGTTGACATGTCTTTTAATTGGTAGGTTCCTCTTCAGCCTCTCTATTCTTTCTTGCAACTGTTTTGTTCAAGAGACTAGGTTGTTCACTTGTTGACTTTCTCATGGTCTAGATTTTGTTGACTGTTTCTCTATGGTGACATATAACAGGTTCCTCTGTCCCCTGTATTTCTTGAAATTTGGCAGTTTGATAGAGGCTTGACTGGATTCTGATGTCATATTTTTTTTACAAGATCACTTCACAGATGGTGCTTTTTTCTTTCAAGAAACACATAGTATGTGGCACTCTATTTTTGAGATGTGAGAAATCATTGGTGCCCAACACCCACATCCATTAGTTTGTTAGGGGGTTGCAAACTGATGATGTTCTAATTGCATCATCTGTTCTTCATTTATTAACTAAAATTCTTCTATAAGGGGAAATTCTTCATCCACTTTTCAGTTTCTTTGAGTTACAGTGTGTGCAGGAGAAGCATGACACATGCTTGATTCTTTTTCTTTGTTAATTTTCATAACCGTAAGTAGGTGCCCTAGTACTCGGGAATTTATCTTTGTGGATAACAAATAATTGAATGTGACCTGTGCAGAGGGAGGGTGGAGCCTTTAAATTCTCTTAGTAGCTTTGAAAGAGAGATGTTAATATGCCCATTTTTACAGAGGTGAAATGAAGACTCAGGGGTGGTCCAAGTTAGAAAGCATAGGATCTGGGGTTTTATCTCAGGTCTGCCTGGTTGCAGAGACCAAACTCCTTACTGCATGGCATAGTCCTTTTTGTAGGACTATTGGGAATTCACTTAAACCTGGGTTTGGGCTGACAGCAGACTCTTCCTATTCTGGCTTGCTAGAAATCAACATTCTGTAGTCTGAAAAATGACATGTATATCCTTGAAACCTAAGAACAATCTTCCTTTTTTTTTCAATCTTCTTTTAGATTGCATTTAATCACAGTCATAACAATGAATTATTCGATTTCAGAGTACTTTGATGTTAAGTAGTTTCCCAAAAGTTGGACCCTAGACTAGCCTGCAATAATCAGATTTATATATTTGTTGTGATATGATATAATATATCATGATTTGCAATTCTGTGGTACACGAAAACATCACTGTACATAGGAGTAAAGGAACCTTGTATCCGAAGGGGTTTATTTATAAAGGAGTCTGGGAAAGCTGAGGATTAACTGTAGGAATAAAAAGATTTACTGAAACTGAAGGCCAACATTAGGTCATAAAAAGCATTTGTATGGTGCCATTATTTGTTTAATTGGTAGTTATGTGAAGAACCATCAAAATAACCAATGAGGGCAGCCCCGGGTGGCTCAGCGGTTTAGCGCCGCCTTCAGCCCAGGGCCTGATTCTGGAGACCCAGGATCGAGTCCCACATCGGGCTCCTGCATGGAGCCGCTTCTCCCTCTGCCTGTGTCTCTGCCTCTCTCTCCCTCTCTGTGTCTCGAATGAATAAGTGAATAAATAAAAATCTTTAAAAACAAACAAAAAACCCAAAATAACCAATGAATTCATGAAGATTATTCATCAGAGTGCATTCTGTTGCATGGGGCTCAAACTGGTTTAAGCATGGGCTTACAGGATTTATTTGCTAAGCAGCCCAGGGATAGATCTGACAGGACTTCAGGGATCACATGCAGTGTTCAGGACTGGGTTTCTCTTTATTTCTGGGCTCTGCTTTCTTTGTGCTGAGTCCATTCTTGCAGAGACTCTTCTCTGTGGCCCCAAGATGGTAACTGCTGGCTTTTTGCTCCTGTGGCTACAGCCTTCTTGTTGTATATCAATAGGAAAGAGGAAAGGGCCTTCCTTTAATTTTCATTGAGTCTTATTGGTTCTAAGCAGGTCCATGTGCCTATTCCTGAGTCAATTACTATAGCTAGGGAAATGGAATACATTGTAGATTAAGTTATGGGTACATGTTCACATCTATGCCCATTTTTCAGGGAGATGGTCCACAGCTTTGATTAGATTAATAGGCCAATCCAAAGAGTTGGGTATTCTGAGACAATGTTAGCTATTGAACCACACTGGATTGCTTTTTTAAAACCAGGGCTTCATATTTGTACTGTCTTCTTGAATGCTTTCAATATAAGGTGGAGAATCTGCTTTTTAGCTGTCCTTTATCGAATGATGGTGGACCTATTGGGGTTATCAGAGATAGTAAATACTGATCAGAATTTACTTCACATCATTTCTTCAAGTTCTAGATGTTATGACTTCTTTTCCCTCCCAAAGAAAGCCGTATGTCTGGGGCCACAGCAGAAGTTGCCCCAAATTGTGTCACAGAGGGTCAGGTCACAGCCATGCTGGAGACCCAGCCACTACCTGAGCAGCTCAGAGTGGGTTTGAGAGATGGAGAGGATGGGGAGCTGCGCATTCTGGGCGAGGAAAAGTTCTTCAGGAATTATTTCCTGATAATGATTCCAAGGCCTCACACAGGATGATATTTTTCTGCTAATACTGGCCTGGGGACCAGCACGCATGTTGTTGACACCAGATAATGTTAGTCCTCTGGCTGATACTGTGACAGATGAGCAAACATTGGGTGGCGGGCAGAACCCCGACTTCCTGAGTGTCCACAATCACAGATTCATTGAAGTTTAAACACACGGAGACCTATCACCCCCGCCCTTTGCGTTTGCCAGGAGATGAGGTTATCCGTGGGTGATTGTTGTAAACAGCCACTCCTCGTTTCCCCCTCCAACTTGCACTTTGGATTTTAATCAGGTTCAAAGCCTGCCTGGCATTTGGTTTGTTTTCCTCATCTGTATGACCCACAGGTGAGTTGAGGGATGCTTCAACTGTAATGTGCCTATGAATCACCCGGGGATCTCGTTCAAATGCAGAGTCCCCCTAGTAGATCTGAGGTGGGAACTGAGATTCTGCTCTCCTAACAAACTCCACATCTAAGAGCAAAAGGCTAGGCTAGGCCTCTAGCCTTGGCTGCACATTGGGGTCACTTGGGGAGTTGTAGAAATTCTAATGCCTGGTCCTACTCTCAGATGTGCAGATTTACTTGGTTTGGTCGTGATAATCCAGGTGATTCTGATGTGCGGCCAGGGTTGAGAACCACTGGCTGATCCCTCAGCCTTCAGCCCCTGAAAACACCTCCACTTCCCTCCCCCTTTCTCAAGGAGCCTGCTAGCTCCTCCTCACCACCAGTCTGGCCTACTCATACCATCTCTGCACTGTGCTCCTAGATACTCCTCTCCCTTGTCCTTGACATTCACGAAGAGCTTACTGTGGAATAGAACTTTCCACACAACCCGATGAGGTCAACACTGCTTATATCCCCATTTTGCAGGCAGAGAAATGGAAGTTCAGAGACTAAAATACCTTGTCCCAGGTCACATAGTCATTAAGTAGCAGCATCAGGACCTACCCAGGTCTTCTGTCTCTGGAGCACAAAAGTAGCAGAGTGTGGGTTAAGAGAATGGCCTCTGGAGCCAGACAGACATGGGACCCACCACTTATTGTCAGTGTGACCTTGGGCAGGTAGCCCAGATCCTACAGACATTAGGTATCCCCTCCGTAAAATAGGGGTGATAAGAATACCCACTTCTTAGAGCTATGGGCAACATGTTGTAAATCATGCCCCTAGAGCCTGGGCCAGAGGTAAGGTCACTGCCATTTCAATGCTGTGTGTTGTCTCCACAGCACTTGCTGTGAGCTCCTCTTCTTTGGCCTGGGCCACAGGCTTCCAGATTATAACTCTTCTGTGTTCACAGTAACTCTTCAAATAGAAAGTAAATTCCTTCGAGGCAGAAAAAGTACAAGTGTAAAATGTGTGTGAATGTGATTATTTTTTTGATCCATGGCCTCAAATGGGTTTCCTTTGCCCCGTGGGGCCTAGTGGTAGGAGGCAGTGGATTTACCAGTGTTTGTCAATTGATGGAATTTGTATGTTAGTCAATGGAAAATAATCATATTGGAAACAGAACTGTTGTATACACATAAATAATCATATGCTGTTGGGGTCATCCACTCATCCATCCATCCATCCATCCATCCATCCATGCATCCATCCATGCATCCATCCATTCATTGTCTTCTGTTCACTCAGACCCAATGGAGTGACTGAAGACAGCTCAGATTTGGCCCCCAAAACTGAGCTGGCTCTGCTGCTATGTCCCCCGTCTGTGGCGCAGGTGGGAAGGTTGAGGAGGTGGGGGTTTTATCTCATGTGTATCTCCTGCATTCAAGAAACTACTTTTTAGAGGATCCACACCCAAGACTTTCCCAGTTTTAACACTGAAAGTCCCACATTTCTGGAAATCCTGCAGTCCCAGACAAACAGGCATGGCTGGTCATCCCACCACAACCACACAGGTCTGGGGTCCTATTCTTGCCTTTCACAAACCTGACAGGTCGTGCTTCTTAGCCTTTCATCTTCAGGGAGGGCCCTTTGGTATGAGGTGATTCCTGCTGGCTTTTCTCATCCCTTTTGTAATGTGTGTCCACACGCCCCAGAGTCTGGACCAGTATTGCTGCCTCCCACCATGCCTGGACTTGTAGTCGTGATGGGTCTCCAGCCTGATCCCCTCTCAGCATGTCTCTCTGCTCAGCCTGACGTCTTTCTCCTTACATTTCTGTGCATTGTGGGTTACCAGAGAATCTTTGTCCTGACACGGTCACGAGAAGAGTGTTTATAAAAGAAAACACCTCCACTTCCCTCTCCCTTTCTCAAGGCTGCAAGCACACTTTGCTCAAATGCTCAATGAGTACACAAAATTGGGGCTGTTTTCTTTCTGATGCCATTTCAGATGAAGCTGAATATTTTTAAACTAGGCAAGCAACACCACAGCTAAAAATGCTTGGATTTGAAAATAAACGTGTGGCAGATTTACACCAATCCCTTGAATCAGAGACGTTTTCAGCAGCAAGTGTACCACGTGATTAAAGGGGGTTCACGCAAGAGCTTCCCCCCCCCCCCATGGAAGAAAAAGTCTGGAGACAGGCAATGGCTGATATGGATTTAGGGATCAGTGATGTCAGGTTCTGACTAGGTATCAATGCCATTGTCTTGGTCCCTTCATGTCAAAAAATGTTAGCAGTAACTCCAAACATCATGCTTTGGCAGCTGAGTTCAAAGAGGAAGCAGGGTAGCCTAGAACAGGGACTCCCTCCTTTCTTGCCTCTCTCTTTTGGGGGGAAATTGTTCCCAGAAGCCCCTCTTCCTACTCCCCTCCCCTGTAAACTTCCTCTCGCATCCAACCGTCCACAGGGGCAGGTCCCATCTTCTTTGTGGTTCAGGGGTCTCTGCCCAATGCATGAAACAGTATTACAGTTCTTTTTGGGAGGGGGTGGCTTTGGCTGAATGACCAAAAATATATCCCTAGCCCTCTTTCTTGGGAACTCTAAAGGCTTGGGCTCTGTCCCTTGCTCTGTTTCTGTCTTGCTCAGATGTGAATAACATGGTGAACTAGATGCACCTTCTCCAATTCCCAATATGGCCACTCTGCACCACTTGCAAAAGAGGCAAGGAAAGCAAGCTAACAGTGGGGGTTTCTGCATGAAATTGCTTTACACCAGTGATTTCATGGCAAGAAACAATCTTGAAAACAGGTAACCCAGATAATTTCAAAAGGAACTCCTTCCTCATTCGTTTCTGAGCATCTACAAAATTGGCTGGCCAATATCTTTTCTTGTCTCTAGGCATTTTTTTTTTTTTTTGCAGACGCTACAGATATAGATGTAGATATTGACAGATACAAATATAATTATAGATTGCGTTATCTGATGGTGTCTGTAGAGTAGATGGGGACCCATCTGTCAGGGAAGGCTCAGAAGTCCAGCCGGGGGCAATGGTTGGGGCAAACTGAGGGCCCTCAGCCCCACGAGAGGAAGTGAGACTCAGAGATTCAGGACTGGCTCCCCATCTCCCAGTGAGAAGTGGCTGAGCCAGGCTCCAATTCAGGGCTCCTGGCTCCTGTCAGAGACTTGGGACTTGAACCAACCAAACTGATCTCACTGCTGGATTATAATTGACACATGATTCTTTAAAAAAACAAAGCTGTAGCGGAACACTTGGCAGGGTCTCCCCAGTGGAGTGGAGTGAAAGGCGGTTTGCCTATTCATGCAGGTGTTCCCCACTTGTGGAAGGAGGCATCTCAACAGCTTTGCTGGAAAGACTTGAGATCAAGGAACAAAGAGATTAATGACTGATGTCTTTCCCTTGCTCACCAGGCCTGGGGGAAGATGAGTAGCCAGTGGTTGTGCAGCTGATATTAGCCTGTCTCTGATATTTTTCAGAAAAGTTTGGAGTTGGGGATGTCTGGGTGGCTCAGTTGGTTGAGTGTCTGACTCTTGATTTTAGCTCAGATCATGATCTTAGGGTCATGGGATCTGGCCGAGCATCGGGCTCCATGCTCTGCATGGAGTCTGCTTGAGATTCTCTCTCTCCCTCTGCTCTCCCTATTGCCCCACTGGCATGCACATGTGCTCTCTCTCTCTCTTAAATAAATAAATAAATAAATAAATAAATAAATAAATAAATAAATCTTAAAAACAATAAAAGAGAGGAAAGCTTGGAGTTGGGAAGTCAGTGTGGTGGTAATTAAGCAGCATTCATTTATGACTTTGTTAAATGCTTTTCCTTTACAACTTAGGATATCAACCATTTTACCTTGAGAACTTTGAAGCAAAACCTTTCCCCAAATCTAAATTGTCCTGCCTAGGAGAAACTCTGTCTACCTCTCTGGGTGGTGAGAATGCTCCTCAACTGCTGTTCTTTCCTGGTCAAATTGTGTCCCATGTATTGTTGTGTTGGAATACCTTTCCTTGGAGAACGGCAAAGGAAGCAATTTGTTCCCCTCTCTTTCCTTCTTCTTCTTCTTCTTCTTCTTCTTCTTCTTCTTCTTCTTCTTCTTCTTCTTCTTCTTCTCTCCCTTCATTTCCTCTTTCTCCTCCTCCTCATCTTTTTCTTTACCTCCTCCTTTACTGTCTGCTTCTCCTCCTTCTTCTTATTTTAATATTAAAATGACTACTTATTGGTCACCAACTATGTGCCAGGTGCTGTGTTAAGTATTTTACATATATTTATCTTACTTAATTCTCCAACAAGCCTATGAGGTAGATTTTATACTACCCCATTTTACAGGTGAAGAATAGAAACAAAAGAAAATATGTTAGATGCTCAAAGTCACATAGCTAGGAAGCCACAGAGCCAGGACTGTCTAACTTTAGAGCCCCGGTTCTTTTTTTAGCCTCTTAAAAATTAGCTTATTTTTCTAGTTAGATGGGAGATGTAATGAACACCAGTGTGCCCCTTGCCAGGTTTTCTGGCTATGAACACCCTGCTACTCCCACTTCATGCCTCTCTCAAAATATACACACATACTCTCTCTATCTTTGTGCCAAATCATCTGAAAGTTGACTGCAGACATAATGACATTTTACCCCTAAATATTTCAGTTTGAGTCTCCCAAGAATGAGGACATTTGCCTTCCTAAGCTCAATAGCATTACCACCTCTAAGGAAATCAACTTTATTCCAGTTACGCCATCCAATGCACAGTCCATGCTCAAATGGCCTCCATGGTCCCACAGATGACCTTTATAGCTACTATTTTTCAATCCAGAATTCAGTCAAGGTTTATAAATTGCCTTGGGTGATAATGAAACTTTAGTGCCCCCCAGTGAAGCGCAATAGCCTGCTTCCTTCTGTTCTTCATAAGCCGGGATCCTCTGGAGATGTTAGGACAATTAGTTTTCTTGTAGCTATGTGATCTCAGGCAAGCCATGCCATCTCCTTGAACCTCAGTTTCCTTACCTGAAGACTGGGCATCTAATAATCTGTGCATCTCAGCTCTCTCCTGAAGAAGGCTACTGTGACTACTAAATAAGATGTAGCATATAAAAGGCTCAGCCTAAATCTAACACACAGTAAATGTTCAATAGATGGTGGCTATCATTTTTTGTATATTTATTTTGTATTGAGTAGTAAGAAACTACCTCTTGGGTAATATGGTGAGCTGGGTAAGCAGATCAAAATTGCAAAACAAAACTAAAAATACTGACTAAAAAACTAATTAAGTACATCTATGAGAAACTAAACCAAAACAAAACACAGAAACAAAAATACTTCTCTCTAAAACTCAATGAGTGTGGAATCCAGCTTTTGCCCTCAGGGCATAGCTTTGGGGGGCTTTGGTGAGGAGAGGTGGAGTCTCACAGAAGAGCCCCTGTAGGGCTGAGACTCCAAAGAGCTTTGCACCCAGTGCAGTAACTTAGTCATCCTGTCCTGCAGACTGCAAGGGAAATTGCTTGTTTTAAAGTTGGGCATGGAGTGAAGTGGTAGGGGCAGGGGGAAGAGGGGAAGAGCTTTTATTTTCTTTAACAACTCTTCACCACTAGCTGACTGGAAAGCAAAAATAATAGGAATATACCTGCCCAGATCTTTTTGGAATAAGTCCCCAGATTTTACAGGATGTGAAACAAGTATGCTTAATATCGTTTCAAAATGAAGGTGAGGTTAAAAGCATGAGTAAAGAAAAAACAGACTTGAAAAAAAAAAAGAAAAAGCAGACTTGAAAAAATCAAATAGAACTTCTAAACACAGAAAATCAAATTAGTGAAATGAAAAACTAAAATCTTGGATTTAAAAGTAGATTGAGGGCAGCCCGGGTGGCTCAGCAGTTTAGCGCCTGCCTTCAGCCCGGGGTGTGATCCTGGTGACTCGGGATTGAGTCCCACATCGGGCTCCCTGCATGGAGCCTGCTTCTACCTCTGTCTGTGTCTCTGCCTCTCTCTGTGTGTCTCTCATGAACAAATAGATAAAATCTTAAAAAATAAATAAATAATAAATAAAAATAAAAGCAGATTAAACATACCTGAAGAGAGCATTAGTGAGCTGGAAGATAGGCCTGAAGAAATTATCCAAAATGCAGTCTAGACATACACACATGGAAAAAAGGAGAAATGAGGAACATAAGGATAGGATGAAGTGATAGTGCCTGAAAACCTTTTTTAGAAATAATGAGTGATTCATTGTCAACAGATTCTAGGAGCTCAACAGATTTTAAGTAGGATAAATAAGTTAAAAGAAATCTACATTTGGACCCAGTGGAGTGAAACTGAAGAGCCTGAAGGACAGAGGGAAGCAGCATGCTCAGAGTACTGCTCTGAGCAGCAGAAGAACAGCGTGCTGAGCACATGGCTGGAACAGAGCCCTTACCCACTCACTTACCTGCTGGTGACCTTGGACAAGTCATTTCTAAGCTTTGGCTCTTTCCTCATAAAATGGGCATAATAATCACAATAATATTTAACTGTTGGAGAGGTTGTAATGATTAAATGACTGAATTCACACTATTGCCTTAGCCTAGGACCCAACCACATTGGCAGAACTCAAGAAAGACAAGCTACTGTTTTGGAGGAGGTGAAGTTTTCAATCTTTCCAAAGGCATTTGAGCAAGATGGTGCTGGTGGGTAGGGGATGTAAACAACAAAAGAAGGTGCAGAGGCAGAGCTCAGATATAGTTCACCTTCACCTTGCTGATGACCTTCTTGCCCATTGTTTGAGACTCAGTTTCCACATCTTTTCCTCAGTTCAGCCTTCCTAGTCCCCATCCTGCTCCACCCCAGGCATGTGAGGGTTCCCTTCTCTTTGCCCCCACAGAACCATGAAAGGACTTCTATAATGGCACTTATTAAAATGTTGCTGTAATTTTTTAAAACCTGCTTAGGTATCCCACTATGCTATGAGCTCTTCTTGACATCTCTGGTGCTTGGCACAGTTTTCTGTCACATACTAGGGCATAATAAATATTTTGGGTGAAAAAACATTGCACAGAACCATAAGCAATTGATCTGAGAAAGAGAAGACCCCCACCCCAGCCCCAGTTTACCCAGTATATTAAATCCCATTGGTAACACAAGACCCATTCTATCCAGTTATGCCTATGATTCAGTAAGGGCAAATGATGGGATGGCAAACTCTGGTGTCTTTGCCCAAGGTGGCTCCTTTTCAGGAGGGATTCTTGGTCAATTTTTCTGGCAGCAAAGGTAAATGTCATATAAGGAAGAAAAGGAAATCCTCTTCCCTGTGGAAATTATACCTTTGCTGGAGGTTGTGTGACTGCAGTATCAGCTTGACCAGCCAATTCTGCGCAGTCAATAGGGTGGGTTGTCAATAGGGAGCCAGAGCAGATGGCCAATGTGCTAAGGTCCCAGACAGATGGTTGCCTAGAGACTTGAGCCAGGGCAAGAGTACAGAGTTGAGGGGATGTGTCAGTTATCTATTGCTGTGTAACAATTTCTTTTCTGATAATATGCCTTTTTAGATTGTAGCTTTTGCAGAGGGGTTATTTATTGATTAGCCTGTAGTTGTGAAAGGCACTTTGGTTCTTGGTTATCCAGTCTTCAAGCCTTGAAGCTATCCTTGAGCTACCCCTTCTCTTGTATTTCACCTACATCTGAGTTTTCTGAAAGGTCTCCAAGGCCAAGTGTGCTGGATATTGTCAGAAATGAGGCCTAGCCCATGGACTCACTGGCTCCTGAAAAAGGAAAAAAAGGACTCTTTCACAATAAGCCAAGGAGATGTCTATCACCCTGTCAGCTATTGACTAATGGTTGCTTAGATGGTAGGGGTAGGCTGGACACATGGTAGCACCTTCTCTGGCTGCGCAGAAAGCAGAAAAGACAAAAAATGGTGTGTAGTATGGTTTCTCAAGGACCAGCTTGAGGTAGAGGAGCCTGGGAGGCTGGAGAGCCTGGGAATTGGACATGGCAGAGATTCTAGGTCTACAGGAAAGGATGTCTCTCAGTAGTGCACATTCTTCAGAACCAACACATTCCTTTCTAACTCCAGAGCACACAGAAGGTCCAGATAACAAGAAGTACATATAATGCCAATTCCCAAGGTCACCACTTTCTCTCTTCATGAAAATTTGGTTTAAGTCATGGCCAATGAGGAAAGCATGCTGATGCATCATTTCTGGGAGGGGCATATGACACCAGAGCTCCCAGGGATCACGGAAACCTACCAGAGCCACTCCCCAGGAAAACCAGAGGCCTCCTAGCAGCAGGAATGTGGGTGTCCCATAAGGGAAATGAATATACCTATTTCACGAGTCTAGGTACACTGGCAGAAGCTTGTTTGGGGGTAATTTTGAAGGACAAGGACATAAATGTCAGTCTGGCCTTGGGATGAATTTGGTGTGTGAGGAACATCAGGTAAATCAATAGTGATTCAATTACTTTCTATTTTTAGAATAAGCTAAAAAGCCAAACAAAGTGAAATAAGCCAAACACAAAGAGTAAATATTGTATGTTTCCACTTACATTAAATACCTACAACAAGCAAACTCACAAAGACAGAAAAATGAAAGGTTACCAGGGGCAGGGAGGAGGCAGGAATGGAGAGCTATTATTTAATGGGTACAGAGCTTCTGTCTGGGTGATGAAAACATTTTGGAAATAGCGGTGATGGTTGCACAACATTGTAGATGTAATGAATGCTACTGAATTATACACTGAGAAACAGTTAAAATCACAAAATTTATGTTACACGTATTTTACCACAGCTTAGAAAAATGTAATATTCCCCAAACCATCCAATTGTGTATTCTAAATGGGTTAATTGTATAGAATGAAATCCATTTCAACGAAGTTGCTTTATTTTTTTGTTTTCTTATTTTTATTTATTTATTTTTACATTTTAAAATTTAAATTCAATTTAGTTAACACACAGTGTATTATTAGTTTCAGGGGTAGAATTTAGTGATTCATCAGTTGCATACAACACCCAGCACTCATTACATCAAGTGACCTCCTTAATGTTCATCATTCAGATACCCCATACCCCCACCTACCTTCCATCCAGCAACCCTCAGTTTATTTCTTAGAGTTAAGAGTCTCTTATGGTTTGCCTCTTTCTCTGTTTTCATCTAATTTTATTTTTCCTTCGCTTCTCCTATGTTCATCTGTTTTGTTTCCTTAAATTCCACTTATGAGTGAAATCAGATGGTATTTGTCTTTCTCTGGATGACTTATTTTGATTAGCATAATACTCTCTAGTTCTATCCATATCATTGCAAATGGCAACATTTCATTTTTTTATGGCTGAGTAGTATTCCTGTGTATATATGTTTTATCCAAATGTTCTTTGTTTATTCATCTGTCGGTGGACAGCTGGGCACTTTCCATAGTTTGGCTATTGTGGAGATTGCTGCTATAGACATTGGGGTGCAGGTGTCCCTTCAGATCACTACATTTGTATCTTTGGGGTAAATACCTACTAGTGCAATTGCTGGGTCATAGGGTAAATCTATTTTCAACTTTTTGAGAAACCTCCATATTGTTTTCCAGAGTGACAGAACCAGTTTGCTTTCCTACTAACAGTGTAACAGTACCCTTTCCTCCACATCCTTTCCAACATCTGTGGTTTCCTGACTTGCTAATTTTGGCCACTCTGACAGGTGTGAGGTGGTATCTCATTGTGGTTTTGATTTGTATCTCCCTGATGCCAAGTGATATTGAACATTTTTTCATGTGTCTGTTGGCCATTTGTATGTTTTCTTTGGAAAAATGTCTGTTCATGTCTTCTGCCCATTCTTGACTGGATTTTTTTTATTTTTGGGGTGTTGAGTTTGTTAAGTTTGTTTTGGATACTAGCCCTTTATCTGATATGTCATTTGCAAATATCTTCTCCCATTCCATAGGTTGCCCTTTAGTTTGTCCACTATTTCTTTTGCTGGGCAGAAGCTTTTTATCCTGATGAAGTCCCAATGTTCATTTTTACTTTTGTTTCCCTTGCCTTGGAAGATGTGTCTATCAAGAAGTTGCTGTGGCTGAGGTCAAAGAGGTTGCTGCCTGTGTTCTCCTCTAGGATTTTGATGGATTCCTGTCTCACATTTAGGTCTTTCATCCATTTTGAGTTTTTAAAAAAGATTTTATTTACTTATTTGACAGTGAGAAAGAGATATTGAGAGAGAGCACAAACGGGGGGGGGGAAGGGAGGGGCAGGCTCCCCACTGAGTAGGGAGCCCAATGTGGGACTCAATCTCAGGACCTCAGGATCATGACCTGAGCTGAAGACAGATACTTAACTGACTTACACCCCAATTTTGAGTTTATTTTTGAGTATGGTGTAAGAAAGTGGTCCAGTTTCATTCTTTTGCATGTGGCTGTCCAATTTTCCCAACACCATTTGTTGAAGAGACTGTCTTTTTTTCCATTGGATATTCTTCACTGCTTTGTCGAAGATTAGTGACCATAATTGTTGGTCCATTTCTGGATTCTCTCTTCTGTTCTATCAATTCGTATGTCTCTGTTTTTGTGCCAGTACCATACTATCTTGTTGATTATGGCTTTATAATATAGCTTGAAGTCTGGAATTGTGATGTCTCCAGCTTTGATTTTCTTTTTCAACATTCCTTTGGCTATTTGGGGTCTTTTGTGGTTCCATACACATTTTAGGATTGGTTATTCCAGCTTGGTGAAACATGCTGATGGTATTTTGATAGAAATTCCATTGAATGTGGAAATTGCTTTGGGTAGCACAGACATTTTAACAATATTTGTTCTTTCAATCCATGAACATGGAATGTTTTTCCACTTCTCTGTGTCTTCCTCAATTTCTTTTTTTAAAAAAGATTTTATCTATTTATTCATCACACACACACACACACACACACACACACACACACACAGAGGCAGAGACACAGGCAGAGAGAAAAGCAGGCTCCATGTCGGGAGCCCAATGTGGGACTCAATCCAGGGACTCCAGGATCACGCCCCGGGTGGAAGGCAGGCACTAAACCACTGAGCCACCGAGGGATCCCCCCTCAATTTCTTTCATAAGGGTTTTATAGTTTTCAGAGTAAGATCCCTTACATTTTTGATTAGGTTTATTCCTAAGTTTCTTATGGTTTTTGGTGCAATTGTAAGTGAGATTGGTTCATGGATTTCTCTTTCTTCTGCTTAATTGTTAATGTATAGAAATGCAACTGACTTCCGTGCATTGATTTTATATCCTCTGACTTTGCTGAATTCCTGTATCAGTCCTAGCAATTTCTTGGTGGAGTCTTTTGAGTTTTCTACATACAGCATCATGTTATCAGTGAAGAGTGAGGGTTTGACTTATTCTTTGCCTATTTGATTGCCTTTTATTCCTTTTTGTTGTCTTATTTCTGAGGCTAGGACTTCTAGTACTATGTTGAACAATAGTGGTGAGGGTGGACATCCCTGTTGTGTTCTTAACCTTGGGAAAAAGCTCTCAGTTTTTCCCTGTTGAGGATGATATACACTGTGGGTCTTTTGTATATGGCATTTATATTGTTGAGGTATGCTCCCTTTATCCCTACATGGAGAAGAGTTTTTATCAAGAAAGAATGCTGTATTTTGTCAAATGCTTTGCAAAATCCAAAAGTACATTAAAAGGATTATTCACCATGACCAAGCGGGATTTATTCCTGGGATGCAGAAGTGGTTCAGTATCCGCAAATCAATCAATGTAATACACCACATTAATAAGAGAAAGGACAAGAGCCATATATGATCTTCTCAATAGATGCAGAAAAAGTATTTGACAAAAATACAGTATCCTTTCTTGAAGTTGTTGTTGTTTTTTTCAAAAACGGTGGGACGCCTGGGTGGCCTGGAGGTTGAGTGTCTGCCTTTAGCTCAGGGTGTGCATGATCCTGGGATCAGGGAACGAGTCCCACACCAGGCTCCCTGTGGGGAGACATAGCCTTTGCCTATGTCTCTACCTCTCTCTGTGTGTGTTTCTTATGAATAAATAAATAAATCTTTTTTAAAAAGGGCAACAAAGGGTATGCCAACTGAAAGAGGAATGAAATCCAATTACTGACACACAATACTGAATTTTAAATAAAGATAAACACAGAGAAGATCTTTGTTGCCCATGAAAGAATTCAAAATGAAAGGGATAGTTCTGATGGTCTCTGCTACTGACCAAGATGGAGAGCCATGAGCTTTTCTCACAAAGTGAGTGGGTCAGGGCTACTCAAGACATAACTTAAACTGGATGAAGCCAAGAGGAATGGGAAAGCCCTAAGGTGGGCTGGCTTCAGGTACAGCCAGATCCAGAATTCAAATTATGTCACCAGGACTTAGTTTATCTTCGTTTCTTGGCCCTGCTGACTGTGGAGTTGGCTTCATTTTCTGTCTCCTCATGGTGGCCTTTGGCAGTGGCAGGATCAACCCTCACAGTGACACAACCATTTTAGAAGCTTGCCTCTTCTTAAACATTCATGGACACTGGAATATGCTTCTTTTCTAGAAGTTTTTATCAAAATCTTAATCTTCCTTCTGATTAGTGCAGCTTAGGTCACTTAATCATTCCTGAACAAATCATTGTCCCCAGAAGAATGTGATGTGCTGATTAATTTAGGCCTGGTCATGTGCACTCGCTCCTCTCTCTCCCCCACCTCAGAACTATGCATGGAGCCCTCTGTAGATGGTGGGCAAGTGAGGGGTGGGTGCATTCAGGTAGAAAATTTAGAGTGTTCATACTGTGGAGGCAAAGTATGAATCCACCTTACAGAAGTTGGGAGCACTCAGTAATGACAGAGACAGACTTGTTTCCAAGAGATGTACAGTTAGCACAAAACAAGTGGGAGAATCTTATCCCTTAACATTACTGTTTGGGCTTGCTGCCTTGAGGCTGGTTCTATTAATCTGTGTACACAAACTTTTCCCTTCCTTTTTGCTCGGCTTACTACATTTTTTTTTTTTTTTTGATGTATGTCTTCCCATTAGCCTGGAAGTTCCTTCAAATTTAAGGGCAGAGGATGTGTCTGGTTCCTCACTGAGCCCACCCTAGATACAGCACATAGTCAATGCTTAATAGCTGCTCTTTTAGTGATTGAAAGAATAAGGAAAGGCAGAGAAGTAGGATGTTCCAGTCTGACTGGGTGGGAGAGCAATTGTTATGATCATTGTCTAACTTGACAGGTCAGCTAGTTAGTTGTGGAAATCTAAGCACTCTTTCCAAATTTTAAAAATGAATTAGTTCTAGAAAGTTCTCATTTCTTTCATGCAGCCAAGTTGGTCAAAACTTATTTGGTAGGGCATGCTTTGTATGTGTATATAAGTGTGTAAAACTCTCAGTATAAGGACAATTATTCAAAGTCTACTTTCTGCTCTGTCATTAAATCTTTTAAAAATATTTTAATTTTTTGAATAGGCAATTTATTTACTTGTTTTGAAATCATGGCCAACTGTAATAAATTTCTTGCCTATTTTTCCATATACATAATAAGCAAATATGCATGAATATTACTCTGTTTTGCAAAATGATAGCATACTGAGATACTGATTTGAGGCTCCTTCTAACTTAACAATATTTCATAAATATTTCCATAATACTATGTGGAGAGCTGCCTCCTTGATTCCAAGGCTGAAAAGAATTCCATCCAATGAAATCACTGCAATAACTTTTGTAATCAACATCTGTTGATGGAAATATAAGTTATTTTTAATAGTTTCCTATTTTAACCTAATTCATGAATGAATAGGGGTGGCTGTGTTCCAATAAAACCTCACTGTCCATTATAATAATATATAATAATAACAACAACAAAAACAACAATAATAATGATAGCATGCTTTGTGCTTTCCAGGGTACTCTAGTGAATGCACTTAAGTCTTGCAAAGGAATGGAAATCTGGACAAATAATAGTGGAAGTGTGGGGGAGACAGAGGAGGGCTAATAACTAGACCTCCCCTAAAAGACCTCTGTTCCCTTCTTCTGACTCCAGGAGAAGAGACATAGTCCCTCTTGATCAGAGGTTTTCTGAAAAGCATAGGAATTCAGGATTATCTTTGAAAAACTACTTAAAAGTACATAAAGTTGAAAATATTCTACAGTGATGAGTAGTAGTGGTGACTTTTGCAAATTCAGTTGAAGAGTTAAGAGGAAGTAGATATGTGCCATTACTACTGATCTGTCAACTATACAAGTATAAGGCTTTGCCCACCTGAACCAGGAAAGTTGGTCATTCCAGCTAAGTTAATAATCAAACTTAAGATGAATGCTTTGAAAGACTTGAGAAAAGCAAATTATTAAAAACCATTTTACTAAAGGGATAATTGTGAGTAATTTAAGAAAGTTTAGAAAAATCTTGAAAATCTAGAAAGGAAATCTAGGAGACGTTGCTTTGCTTTATGTCTTTAAGTTCTTGCTTTGCCTTAAAGTTATAGAAACTAGAAATGGAATATGGCATCATAAGATTTACACAAAAACCTCAAGCAGTGCTCCAGTCCATGACACATATCTTAGAAAAGGCCATCGCTGAAGATTGTTGAACCAATGTGCATTTATGGGTTCATCAATTTAAGTTTTAGTGTTTATGGCCTGTTTCTTTTATGATTCTATATTTTATCACTTTTAATTAATAAACAAATAACCGGGGATCCCTGGGTGGTGCAGCGCTTTGGCGCCTGCCTTTGGCCCAGGGCGCGATCCTGGAGACCCGGGATCGAGTCCCACGTCGGGCTCCCGGTGCATGGAGCCTGCTTCTCCCTCTGCCTGTGTCTCTGCCTCTCTCTCTGTATGACTCTCATAAATAAATAATTTAAAAAAATGCTTTAAAAAATAAACCAATAACCAATCATAATTGAGTCAGCCAGAAGGGCTTCAATGTTTCAAAAGGCTAGCATTATCCTTAGTCATTTCAACATCTTTTAACTCTTTGGAGCTAGAAGGGATTTTAAAGATAATCCACATGAGCAGCCTGGGTGACTCAGTGGTTTAGCGCCGCCTTCAGCCCAGGATGTTGGGCTGGGCTCCCTGCATGGAGCCTGCTCTCCCTCTGCCTGTGTCTCTGCTTCCCTCTCTCTCTGTGTTTCTCATGATTAAATAAATAAAATCTTTTTTTTAAAAAAGTAAAAATACATTTAAAAAAAGATAATCCACATCGCAAATGAGGTTGCCTAGGCTCCAGAGATGATGTCCTTGACCATGACCTCATTATGAATAAAGGAGCAAAATAATGGCTTCTCCCACTGCTTCCTACTAGAAGGCAGTTCTGTGGGGGTCCAGATGAACACTCTGATAGGCAGAATAATCATCTCCCAAAGATGTTCACACTCTTACATCTGACACCTCTGAACATGTTATTTACATGGCAAGAAGGACTTTACAGATTAAGGACCTTGACATGGGGAGATTATCTTGGATAGCGTGGGAAGCCAACTTAATCACATGAGTCCTTATAAGTGAGAGAAAGGTGAGTCAGAGATACAACAATGTAAGAAGAGGCAGGAGGGAGTCAAAGCATGAGAGGGTTTTGATCCATCATTGCTGTTTTGAAGATAGGGAAGGGAGGTAGAGCCAAGATGTGCAGACAGCTCCTAGAAGCTGAGAATGGTCCCCAGTTTACAGTTAGCAAGGAAATGGGATCTCAGTCCTATAGTTACCAGGAATTTTATTCTGCCAACAACATGAATGAGCTAGGGAGTGAGCTAGGGATCTCCTTTAGGACCCTCAGAAAGGAGCTCAGTCCTACCAACACGATGATTTTAGACTGGTGAGACTCATGTCAGAATTCTGATCTATAGAACTTTAAGATAATATATTTATGTAGCTTAAGCTGCTAAGTTTGAGGTATCTTGGTACAGCAACAACAGAAAACTAATACATTGCATTGGCGACAGACCCTTCTCTGCTTCAGAATATTCTGGCATGTAGCAACTGATGTCATAGAAAAGATTCTAGAAGAGCAGGTTATAGAGAAGCACTTGTAGTTTAGAAGCTCTTAGGTGAAGGTAAGTGGGTTATCAAGGAAGTGGAATCTGAAAAGTCCAGGGAACCGAGTGCAGGTAGAGCAACTTCCCTGCAAAAGGTCAAAACTGCTGCAGTTGCCCTCCCCTGAGGAGGCTCTAAGGTCTGCAGAGGGACTGGTAAACTGGTAAGCTGGTATAGGGTAGGTAGGAACAGGGACAGATATGATGATACCCAGGTGCAGGGGACACTCAGAAAATCCATTTATTGCTTATATGATGACAATTCTGTTAGGAAGAGTTGGCTTTTTCTCATTCATCCATTCATTCATTCATTCATTCATTCAACAGAGATTCACAAAGCTTCTCCTATACACTAGGCTCTAAGTTCTGGGGATAAAGCAGAGAACAAAACAGACCAAGTTTCTGCATTCCTTGTGTTTACACTCTGGTCTAAGAGATAGACAAATTAAAAAACAAGGTCATTTCTGAAATTTACTTATATTTTGAAGAAAATAGAAATGATTTTCTGTGATAGAGCAGTGATAAGAGAGCCCTATTAGATATTCTGAGCTCACTTTTGAGCTGAGACCATGACCAGAAAGAGCAAGCTCTGTGATGTTCCAGGCAGAAGAAACAACAGGTGCAAAGAACCTATGGTAGGAAAGAGATTGGAATGTACAAGAAAAAGAAATGTGCTAGGGGAGTGTGGTGGTGTGAAAGTGAACAAGGGCAAGAGAGCTGTGAAAACAGACTAGAGAGGTGCTCAGGGGCTAGAGCAGGAAGGATCTTGTCGGCCAGGTTGAGGAGTTGGGATCTTATTTAAAGTGCCAGGGGAATCTATTGGAGATGGATGATGTGGGTGGATATATGTTTTTAAAGAGGACTTTCTAGTTGCTATGTGGATAATAGGGCATGGGGAAACAGGAGAGGATTGTGGACTATCAGAGTATATCTAGGAGACTCTACAGAAGTCAGAGATGATGGTGATCTGGACTGGGATGATGGCAGAAGGGATGGTGAGAGGTGGATTGGTTTTGAAAGAACAGGGGGAAAGGCTCCCAGTGAATTCACTGCAGGGGAAGAGGGAAGGAGGGAAGACTCAGCATGCCTTTTATGAGTATGTCTGGGAGACAGGTATCATCTGAAAATATCGTTTGCTCTACTGGAAAATGTAAACATGGACTTCTCTTCCAATATGCATTAAATTTCAATTATTAAGCTAAGAGCACGGATGTGTGACCATAGTTCAAAAGATAAGTGTTTGCTGGATATTCAATACTTTGCATATTCCACTCATTTACTTTTTAAGTGAACACAATTAGGTAAGTATTATTTTAATTATTATTTAGATGAGGAAACTGACGTACAGAGAGGCCGAGTAACTGTTTTAGATCACTCCTGGGATTCCTAAAATCAGAATCTGGATCCAGGCAACCTGACTCCCAAGTCTGAACACTTAAATGTTAGGCCCTCCTCAACAATGCTTTTGGTTTAATGGTGATGTCTGTAACTAATTATGTGACTTGAGAGTTTAAACAAATATTTAAAAGCAAAATTCTTTTAATTCAGGAATACACTTATTTATTTCTAACTTTCCCCCAAGTTAGACATTTAAGTCATTGGTTCTCAAGAGGGGATGATTTTGTCCCCTAGGAGGTGTTTGGCAATGTATGGAGACATTTTTGTTTGTCGCAACTGCAGGGGAGGATGTACTGTATATCTAGAGGCCAGGTGTGCTCCTAAATAAACTCCAGTGCACAGAAGAGCCCCCAGAGCAAAGAATTTTCCAGCCTAAGTGCCAAGGTCAAGAACCCCTTGTGCAGGTGAAGATAGGCTGGAGGACATGCATACACCTGTCAATGATGACAAAGAGGAGGGTCCAGTTAGTTGTCCAGCTGATATATATTTATGCAGTGTTGCAGGCTGTAGGGCATGCCAGGAAGAAGATATGTTATAATTTCCAAATGCACATCCTAGTCTGAGGGATAAGACATGGTACAGAACAGGACAATCATCTGCTAGCTGTTCTGGAAGTGATTTTGAGAACAGTAGGGTCTCAGAGAGGGAATATCCATGCAGGATTGCATCAGGCTTCAAGGAGGTGGCACCTGGAGCAGACACCTGAAGATGGAGCATTTGGTGGAGAAAAACATGGTAGGGCCTTGTGGATTGGGAAGAGCCATGTGTGGAGAGCTAAGAATTAGCAGAAGCATGGGCAGTGAGGTGTGGGTAGGCAGAGAGGAACAGAGAAGGAGCAACATGGGAATTCAGAGTTCACTGAATTGATTCCTCCTGATGGAGGGAGGGCAGGGTAAGGCCAGGTTATGGAGGGCTCAGAAAGCCAAGTGTGGGTTTGCTCTGATAAGGAATAGGGAACTAGCAGCATTCCCAAAGTGGCATTGTGTACATGCTTTGGGGACATTCCTCACTCATGTTAGAAAACACCACCTGGAAGAGGTGGCCTGGAGGAGTGGAGACCAAGAGGCTGGACTATGACTCAACTTGCAGTGATTAGGGTGCAGGGAAGGGGTTATGTGAAGGTGATGAAGGGGGTTTAGGGAATAGAGATGAGGGGGATTTAGAGGATGATGACGAGGAAGGTTAAAGGGATGGAAATAAGGGAGCTTTAAGGTGATGAAAATGAGATCAGGGGATGGAGATGAGAGGGGTTTAGGAGATAATGAGGGGGGTTTAGGTGGTGACAACAGAAATGGAGGAGAAGCTCAGGAATCAATTCTTTGAGCACTCCACACATGACCCCCCTTTTCACATATGAGAAAAGAGAGGCCCTATGAGGCTAAGGGCCTTGTCTATTACTGCCAGTGATGAATCCCCCTATGACATGGCAGGTCTGGGCTGGACTGGGGTTTGTCTCCTTGTGTGGACAACCATAGAAAAGCTCAGAGGAGTTTGATCTATAGATAATCTGGAGATAAGACTATGGCAAGGGTAAGACCACAGCTCTGAATGTATTCTAGGATAAAATGCAATGGTGGAAATAATTCAACGTAACAGTAGTGATTGTTCTTGAGTAGTGGGACCACAACAAAGTTTTCCCTTCTTTTTCTGTTTTTCAACATGTATCTAATCGACAAGTTGTACTTTCATAATAAAGGGGAAGAGAGATTTGAGCATGTGTATCTAACATGAGAGAGAAATGAGTGAGAAGAAAATCAAGCAGAAGCCACTGGGTTTTGCTGGAGGGAAAGAATGTGTGTGTGGGTGGGGTGGGGCGGGGAGGTGACCTTTTCAAGAGCTGTTTCCTTAGAAAATAGGGTGTCCAGAAGAGAAGGGGAGGCAGGGTTTCAGGTGTCTTGGTTTTGGGGTAATGTGAAGCCAAGGATTAGAGTGGGAAGAAGGATCATGGTAAGCCAGGTGGGACTCCCCTTTTTCTGGATCACCCACCCCCACCCCACAGTGCCCTTCTTTACCCTCAGAGACACTAGCGTCCTTGGGATCCTGGCAGGACTCTGTGACTCTACCGGCTTACCTGGCCACTATTGCCTTAAGCTGCCAGGAGCCTGAGAAGATGAAGGCATCTGTGGTTCTCTCCCTCATTGGCTACCTAGTGGTTCCAAGTGGTGCTGCTATCTTGGGGCGCTGCGTGGTAGCTAAGAAGCTCTATGATGGAGGCCTGAATTATTTTGAGGGCTACAGCCTTGAAAACTGTGAGTAGGCTCCTCTCAACCCCGTTCCTCCTCCCCTCCTTTCCCTCTGGCCCCTGCCCAGGCATCCCCAACTCCTCCCTCCTCCAAGCCACCCACCTCCTGTTCTATCTTAGGGGTGTGCCTGGCTTATTTTGAGAGCAAGTTCAACCCCATGGCCATCTACGAGAACTTGCCTGGTGGCTACACTGGCTACGGCCTCTTTCAGATTCGCGACTGGGACTGGTGCGACAGGGGCAGGAACCTCTGCCACATGTCCTGCTCTGGTAGGTGCCCCCCTAATGACACACTTGGGCACTGGGGGCTGCAGCACAGAGCTCAGAGGCCAGCTTTCCAGGGGAGCGAGAGTTTATAGGTTTGGAGCAGGGAGGCAGAGGGCCTGGCAGGCTCAGTGCTGCACAGCAGAGTACACAGAGAGGAGAGTCAGGTGGTGGCCAGGGACAGAGTCATGGATTCCCCCATCCAGATGGGCAGAAAAGGCATCAGGATGTGGAGAGGTGGTGGGGAGGAGCTGCAGACATCAGAGCCCACCTGAGCCTGAAGGGTTAGAGCAGAGGGCTCTGCTCTGCATGGGCCTCATTTCACCCATGCTCAGCCACACACTCTTCTTCAAATGGAATAGATGCTGCCACTTGGACAGGCACAAGGGGTCACTGGGAGGAGACAGAAGTAGGCCATTCCAAGAGAAGCTTTCCCTGCTGCTCTTAGGGGTCCCAGGTACCTGTAGTCAAGAGGATGCCTGGCCCAAGATCCCCTCCTTCTAGCATTCACTGAATACCCACGAAGTGCCAGGCCTCCTGGAGCTGACATTCTAGTGCTTGCATTCTAGTGCAAGCTCTTCATGAGTCTGAGTTCATCTAATCTTCACAAAGATCCCCATGACATGGGCACTGTTATTATCTCACTCTTTAAATGGGGAAACTGAGGCCCAGAGAAAGTAAGTACATGCTCAAAGCCACACAGCTGGCAGGTGTTATTGTTGAGGGGCAAACTCACACAGCATGGCCCCAGAGTCAGAGCCAGACTAATGGGCTGCACAACCATGCCAGAACTCTCTCTGACACCTGAGGCTGTCATTCTGCAGCAGGAGGGTCTGAGAGCCTGGCACTCTCAGGGTCTCCCTAATGAGCAAAGCTCCCTTCCCCATGATGAGTGAGAAATGTTCCAGAACCTGTGCCTTCTGAGCTGTGTCTTTAGGAGACAGAGTGGAGAGGTCATGGTAAAAGCTTTTAACTTTCTTATGTGGTCCAGAAGGAAGCTGCTTGATATTGGGCCCTATGCTTGGCCTTGGGATTCCAGAGAGGAGTAAGATAGTTTCCAGATTCAAGAAGAAGCAGAATTGCAAAGTAGGAGGGAAAGGTGCAGAAAACACATAGGAACCCAGTGAGAATCCCAACGGCCCCCAATATGAGTGGGCTACATGAGCCTGTGTAGGTCCCTTCCCAGAGCTTCCTCATCTGTGAAGTGGGGATGACACTAACTACTTCTTAAGGTTGCTGTGAGCATTAAATGTGATATTGTATGTGAAACACTGTGCAAGGCCCATAGGAATCATGTGATCAAAGCTGCAGGACACCTACACATTAAGAACATAATTTAATTACTGTGATAGAACATTCAGTATTGCCCTGAGCTTCCTGGTAGCCAAAGAAAAAAGAGAACCCCACTGGGCCCGTAATTTATATCTCATAATAAGATAGATAGAGGATAGATAGATAGATAGATAGATTGCCAGACTCTGACAGGAGAAACAAATAATTACCTGTAAAGGAAGTGGTACTACTGAGTGCTGTGATGAAAATATGGTGGATTAGATATCCTAAAAAACCCTCCTACTAGAAAAAATGGGAAAAAAAATCTGGGTGCCTGGCTGGCTCAGTTGGTAAAGCATGTGACTCTCGAGATTGTGAGTTTAACTCCCATTAGGGCATGTAGCCTACTTAAAAAAAAATTAATGAATCTACTGTAGTATCTGGCTGAGCTGACAAGAACATAAAATCCTTAAAGGTTAAAATGAGAAGTGAGAATCCAGACAGGTAAGTGAGGATTGAAGTTGATGGTGACCTGGGGGGGACATCAGCTGATTCCCTGTGGCCTAAGGCACAGGTTTGACGTCATTGTGTAGATAGGGCCTGAGCAAAATCAGGAGATGCATTGGAGACTCCACCAAAAGCCAAGACCCCAGAAAATCAGCTGAAAGATGAGCTAGAAAGTCCTGAAAGCAAAGACATTCCAAATGGGGGAGGGTGGGGGGAACAGTCTCCTTGGGAATTTGTCACCACAAGCCAGTACGACTCACAATGATGCAAGGCGCCATGGAGAGGTACGAGGCCCTGTGCTAAGTCCTGGGTGGCAGTTCAGAGGAATTGTCTACTGTCCTTGTCCAGCAAAGTGAGGGACAGAGAGAGCACAGGCTTTTAGGCCAGACAGAATCTTGGCTCCACCTCTTACTAGTTACGTGATCTGAACCTTTGTTTTCTTATCTATAAAGTAGAGGTAATAATAGTACTTACCTCACAAGGCTTTTGTGAGTTTTTAACATACTACAATGTATATAAAGTGCTGAGCGTACTGTCGGGTATACTTCCTGGTGAGTGATTAATACAACTTCATTCAAAGAATTTATAAGGTAGCTGGGGATTAGGGTGTGTGTGCATGCGTGTGTGCATGCGTGTGTGTGTGCGTGTAAGCATGTATGCACACGTGTATCTATGTATGCACATATGTATATTTGTATATATGTATTTAACATATTAGTGCTGAATTGAAGTGACATTTTATTCAGAAGAGGGGAGAAGGCACTGTGAGCTATGTGGGCAGTGACAGAGTTTTAAGGACTGTCCTTAGATGAGCAGATGAACATGAACAAAGTCTAGGAAGGGGAACTGCATATGATGCATATGGTTCCCAAGCTGTGGGTATCAGGGGCAGAGCACCCACTTTCAGGGCAGGCGCTAGCTTTGTGTCCTGCCCCTTGGTAGGTCTCTAACGGTGGGGTCATGGAGGAAGGCAATGGAAGGTAAGGTTGTAGAAGCGGGAAGGCATGTTGGGGCAAAGAGTGAGTAAGCCAAGGGTTTGGGGTTTTGTTTTACCGGCGACTAGGGGGCGCTAAACCAATGTTTTCAGGAAAAGCAATCAGACTGGATTAGGGAAAGGGGAAGACTGATATGCAGTCAAGAAGGAAAGTATTGCAGTAACTCAGGTAGGAGGTCTCAGCTTCCATATTCAAAGAAGAGAATGGGATGATGAATGCCTAGTCATGTTGGCCCCTCAGAGGCTCCTCTGGGCCATCTCAAATGGTGTTTCTTCTACCTGGAACACTTTTCCTTCTGTGATCCCTCCGTCCCTTTTCCTTACCCTGATAGGACTCTTCTAGATGTTCCGTGGCCCGATAACCCTTCCCAAACCTTTGAGTCTGATTGGGTGCCCCCACTTACCACTCCCACATCAATCTGCATTCCCCCCTCATTCCAGGTATCCTTTGTATGATAACTGTCTACGATCTTTATCTCCCCCTTTCAGACTGCAGGTTCTAGGAGGACAGGGATATATATTTTTTAATAATAAATTTATTTTTTATTGGTGTTCAATTTGCCAACATACAGAACAACACCCAGTGCTCATCCTGTCAAGTGCCCCCCCTCAGTGCCCGTCACCCATTCACCCCCACCGCCCGCCCTCCTCCCCTTCCACCACCCCTAGTTCATTTCCCAGAGTTAGTGGTCTTTATGTTCTGTCTCCCTTTCTGATATTTCCCACACATTTCTTCTCCCTTCCCTCCTATTCCCTTTCACTATTATTTATATTCCCCAAATGAATGAGAACATACAATGTTTGTCCTTCTCCGATTGACTTACTTCACTCAGCATAATACCCTCCAGTTCCATCCACGTTGAAGCAAATGGTGGGTATTTGTCATTTCTAATGGCTGAGTAATATTCCATTGTATACATAAACCACATCTTCTTTATCCATTCTCTTTCGATGGACACCGAGGCTCCTTCCACAGTTTGGCTATTGTGGACATTGCTGCTAGAAACATCGGGGTGCAGGTGTCCCGGCGTTTCATTGCATCTGAATCTTTGGGGTAAATCCCCAACAGTGCAATTGCTGGGTCGTAGGGCAGGTCAATTTTTAACTCTTTGAGGAACCTCCACACAGTTTTCCAGAGTGGCTGCACCAGTTCACATTCCCACCAACAGTGTAAGAGGGTTCCCTTTTCTCCGCACCCTCTCCAACATTTGTGGTTTCCTGCCTTGTTAATTTTCCCCACTCTCACTGGTGTGAGGTGGTATCTCATTGTGGTTTTGATTTGTATTTCCCTGATGGCAAGTGATGCAGAGCATTTTCTCATGTGCGTGTTGGCCATGACTATGTCTTCCTCTGTGAGATTTCTGTTCATGTCTTTTGCCCATTTCATGATTGGATTGTTTGTTTCTTTGGTGTTGAGTTTAATAAGTTCTTTATAGATCTTGGAAACTAGCCCTTTATCTGATACGTCATTTGCAAATATCTTCTCCCATTCTGTAGGTTGTCTTTTAGTTTTGTTGACTGTATCCTTTGCTGTGCAAAAGCTTCTTATCTTGATGAAGTCCCAATAGTTCATTTTTGCTTTTATTTCTTTTGCCTTCATGGATGTATCTTGCAAGAAGTTACTGTGGCTGAGTTCAAAAAGGGTGTTGCCTGTGTTCTCCTCTGGATTTTTATGGAATCTTGTCTCACATTTAGATCTTTCATCCATTTTGAGTTTATCTTTGTGTATGGTACAAGAGAGTGGTCTAGTTTCATTCTTCTGCATGTGGATGTCCAATTTTCCCAGCACCATTTACTGAAGAGACTGTCTTTCTTCCAGTGGATAGTCTTTCCTTCTTTATCGAATATTAGTTGACCATAAAGTTCAGGGTCCACTTCTGGGTTCTCTATTCTGTTCCATTGATCTATGTGTCTGTTTTTGTGCCAGTACCACACTGTCTTGATGACCACAGCTTTGTAGTACAACCTGAAATCTGGCATTGTGATGCCCCCAGATATGGTTTTCTTTTTTAAAATTCAGGACAGGGATATATTGACTGCATTTTCCATTCTACTTTCACTGCTTCTTTATATTGCTTAGCACAGAGTATTCACTATACATATTTTTAATGAAAGTATTATTATAAGAATTACAAGAGAAAAATCAGTAGATTTGTAAGAGATGACCACATGCTACATCTTTCAGGGTTGCCTTAGAAAAATTTAGGCATAGATTTATCCTTGGACTCACATGGAAGCCTCTCTAATGTTAGCACACTAGACCTTCCCTGACATCACTCTAAGTGTTGCCAGTTATAGACTTGTATTGTTCTACTTTATTTTCTCCACAGCTTTACTGAATCCAAATTTGAAGAAGACAATTGAATGTGCCAAGAAAATTGTAAAAGGAAAAGACGGGATGGGAGCATGGTAAGTGGTACATTTTTTAATAGTGTATGTTGATGACCTTCACCCATTATCTTTAATCATAATCTTGGCCTAATCTTGGTTTCTGAACATCTGTAGTCTCAAATGAGTGGGATCTTAATCATCATGCTAAGCAGTAGACCACCACTGAGTTCTGCAACCCCCAAAGTCTCAGAAGGAAGGACATAATTATCAAATTGCCTTAAGTGGAATGTATTTTTTTCCTTCTTAGATCTTGCTTAGGGTTATACAGAGGACTAGGATGAGTATCCTTGAAATAAACCTCTGTGGGATGCCTGGGTGGCTCGGCGGTTGAGCATCTGCCTTTGGCTCAGAGCATGATCCTGGGATCTGGGATTGAGTCCCACATCAGACTTCTTGCAGGGAGCCTGCTTCTCCCTCTGCCTGTGCCTCTGTCCCCCCGCCCCCTGTCTCTCATGAATAAATAAATAAAATCTTTAAAAAAGAGAATCTTATAGGAATTTAGATGAAAGAAATAATCAGAGATATACACAAATATATATATATATTTAAGATTTTATTTTTTTATTCATGAGAGAGAGAGAGAGAGAGAGAGAGAGAGAGAGAGAGGGACAAGAGACGCCGACAGAGGGAGAAGCAGGCTCCATGCAGGGAGCCCAATGTGGGACTTGATCCCGGGTCTCCAGGATCACACCCTGGGCAGAAGGCGGCGCTAAACCGCTGAGTCACCCAGGCTGCCCTCCTATAAGGTTCTTAATGCATGTTGTGAAATGACTCTCCAGCAAGTTTGCACCAATTTATATTAATATTAAGAGTTTAGTAAAATTCTATTTACTGCACTCTCATCAATTGTAAATCTTTGCCATTTGTAAGGCATATAACAATTTTATCTTCTTTTGCATTTTGTGATATCTCATTAGGGTGTTTTCCTATTATGTTTGCTATATATTTATATTATTTTGTGATTTTTTTTTCCTGCGGCCCTTGTCCTTTGCTTATTTTTAAATTTTAGGTCCTCATATTTACTTGTAAGAACACCTTACAAGGTGTATTAACAGATAATTGTATGTTTGTTACCAGAAATAACTGCAGCTCTGATTTCTTCTTTAAGCAGATATTTGCTTCAGAAAGCCATCTAAAATTTACAAGTGGTTGGGCCTGTATTTGACTTCTTTCACTCAATACTTGTTCATACTGTTGTGCATAGTTCTAATTTGTTTGTTCTCATTGCTGTATAATATTCCATTATATGGATATATCAGTTTATATATCCATTATTCTGTTGGTGAGTATTTGGGTAGTTTTCACTTTTTTAGTGCTGCCATGGACATTCTGTACTTTTCTTTTGGTGAATATATAAATGGATTTCCATTGATTTTACCAAGGAATGAAATCACTGATATTAGGATATGCATATTTTCAGATCTGGTGTATTTTACCAAACCACTTTCTAAAGAGATTCTGTTTACACTCCCATCAGCAGTTGCAGTTTTCAGTGGCTCCAAATTATTGAGAATGCTTGGTATTTTTTGTTTATTCTTGTGACTGTAGTGGTATTGCACTGGTTTTAGTTTGTATTTCCTTGGCAGCTAATGGGATTGAGCACTTTTTCAAATGTTTATTGGCCATTTAGATATCCTTTTATGTGAAGTGCCTATTCAAATCTTTTGTCGGTTTTTCTAGTGTATTTCTTTCATTCTGTGAGTTACCTTCTCCCTTTCTTAATGGAGTCTTGATAAAATGAAATTCTTAATACAGTCTAAAGTATTATTATTTTCATTTTATGGTTATTTTTGGTTATTTTAGAGAAATATTTGTCTATTCTTAGGTCATGAGGGTATTCTTAACTTTTTTTCTAAAAGCTTTATTTAATCTTTCATACTTGGCTCTACAATACCTTTTTCTTGCTTTATTGCATTGGCTAGGATCACCAGTAAATGTTGAATAGAAGTGATGATAGTGGCATCCTTGCTCATTCCCAATCTCACAGGTAAGTTTGATATTTTATCATTAAGTGTTATATTTTCTTTAAACGTTCTGAGATACTCTTATTCAGATTGAGTGTTCTTTCCATTTCTAGTTTGCTAAAGTTTTTAAAATCATGAATGGGTGTTGAATTTTGGTTATTACATATTTAGTATCTTTGCAATTCTATGTTAGCCTATCCATATATATATATATATATTTTTTAATTCAAGTTGTTGCCTTTTTAATTTCTCTTCTCTTCCATGGCTTTCTCCAGAGGTTATGCCTGGTTACATCTGATTGAGGCTCTTAGTTTTATAAAACTTACTTTTGGATTCTGTAGTATGTTTTTCTCATAAAAATGTTCCTCTGAATTTCATGATGATGCCTTTTATCTTATACTAATATTTCCCATAAGTACCATGTTAATTTTATTTTTCCTTAAATAAGGACAGGTTTACCCATATTTAGTATTTGCCTAATAGACAGGTTATGTGACTTTTTCTTGTTTCAGCTCACTGTTATTTTAGTAATGGTTCAGACCCACTTCACAAATGTCAATCTGGGCATAGACTGCTGTGCAAGACTTCTGGCCCAGATTCTGCGTTGCAGATTTTCCTGATATGTGTGCCTAGTCCTCTCTCATAGGCTAAGCCAGTGGAGTACATGAAAACTCTCCATTTCCAGCATGCACTTCTATCATCTTCATTGATCATGGTGGGCCTACACTATCCACTGTCTTACCACCAATTTCCACCATCTTTTGCCTTTTCTACCCCACATTTCAGAATTGAATGCTTGGTTGTTTCAGGGCACTGTAGTCACCAGTTAGATTTAGAAACAATGTCATATTTCCTCAGTTCAAGATTGTACATCTTAATATTTTTGCCATTAGGGTTTATCCTGCAATAGCTTCCTCCCACAAAAGTTGTTAGTAAATCACTAATGTATTTTACCATAGAAGGAATCTTATAATAGAGGAAATCCTTTCATGATAGCTATAATTTCTTTACTTCTTTCATCTGTAGGCTTTATATATTTACATAAACATCATCACTTAATCCTCACGAATCCTTGTGCAGTGACTATTCTTATTCCCCATAAAATGAGGACACGGAGGTATAGAGAGGTACAACAAGTTACTCGTGGCCATAGTGTTGGAATTAATTCTAGATCTTTGCTATTCTAGACCTCAGCTTTCACAAGTCTACTCAGAGATGGGGGGTGGTTGGCCTGGGAAATCTGTGCTCCATCATGTGGAAGGCAACTGAAGGACTCTATACAGTTCTTCTGTGGGGGCAGACTCACGGCTTCCAAACAAGTCAGTGAGTGCAGGAGGAGCAGACCTGCAGGTAGTTTAATTTTACCAGTGGAAATCTTGAGTGGTGTTTCTTACAGTGACCTCTGGGCCCTGTAGGCAGTGGAGACCTCATTCAGAATGTGGAAACAGGAAGTGTGTCAATCTCAGAGGTCAGCTTTTTGTTGTTGCTTTTTTGTGTTTTTCTGTGCCTTTTGGTGCTAAATTCAGTTGGAGATTTTTGTCTGTTTTTCTTGCCTCTGTCTCCAGCATCTTGCTCTGTGTCTGGTATATAATAGGTATGCCCTAAATATTGCTGAAAGATCAAGGCTGCATTTGGGCTATTACCTAGAAGCCATTAAATTTTTTAAAAGAATTTATTATTTATTATTTCTGAAAATAAAAATAATACATGTGTTTAAAGATGATAATCAAAAAGTAAACTTCTTGCTCTTGTCAGCAGCCTCCTGAAGGTCACCACTATTAATATGTCCTATAAATCAGAGAAAAATATATAAACATTGAGAATGAGAAAAATATTTTAAAATACACATGAAATCCCAACATATACACTGATTGCACCTAACTTTTTTTTCACTTATTAATAAAATTAAATCTTGGTATATCATCACCTAAAGGTCTCTGCCCTCTAAATGCTGCAGGTAATTATCTGCCAGTCCCCTATCAAAGAACATTTAGATTTTTTTCCATTTGCCAGGTGCATTTAAATGTGGGTAGAGAGATTGCTAAACTGACATTCAGAGAGGGGCACCTCCGATATACTGCATGAGGGGGCCTGTGTTCCCCCAGCTTGCCAACCTAGAGCAATAAAATTTGTGTGGTTTTTGGAAATTGAGACTTAAATGATGCCGTTCTATTTTGCTTTGCAAAATATTTTTAAACTACAAAGAATTTGAGCATCTTCTCGTGTGTTTGTTGGCCATTTTTCTCTAAACTGATTATTCACATGCTTAGCCCATTTTTTTGTTTATTTTATTTTTTTAAATAATAAATTTATTTTTTATTGGTGTTCAATTTGCCAACATACAGAATAACACCCAGTGCTCATCGCGTCAAGTGCTCCCCTCAGTGCCCGCCACGCAGTCACCCCCACCCCCTGCCCTCCTCCCCTTCCACCACCCCTAGTTTGTTTCCCAGAGTTAGGAGTCTTCCATGTTGTCTCCCTTTCTGATATTTCCTACCCATTTCTTCTCCCTTCCCCTCTATTCCCTTTCACTATTATTTATATTCCCCAAATGAATGAGAACATATAATGTTTGTCCTTCTCCGATTGACTCATTTCACTCAGCATAATACCCTCCAGTTCCATCCACGTTGAAGCAAATGGTGGGTATTTGTCGTTTCTAATTGCTGAGTAATATTCCATTGTATACATAAACCACATCTTTATCCATTCATCTTTTGATGGAGACCGAGGCTCCTTCCACAGTTTGGCTATTGTGGACATTGCTGCTAGAAACATCGGGGTGCAGGTGTCCCGGCGTTTCATTGCATCTGTATCTTTGGGGTAAATCCCCAGCAGAGCAATTGGTGGGTCGTAGTAGCCCATTTTTCTACTGGGATGTTAATGTTTTCCTTTGTTTTTATTGATTTTAGATGTGTCCTTTATAAATCAGGGTTATTAGACCTTTATCCATGATATCTATGTGAACTACTTTTCTCAGGTTTGCCGTTTGTATTTTTACATTATCTATGGTATTTTCATCATATAGGAGTTTTACATTTTCACAAAATCAGATCCTTCCATATTTTGCTTCATGCATGGCTCCTGAATTTATATGAAACTGCACTCCAAGTTTGTAAAGAAATGAAGCTATGTTTTCTTCCATATTAGAACAGTGCCTGCCCATAAGATGCCTGGGTGGCTCAGCGGTTGAGTGTCTGCCTTCAGCCCAGGGCATGATCCTGGAGTCACGAGATCGAGACCCACATTGAGCTCCCTGAATGGAGCCTGCTTCTCTTTCTGCCTGTGTCTCTGCCTCTCTCTCTGTGTGTCTCTCATGAATAAATAAATAAAATCTTAAAAAAAATAAGTAGAACAGTACCTGCCCAAAATGAGCCCTATAATTAAATTTTTGTTAATAAATTAGAAAAGAGAATTCTCATGGTTATGTGTTTTTATACTTAAATTGCTGACCTTCTTGGAATTTGTTGTCATATAAGAAATGAGGTGTAGGGATCCAGCTTTCTATTTTTCAAATGGTTAATCAGTGTTCTGAATACCACTTATACATTAATCCATTTTCCTTACAAATTTAATGGATTATATTTTAAAGTGGGAGTCCCCTTACTAGTGTGTCTTCTCAGTGTTTAAAATATCTTTCATACAGTCTCTACTCTGCAATTAATTGGAAGCGTGGCTGGCTCTCTAGGGTGAGCACTAATGAGCTAAAATCATCTTTATTGCACAACACTAAGTAGAGATATGCTGGGCCAGGCTGATTAAAGCCTTCTCACTTGTTCAGGACTTCCAGCAAAGTGAGCTTTTATTAAACTAATAAGCACCCATGTCTTTTCAAAGCTCAGATCAAGCAGCTCTGCAGAGTTGAGGCAGACAGAAAGGGAGAAGACCAAGGGCCTGCACACCTACAGGATTCCCTTCTTCAGTGCCTGCCCTGGGCTGTGGAGAGCCCTGCAGTTTCTGAAAATATGTATGTGTGTGTTTTCCCCACTGCTTTATAGTTGTGAGGGGCTAGGGGATCAGATCCCCCCACCTCTTTTTTAACTTTTAAAAAAAAAATTTATTTATTCATGAGAGACACACAGAGAGAGGCAGACATAGGCACAGGGAGAAGCAAGTTCCTCACAGGGAGCTCGATGTGGGACTCAGTCCTAGGACTCCTGGATCATGCCCTGAGCTGAAGGCAGATGCTCAACCGCTGAGCCACTCAGGAGTCCTAGAACCCCTTCTTTAACTGTGGGACCCTCTACCCTGGAAGACTCATGGGGGCCTGCCTGGCTAACGGACAGCTTACTAACCAGGATTTCTAATGGCCTGCAGCTGGCCTGGTGAACCCCACAGCTTCTAGGTTGGGATAGGAGGACCTGGGGTCTGGGTGCTGGCATGGGGGCTGAGAATAGAGGAATCACTTTTAGGGGCATGAGGAGAAAAAGTTTGAGAAACTCAGTCTAACTGGCCTAGGCAGGGTTGAGGTGCTAGGGAAGAAGCACGTGCATGGAAAGGTGAAAGAAACCCTGGCTTAAGGTCAAGGATTCCCATTTCAGATCAAGGGCCTGCCAAGGACTCACCACCTGAACCTGGGCAAGTCATGGAACTTCTCTGGTGCTCACTTCAGAGAATTTATGAGTACTTCTCTTATCAAAGGCTAGGGGAGGGTCTCCAAATTCACAGTGTGAGATTTATGGATTTATGGATTGAAGGGGGGCCGGTGGTGTGAGCCTGAGGATTTAGGGGACACTAGCATTCATGCTAGGATGTGCTGGAGTCAGCAAGAGAATCATACTCGAGATGCACAAAAGAAATGTGCATCTGCAGCAGCTGGGTGGCAAGCTCCAACCAATGCTTCAAGGGTCAGACCAGGGTGTAAATGGGCTGGGGTGGGGAGGAGACTGGAACCCTGCAGATCCTGAGCTCAGACACTGGGGAGCCCCCTCCTGTTCACTTTCCCTGCTTTCCTCTCTGCAGGCCCTCCTGGTCCCTGAACTGCAGGTTCGCTGACAATCTGGCGCGGTGGTTGGATGGTTGCAGACTTTATCGGCAAGGGTGGCCCCGACAACACTCTCCAGTGGCACCTTCCAAATGAAGATGCTTTTCTGTAAGCTATCTTCCCTCAATCCTGTTGATTATCTCCCCACTTGGCAGCTCCAGATGGAACAGGACAAATTTTGCTTTATCCGGGGATGCAGAATGCAAAATAAACCAGCTACTTACTCAAAAGGACCAAAGGTGTCCACTTGTCTAATTATACTGTGATTGTTACTAGCATAACTATGGAGGATTTGAAGGAAGGAAACTATCTGGACAAGATGTATCCATGAATGTCAATATTAGGTAGGGAAGGGAAGAAAAGATAACAGTGAAAGAGGGGTCAAAGGCAAGCAGGGCCACCAGTCCCAAGCTGTGCCCATGCTAGGACATGCAGGAGGAAGTGACACTACAAAATCCTCCTTGTACTTCTATGAAGAGAATCAAGTGACAGTTGCTCTCTTTTGTAAGAAGTTAAATTTTTTTAAAAGATTTTTATTTATTTATTCATGACAGATACAGAGAGAGAGAGAGAGAGAGAGAAGGAGGCAGAGACACAGGCAGAGGGAGAAACAAGCTCCATGCAGGGAGCCTGACATGGGACTCGATCCCAGATCTCCAGGATCACACCCTGGGCTGAAGGCAGCGCTAACCGCTGGGCCACTGGGGCTATCTGTAAGAAGTTAAGTTTAAAAAATTTATAACACATACTTGCATTAGAGAAATTGAAAAATATAAAAATGAAAAAAAAAAGAAAAAGAAAAATATAGAAATGTTTAAAAAGTCGTCCCATGATCTTAGCTCCCAAAGGAAATAGCTATCATGCTTTGGTTGTTATTCTCTTTGGGTTTATTCTTCCTGTAGAGGAGCCTTTATTCCTTACCAACAATGCTCTGATAATGTTACAGAGTTTGATACCTCATGTTTTAGAAAGAAAAAGGCATGCTAATAAATCTTTCCCCTCCATGTATTGTGATTTTAAATAGAAAGGGATTTATTTCTGAAGCTTGGAGGCTTATAAAATCCTTGCACCAGGGGCCAGTCTGGGCTTCCAGAGCACCCCTGCCAGAGGAGCCAGGGGAGCAGAAGCAGCAGCAGAGCTATGCTATCTGCTCTTCAGAGGCCAGGTACCCAAGTGTGGAGAGCACAGTTCCTAACCGTTCAGCACTGCACAGGAGGGAAAGAACTGAAGTGGCATTGAGAGAGCTGTCGGCAGCATAGGCTTCACCATGGATGTTAGGGATTCTTTAAAATGAAAACTTAGTGCCAGTTAATATTCCACTGTATGAACCCACCATATTTGATTTAACTTCTCCTTACATTAGATTTTTAAATATTGCCATATTTTAACCGTTACAAAGTATGCTGTAGTGCCAGTTTGTGGCTGCCTTTCATTTGTTTACACTTTCAAAATCACATGAGTCACATATATTTAATGAAGAAAACTTGGAGAGTACAGACGGTCATAAAGAAGGAAATTAAAAATACCCATCATTCCCCACTGGAAATGGAAGTTTGCATCATTGTGATGCAGCCACAGTCCAGAGCCCTGGGGTAGGGATGGTGTTGGTCTTTTTATGTGTCTGCTTTCCTGACTTCAGTGTGCGCACATACACATTTTTCCTTACAAACATGAACTACCACTGAACAAACAGTTTGTATCTTGCCTTTTTTCATGCAATATTTTGTGGCCTAGTATTTTCAGGTTTATGATAGGAAACCCAGCACTGTTTTGAACAACCTCACAGCATTCCTGTATGTGGACAAACTAATGGATATCACCTTCCTTTGTTAACTCTGTTCTACCCAGACACCAAGTAACCGACCTCAGGGAATCATGGCCACCAAAAGGCAGGCAGAGCTGAAAGCAAATCAGTCCTTTTCTTTGTTTCTTGATGCTTTCTGAGGGGGGAGAAGAAACAGCTATAAATCAGAATTTCGGGGCAGAGCTTTGACTAAGTTCAGTAATGATTGATCAGCTTATTGAATTGGTTTTTGTGTGGTATTCCCCCCTGTCTAGGGAAAAA
The DNA here is from genome assembly GCF_048418805.1 of Vulpes vulpes. NCBI lineage: Eukaryota > Metazoa > Chordata > Mammalia > Carnivora > Canidae > Vulpes > Vulpes vulpes. The sequence goes on along the minus strand of NC_132790.1, from coordinate 62,221,751 downwards.
GGTATTCCAGAGTTCCCAACCACAGGGCATGAATCGTACAGTAAAATCCCTGCTGCTGGGTCTACACTTGCAAGGTTTACACTCTGAGACGCTGAGAGCCACTTCCTTATTGAGCTGGGAATCCCATGCTGTTACTGAGGGTGGGCCCGGGAGTGATAATATACCTGACCTCAACCCAGCCTTTCCCCAGACATTAATGACAACCTGCAATTGATTAAAACACTATCTCCTCAAGTGCCCAATCCAGCGTGCTGCGATCTCCTTCCAGCCCATTACTTGGCCATGGTTTATCACTGGCCTCTAATGGCCACTCTGTCAACATGGGCGTGAGACTCGAGGACAAAGCAAATGTTAGTATATCGATTGGAATAGTCTCTCTGGGGTTTCCCAACATCAACTTCTGGCTTAGCACTCTCAAACCCACTGGTAGTGGGCATTGCGAAGAGCACTCACTCTGGGGCCAGATCTCCCTGCCCGGTGTAGGGAATGATGAATGCTTTATTTAAAAATCTTACTGGTGTTATATGCAACCGATGAATTATTGAAAACCACATCTGAAACTAATGATGTACCATATGTTGGCTAATTGAATTGAAATTTAAAAAAAGTCTCAATGATGACTCCCATTACTATTACTTCTAGTACCAGCAGCTACCATATGAACCCCAACCTTACATATATTACACATAGGCCTTTACATACAAGATTTTCAAACTTTGCAAAACCTTCCAAGGTAGGTATGAATTAGAACCATATCATGGGTGGAAAAACTGAGGCTTGGAGGGACTAAACAACTTGGCTTTATTCCAGCTTGGTAATAGATGGAGATGGAATGGGTATCTCCTCAAAACCTATAGCTCCCCCACACGACCCACTCCGCACCCTAGTTCTGTTAATTTTGGTGTGTTGGTGTTAATTTTTCACTCCACCATTAGCTAGAAAATTGATCTCCAGCTTTTCAATGAAGACTTTGCACTGGGGGCACCTGGGTGGCTCAATGGGTTAAGCATCTGCCTTCAGCTCAGGTCATGATCCTGGGGCCTTGGGATGGAGCCCCATATTGGGCTTTCTGCTCAGTGGGGAGTCTGCTTCTCCTTCTCCCTCTTTCCCTACCCCTGCTTGTGCTCTCTCTCTCAAATAAATTAATAAAGTTAAATTAAATAATAAATAAAGTTAAATTAATTAATAAATTAAATAAATTAATAAAGTCTTTTTTTTTTAAAAGACTTTGCCTTGAAGAGGTTTTAGATAACCAGCATGGAACAATGGGCCATTGTCACCGTGTACAATTCACAGGCTGGGAAATTGAGGTCCTAAGAAATGAAGTAACTTTCTCAGCTACATAAAATAAATCAATAGAGAAGGCAGTGTGGTGACCTGCCATGTTTCCCAACTTCTATCATGATGAACATCACCTAGAGTGGCTGTTAAAATGCTGATTTCTGGGTCATACCTCATTTCTACCAAGCCTTGTCTCTAGGTATGGGGCCCCAGAACGTGTCTTTTTAAAAAATATCTCCAGCTCTGGGAAATGAACTAGGGGTGGTGGAAGGGGAGGAGGGCGGGGGGTGGGGATGAATGGGTGATGGGCACTGAGGGGGGCACTTGATGGGATGAACACTGGGTGTTATTCTGTATGTTGGTAAATTGAACACCAATAAAAAATTAATTTATCAAAAAAAATATCTCCAGCTCTATCTGATCTTTGGGACACGGGAGAAGCTGGTGAGTAGCAAGAGTATGGGTTGGGAAGACGCAAAAGACATAGGATTGTTACTGGGTCTGCACTGACTGTTAGGCCACTTCACTCTCTGAGCCTTGTTTTTCCAATCTATAGGGTGAAGTGAATGACTCTGGCTCGGCCAGCCACACAGTAGCCATGTTGAGGGGTGGCAATGAAGATGGGGTCTTCTGATTTCTGGGCCCTTTACCTGTCTTCCAGTGCTACATTGATATGAGTGAGCAAAGGTGCTGCTGAAGATCTACCATCAGGAGGTTTAGGGTGGTGTGTGCATGTGTGTGTCTTCACCATCTGGTGCCATGGGTATCCTTCAGATGGCTTGGCCACATCAGTTACTGGAGTTGAGAAGATTGTGTCTTGCTCATTCTCAGGACACTGCTTTCTAGAATTCCCATTAAGCAGTGGCTGGTTTTCCTTTTGAAACTCAAATTCTACCTACAACTAGGGTTAGCGGCCAGGCGTCCCTGGCTCCTCATCACTGCTTCCTCCTTCCTCCCTAGACTTCTAGCTCCTTTGAAGCAAGTCTGCCCCTCTATTCTCCTGTCCCTTGCCCTGAAGGTTTTGGCTCCTGGCACGCTGTTGTCCACCACTGCTGAAGGCATTCTCAGTGGCCTTAGCATTTTTGTAGACAAGCCACCAGCACCCTGACATTTCATTTCCTTAACATCATTGTCTGTAAAGATCTTGTTCTCAACCTCACTTCAGCTACAACCCCTATGGCCATGCATTCCTCAGCCTTGTCATTACTAGTAGCTCTGCCACCTCCAGAGCCTCCATCTTAACCCTGCACGCTTTGAACACCACCTCATATCTTTCCATGGCATTCCCTCCCACAGGTCTCCAACTCTGACAATTCTTTGATTCCACTGGCATCTCAAAGGATTGATTTTCTTCCCCTTGCTCTGTTCCCCACCTTTCCTGTGTCCTCACCTGTCTCCTGCCCTGGCTTAGATTTCAAGGCTGCCTTTGTGATGCCAGCATGAATCCACTTCTCCCTTACTCATCTTTCATCTCTCTGACATACCCACCTGGCTACTCAACCTCAGGTAAACCTGACTCTTCACCTGCTCCATGTTTGTGCCCACGTAGCTCTACATATTTAGAGGAGAAGAATAAGAATCCCACAACACCATGTTGACTGGTGTCACTTTAAACTCTTGCCAACCATCATCAAGTGGGCCTTTACATTTCCAATCTATTTCACACTTTCTCCTGTCTCGTTAAATCTCCAACATCTCCTCCCTAATCCACCCTCTTAACGGATGATGTTGCTTCCTATTTCACGGAGGAAATAGAAGCCTTCAGATAAGACCATCTGCAGGCTCCCACCACACCTGCCCCCACATGCTCCTCCCTCCCTTCTGTGCTCATGGATGAACTGCTGATGCTCTCGGTTAAGGCCAGCCTCTCAACTTGGGTCTTGGATACCACCCCTTCTCACTTACTCTTAGACTATACAAGAGACAAGTGATACTAGACTATTATCTTCCTTACATGATTGCTTTCGTCCTCATAAGAACATATTGTAATCTCTCCCATTTAAAAAAAAATCCCTCTCATGACCTCTCATTTCCTCAAACACTCCTCAAAAGAATTGTCCAGGTTCCCTCCCCTCTCTGCCTTACTGCTCATTCTCTTCTTAATCCAACTCCTTGGAAACACACCTCTTGTGGTTATTGATGATCTCCACATTGTCAAATCCTATGATCAATTCTCAGATCACATCTTGCTCTCAGCATCATTGACATTGTTGATCACTCCTTCTTAGAACACTAAGTTCACTGTCATTGGGCCACCATACACTGCTGGAGCTTCTCCCATCTCATAGGCCACTCCTTCTTCACCTCTTTTGTTGGTATCTCTCCTCTTCCTGGTGGATGTTGGAGGGACCCAGGCTCAGTCTTTGGGCCTCTTCTCTATTTTCACCTACTCCCATGTTACATAACATCAGTATTCATCAGTATGCTTATGACTTCCAAATATGTATATTTCCTCCCTGGTATTCCCCTCAAAACTTCAAATTCACATACAAAAAAATACCTGTTCTACATCTCCACTTGATCATCTAATAGACAGACATCTGTACATCACAACTGCAGTAGAAAAAAAATATGAGTAAAAAGGAAGCCAAAGGCAGGGGGGAAGGAAGCCAGAGATCTCAGGCAGACTTCTTTGTCCTCAAATTTCTGGGTCACATAGGATGCACATGTCTCCAGGTATATGAAGCATTTCAGTATCAGGGAGCCTACTCACAGTGGGGTATCTTACAGTGGCTGGTCATGTAAGCACACTTTAGCTATGTGATCAGCACTAACCATTCAAATCTGTCCTGCTATCAGAAGTAGGTACAAACAATCTAATTATTTTACTAAATAATGCTGACAGGCTGATTCATCTTGTTCCAAAGTGAATCACTTGTCTTTAGGTAATATATTCTACATCACTGGGCAAGGGTCATTTGTCCATAGACAGGTATGCGATCTAGACCATATGGGATTTACCTGAAATGTTTGCATAACATGACAACAAGAAGTCTTTTTAAGCCTATAGTGGAGTTGACTGAAATGCTGCAGGTAGGATAGGCAAATATTCCCATGACTATATAAATAGCTGCTTCCACCATGATGGAAGAGATCCAGTATAATCAACCTCCCAGCAAGTGCACAGCTGGTTCCTCTGGGGAATGGTGTTATATCCAGGACATAGGCAGTAGTCTCTGCTATGGGAAGCTTGGGCAGTTCAGTCTCAGTAAGGAGAAATCCATATTGTTGAGGACATGCATGAACCCCATTCCTCATATCATAGCCACTTGATTTGCTCATCGGGTGTGGCTAGAAAAGAGACTGCCATCATCCACAAGCCTTTTTGTTAACCAGATTATTGAAAGCTGCTTCTGCCAGGGGTGCCCTGTGATGAGCATTCACATAGGACACAGATGTCTTTACACTCTGTACCCATTCCAAGAGGTCTATCTGCAAATCTTTCTCAGACTTCTTTGTTACCAGTCTTCCATTTTTGTTCCTCTTGGATTTCTGATCATCGAGCCAAACTCTTAGTACTTCCTGTGAATCACCATAGAGATCTACCTCTAACCATCCTTCTTTCTTTCCTGTAGATGAGACTCACTGTATTGCTTAAAATTCTGCCCACAGGGAGATTTCTGTCTGTATGATGCTATAGCAGTCTACATCTCCTTGGGGCAGCACTCTGTGTAGATCCATCCATCAGGTAGGCCCCAGATTTGTCTTCTACAATCACCTGATCATAAAGGACACCCTGTGAAGCCATAGGTGAGGCTGGAGGGAGAAGAGGGACTATGGGAATCTGAGCCTGAGCCCCTGCTGAAGCAGCTTTCTCGTGCCTTCAGGACCTGACCAAGCCCAATACTAGGTCTGTCACTTTTACTCAGTAATGGTGTGCTGCTGCACACTAGAGCTACCCTTGTCGCTTGGACAATCAGAGAGCACGTAGGTCACAATGAGCAGTTCAGCTCACATGGTCACTGGTCTCCTATAGTCAGTCCTACTGGCAACGGAGGAGCTGCTTCTCAAAATGAAAGCAGTTACTTCTGGAATAGAGCACAGCTTTGCTTTGAAGCCCTTAGGCACTAAGCTGTGACTCTACTAGGGCTTTCCAGAATTAGTTGCTGGAAGAGTTAATGGAGCAAAGTTAGCCACCTCCAGGTTCACCCCTGCAGTTGGGGTACAAGAAGGCAGAAAGTCTAGGCTTCCACTAGCATGCCTAGAATTTGCAGGAAACTGCTTGCTGTCAACTTCTGCAAAAACTTGCAGGTTTGAGTGAGGTGGCCAGGAGCAGAAGATGTAGCCTGACCCAGGAACTTGGCCTGCTGAGTCTCGATATGCACCATTCCAGATGAAGGACAGTCTGTTCCCTCCCTTCTAAATCTCCCTTCAGACTCACTGAGAGTCTATTGCTCAGTGGTGAAGCTTATACTGCAACTGCTTCCCACTGGCACGGGTACCTCCCAGGCCTCTGGCTCCTACAACCCAGGGGGGAACATAGAAATGGGTGTACTGCTTGTTACACTCTCTCTTCCTTGATAGGGCATTGATTTCCTTGGAAAGAGACAAAAAAGACTGTACAAATCCTAAGATCTGACTTAATGAGGTTAATTTGTTAAGTACTTACTGCAGTGAAAAACATTTAAGTGAATGAAGTTTAATTGTTTCTTTTAATTATTCATTTTTACTTCGAGTTATATAAGCTCATGATTTAAAGAGCAAAATAGGTTTGGCTGTGAAAATCAGCCTTCTCTCATTTTTCTCACCTTCCTCAGGGAAGAAAAAAAACAAAACAAAACACTTTCAACTCTTTCAGCCAATACTTTGGTATTTACATCCAATTCTCCGAAGAATGGGCTTTTATCTTGCTCCTTGGTTTGTGTGAAATTGGGGGTCTCCTTATACGAGGGAGATAGAGGTTTAATTCTCTTTTGCTCCTTTGTTGCCACCACACATACGGAGCCCGTATGGCTCCCATCCTACCAATATGGTCCAATTATAATTTGGGTTCTTTCAACATTTGGTCTCCATCATGGCTATGCAAATGGTTTTCACAGCTGAGCCGTGGCATCTAGTCTATGATTACTTCTTTTTCCTGGACAACATTCTCTCCTCTTTAAACTGTGTTTGCTTCATTGTTTGCTTAGTTGCCTAACTACTTCTCACTCGTTCAGCCCCCAACTTTCCCCCAGTTGTCCAATTCTTCTCTCAAAACGGGTAGATTCACTAGATTTTCTTTCTGTTTGTCTTCTTGAAGAACTCTCTCTCTTGGCACATTCTGTTTCAGTCTTTACTAGTATTTTGTCTCCAGCACACCTATTGTTCTGGAATTTTCTTTTACCACCATCACTTTTATCTCTCTCTGGGTTAGAGCCTTTCTTTCTTGGTTTATTCCCTCATTTTATTGGAGCACATCCTCCATATGCTTCCTTAGACTGAATGGAACTTTTTTGAAGTCTTTTGAGACTTTGTATGTCTGAAAATGTCTTTGTTCCACCCTGACACTTGGCTGATATTTTGGCTGGGCATAGAAATCTAGATCAAAAGTAATTTTCCTTTAGAATATTTATTAAATTGCTCTTGATTAGTCTGAGCTATTCTGATTATGGTTCTTTGTATATGACCTGTATTTTCTTTTGGAAGGTTATAGGATAGTCCTCAGTATTTCAAAATTTCATGATGACATGCCTCTAGTACTTAAAGTGTCAATATAATGCAACCTTTCAATCTGGAGATCTATGTTCTTCAGTTCTGGGCAATTGTCTTGGATTATTTAGTAGACTGTTTCTTCTTTTCTGATTTCTCTGTTCTCTCTTTCTGGCCTTCCTGGTATAGGGATGCTGTGCATCTTGTATTTTTCATTCATTCATTTAATATTTTCTTTCCATTTTTTTTTCTCTTTGATTTTTTCATCATCTTTCTGGAAAGTTTCCTTATCTTTTTTTTTTTTCAGAACTTCTATTGATTTTTCATTTTTATTGTCATGCTTTTAACTTCTAAGGGCTTTGTTCTCTGAACTTCCTTTCTTTCTTTCCTTTTAGTACCCTGTTCTTGTTTTGAAGATGTAATATGTTTTTTTTTTTTATGATGGATTTTGTTCTTACTTTTTTGCAGCATAAAATTTTAAAAATTATTTAAAGTTTTTTTTTTTTCAAATGTCTCTTGATCCCTGCTTGCTGGTTCATGTTTAAGAGTGGGAAAGTGGGATCCCTGGGTGGCTCAGCGGTTTGGCGCCACCTTCGGCCCACCGTGTGGTCCTGGAGACCCGGGATGGAGTCCCACGTCAGGCTCCCTGCATGGAGCCTGCTTCTCCCTCTGCCTGTGTCTCTGCCTCTCTCTCTCTCTCCTTCTATGTCTATCATAAATTAAAAAAAAAAAAAAAAAAGAGTGGGAAAGCAAGGAGCTGACTGGGAGCTCAAAGGCTGTGGGTGGACTGTTCTTGGAGAGGGTGAGCTTCACCCCAGGATGGTCTGGCTGGGTTGTATCCTTGTGGGCATTACTGGTATCAGGTCTTCAAGTCTGCCTACTTAGGCTGGTCATAGTTCCCAGAGAAGGCTGACAGAGTCTCCTATCTGGAGTGGATAGACCTGGCTGCCCACTCTCGGAGCTAGTTTGGGAAGAAAGTTAAGGAGTGGGCAATGGCTCAGCTGTCAAGGATATGTGTTTATTGAAATCCCCTGATTGTGATATGGCACTCACATTCTGAACCATGCCTGATATCCCCAGTCCAGAAACTCAGCCTTGCCTTCCTCAGGTAACAGAATGATGGTTTTCCATGAGAGAGGCAAGGTAGTCATTGGCTGCATGCGTGGAGGGGGAAAGGAGAGGTGGCCTTTAACGGATTCTTAAGCAGACTTTGGGCCATGTTGTTGGGCTGGCGGGATCAAGGGGGATCGGGAGGCACCAACACAATGGCGGCAGACCCTCCACCTTGTTGCCCCCACCTCAGAACTCTTCCATCACCAGCAGATGGTCATCAGGGGGAGACTGGACCTATGCAGGAAACCTGAACCGTACTTTACCCAGACCCCATATAAGGGGTTATTAAGGCAGTTAATGCCCCATACCAATTTCACCAGTAATATGCCTAATACCTATCACCCCGTACAGACACACAACCCTTAAAAAGTCTGCTTGCCCTCCCCTGCACACGGCTCCCCCAGCCTGCAACTGCCCCGCTCTCTCCCTCCCCTGAAGGCCGCCCAACCTTGCCGGAGAGTGTGTCCGATTAAATGCCTGTTTCAACCAACTTTTGCCTGGCCTCCCTCTCTATTTCATTTCACTACGGATTGCATTAAACCTGACACATGTAGCCCTCCCTTTCTCCACACTCTCAGAGTAATCAGTGGCATGCTTTCCTGGCCGTGATGCTGAGGATTGGCCCAGCCTGCATTTGCTCTGCTGCTGGCGGAAGGCCGGCTTTTGGGGAGCACTCTCAGTCAGTTGCCACACAACCATTTGCTTTCTCACTTCTAACATGCTGTCAAATGATCTCTTCTGCTCGTCCTGGACAGTTTGTGTATTTTAAAAAATCCATTAAGCTAAAATTGGGGCAGTTTATGGAGAGCAGGGACCTTGGAATGCAGTAGATCTGAGTTCTAGTTCCAGCCCTCCGACTTACTGACCGTAGAAAGTCCTGAAAGGTGATCACTTTTCCAAGCCTTAATTTCCTGATCTGAAGAAATCGGGAAATTTGTAGGGGAGTTGGGAATTAACATAATAATTAGGGTTATATGAGGATAACATGAGATGTACATAGTGCATGGTACACATTAAACAGTCAATAAATTCTAACTAGTATTGTCTCAATTAAAGCAATATTAATTTTTTTGATAATTAAATATCTCTATGACATATAATTTTGAGTAGAGTAAAAGCCTGGTAAGGGATGATTTGTCCAAGACTATCTCTTCCCTGGCACTAAAATTGTCTATAAAGTTTATACACACACACACACACACACACACACAAACACACAATTTCTGTATTGTTGGGTGTGGACTAATTTAGTACGTTCAAAGATGAAGGAATACCTTTCTAAAACTTGTTGAGCAAGAAAATAGAGAAGTGTATCAGTCATTGGGACATTGCAGAGCCTGATCCATAGAAACTATTATTGGTTACTGCTATTAGTAAAATACTTTGTAAATGCAACATTGAGCACCATTCCTGGCACAGAGCAGGTAATCCATAAGTGTTCTCTGACTGTGATCTGTTTTTCTATTTCTTCTGCTTTCTGGAATGTAATTGGCTAGCTCTGTTTTGCTACAACTGACATTTAAAAAACTTTATAACTGCTTGTTAGAATACAATGTGATCCAGAAGATGTTTCTTTTCCCTGGAAGAAAGCCCTACATTTTAGCTTTATGTGCTTTATAACAAGAAGCACAAGTCTGAGTGGAACCCATTTGGATTCTAATGAAAACCAGTGATTAGAATTCAGCCTTCGGGAGGTGTTTTGAAGGGCAAATGTAAATAACAGTTTGTATTCCTATTTCTTTTGGCAAAGGCAGATTTATTTCTATAGAATTTTACCTACTACAGTGATCTCTGTAAAATGAAATGGGAACTGGCAGAGAAGCCAGTAAATCACCCAAGCTTTCCCACAAGCTCTAGTCTTTAAAGTACTTGGGACTTGGGGTCCCTTTTTGTCATTCCAGATAGATTTTCCTTCCAGAAATTTCTAATTTATTATCCCAGCAATAAATTCTGGCTTTTCCCAGATGCACTGTCATTTCAATGTTGGCTTTCATTTTTCCCAGCTTCTTTCAAAGTTCAGAATCAAGTGCAAACTTTAAGCCAGTTGGCTTTGATTGCTCTGTATGGCCAGCAAAGAAAATGGCTCAGCTCAAACCTTTCTCATTATTTTTAAATGTAATTCTTAAATAATTTTTAATGAGTTAATTAAACTCATTAAAATTTTTTTTGAAAATGAATTCATGTAGATTGAAATACTGAAATCTGACAAAGACAAATTCAAGATTTCATCCAGGTCGTGAAATAGGCATTTATACAGAGGGTCAAGTTTAAAGAACTGGGAAGGTCCAACATTGGTCACTGTATCAGTTACCTCTTGCCACCATAATGCTATATAACAAACTATCCATATGTGAGTGAGCTCTAACAATAGGTATTTATTTTTTTCTCTTATGTCTGCAAGTCATCTGGGGCCACCCAATTTAAGCTCAGCAGGGCTCAGCAGTACTTCACTACAGCTCACTGCTGGGTACAAATGTGCTCCATTAATTTTTCATTTTTCTGGAACTACTGAATTACCTTTGGGGGCCCTTCCCATGAAAGCAGCACAGGTAAGCCCAACCATACAAGCACATTTTACTCCATTCATGTCATATCTGCCAACATCCCATTGACCGAAGCCCATAACATGGTCAAATACAAAGTTTAAGGGCAGGGAAGTACACATCAACCATTAAGCCAAAAAAAGTCATGTAACCTAGCCCAACATCAGTGGATCAGGGCAGTTTATTCCTCCTGTGGAAGTGTGGTGGGGAGTGTAAATATTTGCTAAACAGTCATCCTTGACCCACCCATGTATCTCAGAAGCTCTGAGAAAGATAAATCCTCTAATCTAGTGGTCTGTTCTTTCAGTCTAGTGGTTCTCAAAGTGTAGTCCTTGGACCAGCAACAATAGCACCTGGGAACTGGTTAAAAGGTAAATTCTTGGGACCCCTGCTGGATCAGAAGCTCTGAGGGTGAGGTACTTATCATACACAGAGAAAATACTCTGATTCTTTAATAAAGGTGGAATGGGTTTACATTATAGAGGGAAGTATTATTTAACATGGCTTGGCTGACCATAACCACTTTCACCTAAGGAACTTGGCAAATTCAAGGGTTGCCCAGCTTTAAATTTTATTCACTCCAAGCCTCTTTATAGGAGGCAGAAAGACCCTGAGCATAAACTCTGCTTCACAACTTACCAGTTATGTGACTTCGGGCAAATGACTTACACTCACTGAGTTTCAGTTTACTCACCTGTAAAATAGGGCATTAAATGTTTCCCTCCTTTGGAAAGAATGTCTGAAGTGTAGGCTTAGGCCTTTGGCCATAGTAGATGAATCCAGGGTCGGCACCTGACCCCAGTGTGATACTCTGATGACTTTTTTGAGGAGTTTGGGATTTTGCAATGAGAAGCACAGAGTCTGGAAGACAGCTGGGCTGAGTCACTTTGATGGCACAGTTCTAGAGATATCTAAGGAAATCACTCTCAGTGCTGAAGTATCTGGATTTTTTTGTTGGTTCCTGCTCTTCTTCTGGAATCCATGGGCTACCATGACTACTTCCAATAAATATCCCCCTCTGCTTAAGCAAATGTGGTAGATTTAAAATATGGCCCCCCAAATTCTTTGACATTTCCCAAGCCCCCATGTTGAAGGGGAAGCCCAAGCTGCCCACAGAAAAGCTCATGTGGAGAGAAACCAACAACTGGCACCATCTTATTTGCAATATAACTGAACCACTTGGGAAGTAAACAATCCCTGCTGAACCCAACTTTGCAGATTTGTGAGAAAGGTAAATCATTACTGTTAGTGTAAGCTACTCTATTTAGAATGGCTGCTTATGCAACAATAGATGAATGGAATAATCATAGCCAATAACTATAGCTTTGCTTGTTTTTCTTTCTTTTCTGTTGCTTACAACCAGAAGAAGTAGCATAGAGATTAAGCACTTAGATATGGGCTCAGGTGTCTGGGTCCAAATTCTGCTTTGCTATTTGCTAGGCGTGACTTTTGGGCTGGTTGTGACATCTCTCTGTACTTGGATTTTCTCATGTGTTAATTCTTACCAGGTTGTTGTGAGAATTAAGTGAGATAATGCATGCAAAGTATTTAGCGTCGTTCTCAATCTGTACAAATTAACCTCTCTCATTCTTTTTGATACAGTTTTTGGGAATGGGCTGCAAAGTAACAGAGTTTCCCATGTGGAAGCAGCTGAATTGAAATGGGGTGGGAAGAAGTGAGGACTCCCTGATCCCAGCAGGAGATAGGCAGGTCTTTTACATATAGGGTCCAACACAGTCCTACCTCTCTTTGTCAACTTGGGGCCAGACCATGTGGCTAGTGGTTAAGCACTTGGGGGCTGACCAGCAAAATATCAGAGTATTTCAGAAGTTGGAGATCATCTACAGACTTTAGTAAATGCCTCCAGAAAGGGATAAGCTCCAGACAAGCTGGACCACCACCTGAAAGCTGAGTGATAACAGGACAGAGACACTTGCTGCTTTGCTGATGCTCTGAGGCCATTGGGGGTCAAATAATCATGCCTTGTTAAATTTCAGAGGCTGCTTATTCTGCTGCCCCTAAAAGAGTGCCCTGATGAAAATGCAGGCCCCTGGAAGACATAGGCCAGGAAGAAGCCTAAGAAGGCAGGGATGCTGATTTTGCACATATTTCAACACCTTCTGCTGGGTCCCTGGAGACTTGCCACCACTGTACCTCCAGGATTATGGATGAGTCCTCACTGCTTTTGTCTACACTGCATGTCCCCACCCCCTTGGCCAATCCTGAGAGTTACAGGAGAGAACCCAATCTTGCTCCATCCACCTTATTCTCTCTCCTTGAACTGAAGGGCCTAGATCTTAGGTTGCTGAGTCATGGTAATGTCGGTACAATGGAGAGGCAGTGAGCAAATCTGCTACCGAGTCCACAGCTTCTGCCCTTTTTCCAACCTTGGGTTAGCTTTTCCTTTTTTCTCTGTGGGATCCAGCAGGATTTATCCACTGATGACTGCTTTTTATTTAAGCTTCTCTCTTGTTTACCACCTAAGAAACTTAATGTAAAGGAGATTTTAAAAACAGCAAGACAGCAAACGATCTACTCTATGGTACAGGCACATGGTGATGGCTCAAAAAGATGATACATAGTTAAGTTTACCAGGGCTGTGCCTGCACAAAGTAGGTCATCAGTACACTCTCCCTTCAGCCCCTTCCTTCTCTTGGATGCGCTCTGGAGACACACTCATTACCACAAGAGGCCAGACTGCTCTGGATCACTGTTCTCTTGCTTCAGGAGCCTGCAGCCCTCTGCCCATCTCATCTACATGCTAATGCAATTTCTGAGCATGATATATCCTAAGCGTGGCTAAAAATCCTGGGAGATTTATTACGTTTCCTAGTTCTATAGATCAGAGACAATTTTTTATAAATTCTTGCTTTTACTGAACAATTTAATATGCTATTGTCTAGGCAACAGAATTTGCCTCAATTAGATTTTCAGGCTAATATGGGGAGGAATTTTCCCCCTTCCTCTCTAGCAGTATTAGGGAAGGCCATAAGTCCTGCTCAAGAACAAAATTTGCTGCTGCCATGCGAGGAACTTCAAACCTGACTCTCTTTGGCAGCGGTGCTGTATCCTCCCTTCTGCTCCAGGACTGGTGTCTGGTTGGGGTGGTTGAGGCTTTGCACATGGGAAGAGCCCACTCCCACAGTGGGGATTGGGCACTGGCCACGCAGAGTGACCCCCACCAGGGAACACTGACCTTGGAGAATGAATCACTACCCGCCCCGGGGTCTGGTCCTCAGCGGCGTAAGCGCTGAAATTCAATCTTTGAAGTCCAGAAGTTATTGATGCTTGAATAAACATTGCCAATGAGGGACCCAAGATGAGAACAAACCAGAAAGAAAATCTGCTAATTTTAAGCAGACTGAAGGTTCACATCAGCAGGGCCAGCATGTTCTGTCCCTGGGGTAATCACTCCTCAAGAAGCCAACTTATCCGATGGTGGCTTGGTGAACATGAAACCAGAATGTGAGCTTCTCATGGCCCCAAGCTGGCCTGGGCAGAGGGTGTGCAGGCCCTGCCAATGTGCAGCCTCTGCCCCTCCTTGTTTGGGCTTTTGTGGTTCATCAACCTTCATGGAGGGATCTGTTCTTCCTCAAAGGGCTGATTCTTTTGTAGGCCTGGGATTTTTCTGGGGCCTCTACACTTCTGTTCACTCCATCATGAGCTAATTCCTGGCTTAATCTCAAGACAGTCTTAATTTCTTCCTTTCCACACTTGGGGCTCTGTTAGTCACCATGCAGTTGGAATCTTGGTTTTGACTGGACTTGAGAGTGGGCAGGAGGCAGGGGTCAAAGTTGACTCAGGTGATAGATCTGGGTAACAGACTGGCTGGTGGCACCATCTGAATCAATGCAATAGTCCCTGCTTTAAAGAGTGTTATGCTACAGGCAACAGAATCATTAGCTCATTTAGTCTTCCCAAAATACCTACAAGGAAAGTATGAGTATATTTCCCAATTGACTGAACAGTAACTTTGCTGATTTACTTGTTTAGTCTAATTATTTAGTTTTAATTGACCAGTTTTCATTTTGTACTTATAACATTTACACAGAGCATTCACTGTGTCCTTGCTCTCATTTCCTCTGCTGCTGCTGGGTCCTAAGGGTGGAGAGAGGGGAAGTGGAGGGAGAGAAAAAGTGTAATATATTCTTTAATAAGGAGAGTTTTATGAGCGCATCCTTCACTCATGTTTTCTTAGTCATAAGGATAATGTATTTATGAATCTTTATAATAAAAAACACAGTCTTGGGATGCCTGGGTGGTTCAGTGGTTGAACTTCTGCCTTTGGCTCAGGTCATGACCCTGGGGTCCTGGGATCAAGTCCCACATCAGGCTCCCCATAGGGAGCCTGTTTCTCCCTCTTCCTATGTCTCTGTCTCTGTCTCTCTCTCTGTCTCTCATGAATAAACAAATAAAATCTTAAAAAAAAAAAGGACACGATCTCATCAATGTATTCTCCTTATGCCCACCCCCACTCCATCACCAGCTTGCCTCTCTTTTGTCCCCTCTCTTCCTGTCAACCTCCCCCACCACTCTGTCTTGGCACCTCAGTCTCCAGCCACAGCAGCAGAGAGCTGGGGGAGATAATAGTTCAATATTTCATAAAATCCTGTATGGAGTCAAGATGAACTGATCAATGAAAACAGAATACTTCAAAGGATCAAATTATATACTGAATTGCTTATTTGGTGGACTAGGTCCCAGTGTTTTGGGAGACCTGTTCATCTGACTTGGCTTTTGGGTAACTATCCAGATGAAGTCACCTGGAGTCATTTTCCAAATGAAGAAGCAGAGGCAATAACAAGTGTTAGATCCACAATTTAAATAGCCTTATTTGGGGGCACCTGGGTGGTTCAGTCGGTTAAGCGTTCAACTCTTGGTTTTGGCTCAGGTCATGAGATAACCTTAGGGCTCCACACTCAGTGTGGAGTCTGCTTAGATTTTCTCTCCCTCTGCCCCTTCCCCACACCACCACCTCCAACAATAAACAAATAAATCTTAAAAAAAAATAAAAAAGCTTGCTCGAAGGTTGGTGTCTTTGTGCCATTCAGCAGGACAAGAGCATAGAAGACAGGACAGGATAAAACCCAGGATGTTTTTCCTATGTCTCTAAAGAACTGTATTGGGGTGGGGAGTTGATTTTCAAGTATCAAAAATGCAAATACCTAAAGAGGCCAGGAAAAGTGAGGAAAAGATTGGCAAGGTAAAGGAATTAGAAAAATCTGATTTACTCTAAAAAACCCCCCAAATAGTGCAAAATGTGATAATATGTGGCTCCATCACCTGGCACTAATGGTAGGGAGACAGTAGGGACAGGTAAGGACTGTGGTGAACTCAAGAGGGAGCTGCCATCAGTATTATAGATCTTTTGATTTTTCCAAAGCGCTGGAAATCCTGATTTTAACATCAAATCTCCCAAGTTTTAAGTGTAACTTCAAATTTCTTTGCTGGCCCCATGGGGGCCAGTCTAAGAAAATCTGGAGGCTAGATCTGGTCTATAAATTTGCAGCCATGATGGTTAACATGGAGCTATCACCAAACTGGAAGCTGAGTCAACACCATGGATTCCATGTAGCTGTGGGGGTCTGCAAATTCTGATTATGATGAAGAAGTCAAGAATAATCTCAATGCACACAAGAATAACATTTTACCACCAAAAGGAAATCAGTTTCAAATACGTCACCTGGTATGTGGTGTGCTGAATTTAAAAAGCAGCTTTGAAAACAACAATCTGGTGCTGAATCCCAGCCCTACCACCTACCTGCTGTGCAACCTTGAGCAAATCAATTAGCCTTTATTTCCTCATATATAATTCTTGTGATGCTTCAATGCAATAAGATATGTAAATCTAGATGAGCAGCAGATAGGAGGCTCTCAAGAAATGGTACTTGCTAAAATATTAATAGTGATGATTATAATTGATAATCATGATAATTGTTATCAGTATATATATTTATGAACTCCAAAGGAAGCTCTAATGGAAATTGGCTACTAAAAGTTCTTTTTGTATGTGATTTTTCTGTGAAGTTGGCGAGGCATTTTGATATTTCTTTCTCATTTCATTATGCTTACATTGGAAGTCACAAAGCCTCGTACCTTTTTATAATTGTATTAGAAAAGGATTCAGGGAACTCAAATAATCCATTCAAACCCAAACCCAGTGGGAATTTCTGACATTTGGCTTACAAAGCATAAGGCATCTCCAAATACTTCTCTCCACTGGCCATTAAGGGAGGCTGTGCCTTGGGAGGATTCACACAGAATTCAGCCTTTCTTACACACACACACACACACACACACACACACACACACACACCCTTATCCAGCACTCAGGACCAGGTCTTTAGCTTTAGCTCTAGGGTGGGAGTGGAGGAGGGTATATATGGGAAACAGGGACCCTTATGATTTGAAAAGAGTGAGAAAGGTTCTCAATGCAATTCCAAGTTGCTCCAGGTCACACAGAGAGAAATCTGACCTGCTTCACATTATAACCAACACCCAGGAATGTGGGGCTTGGGCTTCCAGGACAGTTGATGGCAAATGTCCAGGACTCCTAACATCATTTCTGACTCACTTCCCACCTCCACAGGCTACCTATACCAGCTCCTGACTTTTAGGTTTGACATCCTGATTCTAGTCCAAGCTCAGACCCGATATGACAAATGTGGCTTCCTCTTGATGAGTTTTGGGTCCTTGTAGCAGACTCTGTGGGGGCTCAACTTGACCATTCTCTTGCATGTGGACCCCATGATTTCCAATTTCCAGCAGCTGTAACTTGATGCCTCTTTGGTTACTTAAGCCCACTGAGCAAGCACCAGGAACAAGCTGTGCTCTAGGGTTAAGCCTTGCCCCCCCCCCCCTTCCAATAGCTCTCAATCAATCATGGATGGGAGTTGGGGTGAATAAATACTCCAACCTCCTCACCTTGTGCAGGACAGACAACTCAGAAGCTTGTTCTACCCTGTGTCCCAGAGATCCTGGGTGGGGCTGAACTTCAAATGTTCATAAAGTAACCTACATGTTAAAGCACTCAGTATCACTACCATCCCTTTTTTTGACACATGCCCTCCTCTCATACTGATGTTTTCTAGGATCACCTCCCAAAAAAGCTTGACTCAGGTCTGCTTCTGGAGTAGCCCAGTCTAAGACAGACTTCTTCCTTCCCCTATAGACTAGGATACTCACTAACCACCTGCTTGTGTCAGACACAATATTTACCACACATCAGCTCCCCTGAGATGGGTGTCATTATTACTCCCACTTATAAATGAGAAAATGGAGGCCACAGGGGCATCAAGTGGCAGAGCCAGGATTTGAACTCAGATCTTTTTGGTTCCAAAGTTCTGCCTGCCCCATCATATGATATTCATCTGATTTCTTTCATTCTGGATCTCTCTTCTGCCTAATCAAGCCTTGACTACAAGGACAGAAGTAGGCATGACTGACCAGTTACTGTGACACTAATTATCGCCATAAGTAAAAGAGCAGGAAATTATAATTCAGGAACTGAGTGTACCAAGACAGCTGGCTCCAGCCCACAGAGGCAGGCAGCATTATTATTTTAAGAATCCTCCTGGGCACAGAAGAGCAGCCTTTGTGTCTGTGGGGGTTGGTACAGGGATGGTGATGCCCTCCCCATCAATAGGCTGTGTAGGAAGACCCATGGAAAATGGAAAAACCCAGCTTGGACCTTTTCCGGTCTGCTACTCCTTGTAAGAAATAGAGGACTAACAATCTGGAGATCTGGCTTCCAAATCTCAACCGTCTGTGTAAATTTTGGCTTCTTGCTTCCCCACACTGGACCTTATTTCATGGGTTATGTGTACTGAATCTATGATGGTCCCATCAAGTGCAGCAGGCCAAGTGAATTTTAAGTATTGGATGCTTCATTTGGATTTTTCCCATAGTGTTTGGCATGCCTGATCCCAGATCCAACGTCATCTTTGGATAAGGTAAATAAGATGATAATCATGTCCCATTTGGGATCAAAGGAAGCACGTCATTGGCCAAAAATAGATTTCTACTATGTTCTGGCTTGAGATTCTAGAAAAGACGGATATTTGCTCATGCCTGCATTCAAATAACCAATGATACTTTAAAGTACACCTTTGCTCAGCCCTAAGCTTGGCACCAAGTGTTCAAAAATAGCTGATACAAAGCTGTGACCCCAAGTGTCAGGACTGGAAAGTGACTAGCAGAAATGAGTGTGAAAGAAGAGAACCTGGACTCTCTCTGCTTCCCCTGAGAGATGGCCTCAGTGAGTCTCCCTCTAGTGGGGAATAAACTATAGCAGCCCTGCCAAGGAAAGTAAGCTCCATCTGGACCAGGGGCAATTGCTTCTAGTACTGGCAGAGGGGAGAGAGTCTCCCAGGAGAATGAGGGAAGTCTTTATAGAGCAGACTGTGTTTGAATGGAGACTTGAAAGTGGCACAGGACTTCAGCATCTGGAGATCGGAAGTGGATGTTCCAGGCAAAGCAAATGTATGCAAAGTCCCCCCAGACATTGTCCAGGGCACATACGGTTTCAGTTGGATGCCACAGAGGCTATCTGAAAAAAAAAAAAAAAGATAAGGGGAAGGAAGACTGGAATAGACTTCTCAGATCATATGAGAAAGCTTCTAAATTCAGACGAAGGAGTCGGTGGTTTGGTAAGATATTGGTAGATGAGCTCTACCAGTCAGGGTTCTGAGTTATAAGCCACAGAAATCAATCCCAACTAATTTTAGCAAAGAGAAGACTTTATTAGAAGGATACGATAAAGCTCACAGAATTGAAAGAAAAGCTGATCAACTCAACTTTGGAAAATACAGGGAACAGGAAATCTAGAAGGAAATAGTGATAAGGAGCAATGAATGGTGTGATAGTCAGGTATTGCTGCAGTACAGCTACTTAACAAATAGCCCTCAAAGCTCAGTGACTTATGACCTTTTATTTTTATTGTTCACCTTTTATTTTATTTTATTATTGTCACCTTTTATTTTTATTGTTCATGGTCCTGAGAGTTGGCTGTGTTGGGTCTATTTCAGGCTACAGGTAAGTTCAGGTGTGTAATACATGTCTCCTCATTTTTCTTGGACCAGTGACTGCCTGGGGCTTGTCTTTTCATAACAGAGGGTAGAAGAGCAAGCCAAACTATCAAAGAACATTTAAAGTCCCTACTCCTGTCCAGTATTGCTGAGTAATATTCCTTTGGCCAGAGCAAGACCCATGGAAAAAGAGAAGGGAAAATAAGGAGGAATGGGAATCCACATGATGGGTGGGTACATGAGTGTGTGTGTGTGTGTGTGTGTGTGTGTGTGTGTGTGTGTTTTGGGGGGGGGTGTGGATCATTTCAAGATACTATAGCTATTAAATAGGGGCAGTCAGCCAGTAGGATTATAACACTGGAGGTCAGAAGTTTCTGTTTCCCTCAGAAACTCAGTGAATCTAGCTTTTCCCCATTTCTGGCCACATATCTCCTTTTTTTAAAAAATTATTTATTCATTTGAGAGAAAGAGAGAGAGAGCAAGAGCACTAGTGGGGTTAGGGGTAAGAGGAGAGGGAGAAGCAGACTCTCCACTGATCAGGGAGCCCAATATGGGGCTCGATCCCAGGACCCCGGAACCATGATCCGAGCTGAAGGCAGATGCATAACCTCCTGAGCCACCTAGGTTCTCCCACACATCTCCTTCTAGTGATGGACAATGGATGAAGAACACTCTGGAGGTGTTAATTTAACCCTTAACTTCATAGTGGAGCCCCTTGAGAGGATTTTACACATTCTCAGACCCAAATGATAAAACTGACCCCCTCCCCTGGAGTATCCCTCATGCCCAAATTCTTGAGTGCAGAATTGAACCCTGTGGCTTCCCAATATTGACCACTGGGAAGCATCAGGGACCCCAAGAGATGGAGTTACCTATCTCAGAAGCTCAGGGGGTGAGAAGTAAGCGAGTTAGAACTTCCTTTCTGAGTTCACATGGAAAGCACTCACCTTCTTGTCATCCAACAGGTTGGGAAGCAAAGCGTCCAGAGGTTGTACCTGAAAACATTCCTCGCAACCTGGGGTTCCCCTGGGAGGACTTTTGGCTATGATATCTCAGTAGGTGCTGCGCCTCTGGCTGGTCTCTAGTTAAAAGCTAAAACTTTTTATTCCAACTGGTGATTTTCCTCTCTGGGCCAGGCTGAGGCTCATGTTTCTATAAGCAGAGCCCTGGTTGCTAGGTGACATCCTGGCTCCCGGTTCTGGAGGCTGCAGAGGCAGAAATGAACCAAAGAGATTTGAAGCTTCCACTTTGAAGACAGAATATGAAACCTAAAAGAGGAGATAAGACCCTAACTTAATTGGAGGGTTATATAACAACCAGAGGAGGTTCTCATGTCCTCCCTGCCACCCTGCCAAGACCAGTGGGATATATTTAAAAGTATTTTTCAAAATAGGAGAAAAGTAGGAAGTCGAACTGATAAATATAGTTGGCTCTTTTGACTGGGAGAGGAAACTTCTAATTACATCTCTTTTCTAAGCTCCATCAATCAGATCTACACCTTCATTAGCCTCTGAGTCATTAGTGGAACTTATTAAAACAATTAGATCTGCAGAGAACTGCAGCCATCAGCATTTCTGACAGCTGCGTCGGGGATTTAAACTTTTCATTAAAATTGGATGGAGCCTCTTGCAAATCAATAAGAAATAGCTGAGCGTTCCAAGTGAAAAATGAGCAAAGAACGTGAATAGACAATTCACAAAAGGACCACAAGTGGCTGATAAACAAATGAAACATTTTCCAAACTCAATAGCCACCTGCAAAAATACATTAAAACAATAATGAGAAAGATTTCTAAATCTTTCCAAAGACTGACAAGTGGTCTTTAAGCGATAATATACAGTGAATCTGCTATTTTGACATACTATTGGTTGAAATGCAGTTAAAGGAGACCTTTTGGAAAGCAATTTGGCCACATATTGAAAGTCTTAAACATAGACACAACTTTCAGCCAAGCAATGTGGTGTCCTTATTCACAAAGATGTTCACAGAGCATTATTTATAAAAAAAAAAGGAGAGATTTGAAAAAAAAATACATATCTAACAAAGCAAAGGGAAATCATTTTATTATACAAAAACATATTCTCAAGATGGTGAAAGGAAAAAGCAGGTTATAAAGTCAGATGCACTTTATGAGTCCATTTTTGTAAGATGAAAAAGAAAATTGTTTATGCTTCTATAGAATGCACTTAGCTGGGGATTCTCAAACTTTCTTGATTCATGGAACATTTATGCCCCAGGGATTCTTTTATGGAGCCTCTGAATACTGCTCCCTGCCCTGAATTAAAACCTGACAGTTTGGTTTTTTAAGTAGTTGGGTCCAAACAATTGAACAGTAGTAGTTTGTATGCTGTTGGATGGAGGTTGCTATGTTTCCATCTGATATTAAAACACCCAGTAGCACCTTTGTGAGTTTCCTGCTGTGCCTTGGGGGCTCCTCAGCACATCCTTTGGGGTGCAGCAGCCATACAGCTGAAGGTTACCTGTAGCTCAGTCCTAGAACCTGGGCTGCCTGTGTTCGAACATGGGCTCCCTCACTTACTCATAAGTGGCCCATATACAGTAGCTTTCCGGAGCCTCAGTTTCCTCATCTGTTAAGCGGAGATAACGCTAGTACCTTCCTCTCAGGGTTCTTGCAAACTCTGTGAAATGCTGTGTGCCTGGCTTTCAGTGAGAACTTAGTAAATATTAGCCCCATTTAGCCCTCACAGGGGACAGTAGGTGCCTTGGACTTTTTTCTTTATACTTCTTTTGCATTTCCAAAATGTCATACAGTAAGCATGTATTTCTTTCATAATAAATTCTTTCTTTATTTTTAAATCTGAGAAAGTAGTGTCGTCTACTTCCCCTGTCCTGAGGACTGGGCAGGGGCAGGAGAAAGGGCGGAACAGGTCACACACCCTGACGGCATTCAGGACATTCCCCTTCTGCAGACGAGTGGTGCCTTGGTAATAATGGATCAGGAATGCCCCTCTCTGCTGCCTTGGGAATCTTATTTATTATTAATGGTAGACAGTGAGCAGCCCAGGTGGCTCAGTGGTTTAGCACCGCCTTTGGCCCAGGGCCTGATCCTGGAGACCTGGGATCGAGTCCCATGTCGGGCTCCCCGCATGTAGCCTGCTTCTCCCTCTGCCTGTGTCTCTTCCTCAGTCTCTCTCTCATGAATAAATAAAATCTTTAAAAAAATTTTTTTAAAAAAGGTAGCACGGCTGCTCCCCTCCACCCTCAGGTGTCTCGGCATTTGCCTGTGCTCCAACTATCTCCTTGCTGGAAGCACCTTCATCCCTCCTTTGCCTGATTAGTTCCCACACCCTGACCCAGACTCATTCCTCCTGCTCAATCTTGGATGAGCTAGGAAGCCATCCTCAGATGGCCTCAACTTTATTGAAAATTTCCTTGTCTGTATCCACTTGCTCTCTCCCCACTTCCCTCTGCCCCACCACGGCATGCTTCTTTGAGGCAAGAGCTGCATGATTTCATCTGTCTGGCATTCAGTGGGTGCTTCATAAATGCTTGTTGATCTGAACATCTTCATGGAAGAGGGAAGGCTGTATCATATGGAGATTTATGTTTGTTATTATCACATTTCTTGGGAACAAGTTACTCTTGGCAGACTCAACTTCTATAAGAAGGTTATGGGTCCTACTAGGGTGTTGGGTGTGGAGATGACTGTCTCCTATGGGGGACACCTTTTAGGGTCATTGGGGCAACCAAGCCTTCATCTTGGGCCTGGAGAAGCACTGACTATTTCTGAGAATGACTAGCTAGCTAGAAGGGGCTGATCACTGGGACATGAGACATCATGTCCACTCACAAGCCATGTGCAACATGTTGCTATCTGCCCACTCAGCAAATGATTACGCATCTACTGTAGACATGGCCCTACATGGGGCTGATCACTGGGACATGAGACATCATGTCCACTCACAAGCCATGTGCAACATGTTGCTATCTGCCCACTCAGCAAATGATTACACATCTACTGTAGACATGGCCCTACATGACTAGAAGATCGGCAGGTGTGGTTTGAATCTTGAGGGGGAGACACATACACCAGCACCTCTAAGATGTCAGGCCATGGCTGCTGGGACGGAGGCATGAATGAAGCCCTCTGGGGAGCAACACAAGTGATAGGGGAGAGTCTAGGGGAAGGAGGTAACTATTGCAGCATGATAGGTAGTAGAGAGAGAAAAGAAGGGTCACAGGCAGGAGGACAGCAGGAACAGTCAGGAGTGTAAGGCATGTTGAGGAAGGAAGGTCCCAATGCAGCAAGAGCACAGCATCCCCCATGCCACCTCCTACTCAAGAGGTGTGTCTAGGTTAGAAAGATGGCCCCAGGCCAACTCCATGCTCACTGCTCTGCTGAGTCCTAGGCAATGGAGAGTGGCTTCCAAGGGTGGAATCCTGTGAGGCAGATTCCAAAAAAGTCAGGTCAAAGTGTTGACATATGGGAGACACATATGAAGACCCCCAATCCAGAAGCCTACTTTCTGGAGGTCCTGAGACAAGCCTCCAGGGATAGGATACCAGGGACATGGCATCTCTACTTCCCATTACCCCTCCTAGTATGAACAAACAGAGCCTTTTGTCAAGTGTCTTGGGGAAAGAAAAGTATCTTTCCCCTACTGCTCCTTATTTTACTTCTCATAAGCCTCCAGCAGAG